>NC_042616.1:694550424-694886823 GCF_901001135.1 Rhinatrema bivittatum
TCATTAGGAGACATCAATCCAATTTCAGAATTTGGTCCGTACTCTGGGTTTTATATTTAACACTCGACTGTCTTTCAAACCCCATATTCAACAAACTCTAAGATAAGGGTATCACTAATTTTGCATGTTACATCACCTTAAATACATATTGGACAGGAATGATTTTCAGACTTACCGTAGTTCAAAGCATTGTGCTTAAAGTTATTGATTACTGTAACTTGTTATATACTGGGCATTATTCCTGATCGATTATGGCAATGCAGATTTTTCAAAATTCAGCAGCTTGTCTTATCATAGGGGGGCCAGAGATAGGATCATGTCACTCCTTTATAAAATGACTTACATTGGCTCTCTATAAAACAGTGAGTAAAATTTAAAATTTGAACCCTAGTTTTTTAAACTATGAAACAAAAATTTCCAGTTTATCTTCTTAAATTGTAAAATTTTTATAAGCCGTCTCATACTTTGCATTCTTCTGGGACCTACTTATTAGAGATTCCATCTATTAGAGTTGCTCACTTATCTGAAACACATAATTGAGCTTTTCATGTAAAGGGTTCCTCTTAATGGCATGCTGCGTTGAGGAGCAGCCAGCCAAGCATTGAGGAGCAGCCAGCTTCAACGCAGCAAGATTCCACAGACATGCAGCAGATGGCACCACTCCTGCACTCTATTCCTGGGCTCCCCTTGGTGCGTGCATGATGTGCCCTGATTTAAAGGGCCCGAGACGAGAAATTCCCCACGTCACCCAATGATGACCTCATAGGTTCTAGCCTATGAAATACCCTTGTTCCCTTCAGCCCTTGCTTCAGTAACAGGTCTCCCTATATCCTAGTAGAGCAAGTTGCCTTCCAGCATTCCAGCATCCTTCAGCCTGTGTCTTCAATCTTCAGCTCCAGCAATCTTCATCCTTATCTTCAACTCCAGCAGACTTTGTCTTCATCTGCAGCTTCCATGATCCTTGTCTCACTCATCAGTCCCCGTAATTGTCTCTTCAGTTCTTCAATGTGCCTCACCTGCTTTATCCGCTCCTTGCCTGCCTGCCCTGCTGCTCTGTTCCCCCTGTCCCTTTGGACAGTAGAGATGTGGTTCGTATATCACGAAGTAGGCAATTTCAACGAAATTGCCTAATTCGTCATGGGCCCTGAACCCCAAAACTGATTTTCCCCGAACTACGAGGAAAATTAGATTTTCGGATTTGTATGGGGGGAGGGGCACATTTTATTTTTTTAAATAAAAAAATACCCCAAGCATTAAAATTCACTGTAATACAACCACCCTCACCCTGATCCCTCCCCCAAGACTTACTAACATCCCTGGTGGTCCAGCAGGGTCCCGCGAAGGATTTCTCCCTCCATGCCATCGGGCTGTCTGCCCTGCCTCGATCAAAATGGCACCGATAGCCTTTGACCTACTATGTCACAGGGGCTACCGGTGCCATTGGTCAGCCCCCTGTCACATGGCCATTGGCGCCATCTTGTGCTCCTACCATGTGACAGGGGCTGACCAATGGCACCAGTAGCCCCTGTGACATAGTAAGGTCAAAGGCTATCAGTGCCATTTTGATCGAGGCAGGCCAGACAGCCCGATGGCATGGAGGGAGAAATCCCTCGTGGGACCCCGCTGGACCACCAGGGATGTTAGTAAGTCTTGGGGAGGGATCGGGATGGTGGGGGGGGGGGAGTTGCATTTAATGTATTAAAGTGAATTTTAATGCTTGGGGTGGGTTTTTTTGAGCTTCATTTTCCTGCATCGTTTTTTGGGCTGGTTTCATTTTTCCCCATTTAGTTTTTGTTCGTTTTTCCAAAAAACTAACTGAGGAAAAACAAACTTTACCCCAAAGCGTATGACTCAAAAAACGACCCGGTAGAAAAAAGAAGCTCATCTCTATTGGACAGATACTTGATATTGACCTCAGCCTGACTTCTAGATATTCTTGTTGCTGCCTGCCACTGGCCACTGCTTGATTCCTAGACCTGCCTGACTGCTGCCTGTCACCAGATTCTCCACAACCTTCTCCTGTTCCAATCCTGCTACTGTAAAAGCTGCTTACTGAACTGTGTCCTACTAAACTTGTATGCCAATATGTGTCAGTACATGCGAGCAGCAAGAACAGCTTCAGGATGTTGGCTAGTCAGCAAAAAAGTGAAGGACATGGGAATGGCCCATACAGGATACATGTGTGGTCTTTGTGGAAATCAACTACAAAGGAAAAAGTGTAGATACTGATAAGAGATGATCAATGTTTTCTTACAAAGTATTTTGGAGAGAAAGAAATAGAAGAAAAAGGAACATTTGAACCCAAAATAAAGAAAGAGAACAGATGTTGGGTACAGGTAGTCTAGGAAAAGGAAGCCAGGCTAGGATGACACATTTAGAAATGATCAATGCTTGGCAAAGGAAATTAGAAAAAGTGTATATAAGCCTTGTAAGAATATGACATAAAGAAGGATGAGCTTAAGGTATCTAGTGACTTGCTGAGCCTGCACTCTTCCTTCCCAGACACATATAGTGATTGGCAATCATGTATTACTTACCATAATTCCAAAACTATGTCCATAGATTTCTTCACAAGTAGATACCGCCACATAAGATCTGCTGGCCCCAAAACCTTAAGGCTCAACCTGAGGGAATCGAGGGCTGGTAAAATCAAAGCTCTTGTTGGGCCTCTGCCTGGTCAGGGTCCACCTGCCAATGATGGGACCTGTAGGGCTCCTCCCTGAAGATTGTGCAAACTCCACCTCGGCCCAAGGGTCCACGCTGGCAGCAGGTTGCCAAGGCTATGGACCTGGCAGACTTGCACTTGTTACAGGTTATCCCTGGCTTAGCCCAGGACATCCAGGAACTACAGGCAGGCTTAGCACTCTTAGCTAAAGACATGAATAGTCTCACCACATGGATAAACACCCTGACCTCATCTGTATTCTGCCTCCACTAGGGTAGTGGCTCCAGTTCCACCTCCAGTAACTAACCCGCCTATTCCTCAGTTACTGGTCCCACCCTGGTATTCTGGGGACTCCCAGAAATGTTGGTGATTTTTTAATCTGTGCCATATATAATTTTCCCTTCAAGCTCTATTGTTCCCAGATAATTTGATGAAAACCACATTCATTCTCTCGTTATTAGACAGGAAGGCCCTAGCATAGGCCTCTCCCCTCTGGGAGCATGCATATACATTGCTGCAGAACCTTCAAACGTTTACTTAGCTGTTTAAAACAGTCTTTGAGAAACCTGGTTGCACGACTATCGTGAGTTCTGATTTACTCCACCTCTGACAAGGTACCAGAACACAGGTAGAAAATGCCATTGAATTTAGAACTCTGGCAACAGAACTCAGTTGTGGGAATAATTTCTTCTTACTATCTTTCTTGAAGGTGTCTCTTCCTGAATTAAGGATGAGCTTGCTGGCTGGGAAGTGCCCACCTCATTGATCTCACAGAGAAGATAGATAGACACCTCCAGGAGTGAGCCCGAGAAGGTCACTCGACAAATGAAACCTGGACACTGTTGTTTCAATCCTCGACACTGCCTGATTTTGCCACACCAGTGACCCTATCCCAGAAGAGCCAATTCAATTGGATCACTGTCATTTGGCACCTGAGGAGAGTACCCGATGAAGAAAATTAGGCCATGTCCAAAGGCACCTGGGAGGATGACCTCAGACCTGACTTCCTCGACTATCCAGTTTCTCATGCCAATCATATTGCAGCAGTCTTCCACCTGTTTATCCACTCGGGCCTTGGTAGACTCCAGTACTAGGGAATTTCATACAGCAGTAACTTGTTGATCATTTCTGAATTCCTATGGTCCCCATGACTCCTCCTTTGGTGCTCTTGACCTTCTACGGAGACCCTCTTCCAGGATGGATGACCCGGTCCACTGTGCTATTGATGTTATGTATTGGCCCCTTACATACAGACACCATTTGCTTCCCTGTACTGTCCAGAACCATAAAGCCCACCGTGACTCGAGCAACATCAGCCCCAATCTGACTGGTTCACGCCAGGACCTATCCAGTGGGGACCTGGATACACTGAATTCTGTATGTGCTCTGAAGGATTGTTTTGTCTAATGATTGTGGTTTCAGTCCTTCCGACTCCATGCATGGAATCCAGAGAAACTCAAACTGCTCCACAGCACCTACAGGAAAATAGATTCAAAGAAACCTACAACAAATACAAGAATGCTTGAGACAAGAGAATTCTGAGGGTGAGAGTTTGGAAAAAGAAAATAATCATGACAAGAAAAAGCTTGAGTCTCTTTTCACTAAGAAAGATGAAGAGAAACAAATTCTGCATACCAAACTTTGGCCAGTTTCTGCAGCCTGCCAGTTGACACAACCTGCAGGGAGCAGCCCTGGACATTTCTCTCGGCTTGGGTGGCAACTTCCACCACCAAACATTTGTTTTTCTCCCCTAATTCATTCAGTTCTGGGTAGAGAAGTGGAGTCTCACACAAAGGGATGGTCTCTTCTGGACTAACTGGCTGTGAGGAAGTGCCACTTAGCCCAGTTCCACTGCTTGGTCACCCAGAAAAGGGCACTTCCTCACAGCCAGTTAGCCCAAAAGACACCATCCCTTTGTGTGAGACTCCACTTCCCTACCCAGAACTTCATGAACTAGGGGAGAAAAACAATTGTTTGGTGGTGGAAGTTGTCACCCAAGCCAAGGGAAATGTTGGAACCTGACGAAATCTTTGGTACTGGTACCCCCTGCAAACCCAAAGCCACAGGGGAAGGGCTTAAGAGGAGGTATATGCTATGATTGGCAGGCTGCAGGATGCCCCTCACACTGCCACTGCTGAACATGTGGCAGGATGCTGCTGGTAGTCCTGGCCAAGCCAGCTGCTCCTCAACATGATGAGACACCACTGACACGCTCCTGATCTCTGTCCCCAGGCTCCTCTAGTAATATGCGCAGCCAACATGCCTGATTTGAAGGGCCCATGGCAGAAAATTCCCTGTGGCGCTCACTGATGACCTCATACGTTATGGACTATGAAAGACTCTTGCTCCCTTCAGTCCTTGCCTTGGCAACAGGTCTTTCTACATCCTAGTAGAGTGAGTTGCCCTATAGCGTTCCTGCATCCTTTGACCTGTGTCTTCAGTCTCAAGCATTCCAGCTTTCTTCATTCTGTATCTTCAGTCTTCAGCTCCAGCGGCCTTTATCTTCATCTCCTGCCTCTGTGGCCTTTGTCTTACTCGTCAGTCTCTGTGATTGTCCCTTCAATTCTTCAGTGTGCCTCACCTGCTTGTTACATTCCTTGCCTGCTTGCCCTACCTATTTATCCCTCCTTTTCCTTCAGATGGATACTTGATATTGACCTCAGCATGACTTACAGACATTCTTGTTGCTGCGTGCCACTGACCACTGCCTGAATCCTGGACTAATCTGGCTGCCGCCTGCCTCTGACCACAACCAACCCCCAGATACGCCTTGCTTTTTCCTGTTCAGACCCTGCTATCCATGGATTTCTCTATAAGCAAAAGCTCTCACCTAAGACTTGCCATACCCAAAGGCTCCAGTTGGGTATCTATCTCGTTTGGGTTTACTTGCCAATGGTGGAAACCTTTAGGGCTGCTCCCTGCAGGTTGCATCAACTATGCTTTGGCCCAAGGGTCCACGTCCACAAGACATTAACAGGTTATTAATGACATAGTCACTTTTCACAAACAATTAAAGGCCTATTTGAATAAAACAGCTTTTTCATAACTTTCTTCATAGTGGTTCTCTGATGGTGTTGAAATTAGCTTGGAAGTTTTATTTATATTAAATTTTGTGTTCTGTTTGTTTCATTTTGTGTTCTGATTTTATGTATTTTCTTATTTTAATCATTACATATATTTTGTAATCCACTTAGCATGATGGTTTGTTATGGGCAGAATATAAATATTTAAATAACTAAAATAAATAAATAGTATAGACAAGAAATCAAACATGCTTATTTATATTTAAAGCAACTCCTTGCTTCATTAAATATTCTCTCAAGCACTTAGATGGTGCTTTCCCTTTTCCTTATTACATTTTCTAATAATAAACCAGCCTCCCCATGCTCATTGAATTCAGTGTTTTAACTATAATCATTCTGTGCAGTTTACACAATGCCTTCTTGGAAACCCAATGCAATCAGCATTGTTAGGGTATTGTTAATGCAGCATTTGAAACAATAGATAAAGGCTTGCTTATTCAGTGACCTGATGATATAGGTGAAAAGAGAATGGCCCCAGCTTGGTTTAGGTATTTCCTCATTGAACATCATTCACAAGTGAGTTGGGGTCAAAGCTGTCAGATCCTAGAGTGGTAACATGTGGATTGTGGATTGTGCTGGAACTGAAGGTAACATCTGTTATTAATTTTTGTGAAGGTGCAATAATCCGGAGGGTGGAAGGCTGGTAGGCCTCGCTGTCTCCGGGTGAGGTGGGAGTGAATTGTCCCCTGAGGAAGCTGCGGCGAAACGGGGATCCTTGTTGGGACATTGTGAACTGCTCCCGTGGAAGGAGTTTTTCCAGAGTTAAATGACAGCTAATGAAAAGAACTCCAATCTGATAATTTGTGGTGAAATTTAAAAAAAGAAAAACAAGGGGGCTTTGGTTTTAATGGGTGGGGAGTGTGTGTGGAGGAGTGATTGTATTGGGGTGTGGTTTTAAATGTTAATATATTGCTGCTAATATGTGTGGTATTGATGTATATTAGGTTGCACATGTCTTTGTACTATTGTATTGTTATTATAAATATCAATGGATGTAAGTAATAAAAATGACAAAAAATGATCTGTATGTATTGTATTAACAGTTGTTATAATTAAGGAATAGTGATAACAATAAATTGTTATAGTAGTACAGTAATATGTGAATGTTGAAAAAGAATTTATAGGGTTCCCTCTTTGCTCTGACCACACTCCCTTGCTGTCTGTGGGCACGCCTGTCTACTGTCTCTCCAGGAGACCCGTCGAGGCCCACCTGTCCAAGTGGCCCGGGTCCCTATGGGCTCCTCCCGGGGGGACCTCGGGCTTCCAGTGGTGAAGCTCATCCTAGCCTCTGTCTCCTCCAGTGCTCCGCCCCCTGGGGGCAGGTGCTTCCTGGTCCCTACCAGGGAGCCATTCTCCTCTGCTCCAGGACAAGGGTCCACCCCCCGAGTGCAACAAACTCTCCTGTTTCATTAGTATCTTTCGAAGATACCTTCCTCCAAACCATGCACTGCTGAGTGACTGCTTTCCCCCTTGTTCTAGTTTAAAAGTTGCTCTACCTCCTTTTTAAAAGTTAGCACCAGCAACCTGGTTCCACTGTGGTTAAGGCAAAGCCTGTCCTTTCAGAAAAGTCTCCCCTTTCCCCAAAAGGCTACCCTGTTCCTTACAAAACTGAATCCCTCTTCCCTGCACCATCATCTCACCCACGCATTGAGACTCCGGAGCTCTGCCTGTCTTTGGAGACCTGCACATGGAAGAGGGAGCATTTCAGAGAATGCTACCATGGAGGTTCTGGATTTCAACTTTGTACCTAAAATCCTAAATTTGGCTTCCAGAACCTCCCTCCCACTTTTCCTATGTCATTGGTGCCCGCATGTACCATATATTTACAGATAATCAATGATCCAAAAAGCTGATAGTGGATGCAGTCATGAGCAACAACTAGCTGTTAGTCTTCTCTCTGTCCATGCTTGCAGGTTAAAAAATAAAGAGCATAAAAGTAGCATTGTTATTCAAAGGAATGCTAGACTAGAGGCTTCTGGCATGGCTGTTTTCCATGCCTCTAAGGAAAATTCAGTGGATGAGAAATGAGAAGGCCATGTAGAAAATCAACAGTGATAATTTGTATACTTTACATTCTTGACGGTACTTCCACACAAGAAGATTCTGACAGGCTGGGACTCAGTGGCACTGTAAGGCCAAGGTAGCATGGTATAAATGCTGTAAGACAGTCCTAAGGAGCAGAATGAGTCAAAAGAGGAGGGGTCTTCTTTGTTACAGGATAACCCTAGCAAACCTATAAAGTACCAACTACTCCAGATGCCTTGGGAAAAGATGTTGATGAGGAAGAAGGCAGAGAAAGGGAAAAGTCCAGCTTTTCTCCAAGAGCTAGCGATGAGAGCCTTGTACTTCAGCTAAGAGCCATATGCTGCTTTAAAATGATAGAATGGAAGACCTGCTGGTAGTCCTAAAGCAGGACAAACAGGGCCTCAAAGAAGAAGTGCAGGAAGAGATGCAGAATATTGGCTGAATGCTGTTTAAGGAATTGAAGTCCATGACTTCAGTCTGGAGTATAGTGACATGCTTGAGTGGATGCCTGCATGCTAGCCACAACCAGTATAGAATGTTCCCTAGCAGCCACAGGGCCCCTGGATGCAGCCTCCCCCTGCATTTGTACCACCACCAGTATATTGTATTCCTCCACAGTCGTAGTTCTACCAGTCTGGTAGGAAGCCCTCCCTGTATGTCTAATACCACCATGGATGCCTCCCACACCAAAGCATCTACCTCCTCTGAGGAAGACTTATCCCCCTCAGATGACACAGGTGGAAACATTTCCCTTTGCAGACATTGTGATGGCCTCATCATGTACATCATCTGAAGAAAAGAGACACACCAGTGCTGCCAGTTCTTCATCCTCTGGCCCCTCCAAATTTCAGCTCTCAGGAGCCTTTCACCCTTTCAGAGCCCTCTTGCAGTTATCCCTTGCCACTGCCTTCAGTGTCCATAGCTTCTGAAGACACTGTAAGTAGTAGGGATGTGATTTGACCAAACCTTTCGGTTTGGCCTTTGTTATCGGCCCACCGTGGGAAATTTCGTTTTCCCACGGTTCGAGCTGATTTTTTTCGGCCGCTCCTATTTTCAGGGTTAGCTTGCACTAACCCTGAAAAACAAATGTTCCCGAAATTTTGGGAAAATCCGCTTTGTTTTTTGGGGTGGCTGAACCAGGACGAATTAGGCAATTTCGTTGAAATTGCCAAATTTGTCCTGACAAATGCACATCCCTAGTGAGTAGTGACTGCACACTTTTGCTTAGATGAACCATAGTTGGGCAGTCCAAGTAACCAGATCACCCCCCAAAAGAAGAGGATGTCACAGCAAAATTTAATGTGTTTTCTATACACATATCATCTTTGTCTTGTAAATAAATGAACCTTTGAAAATTTCTTCACATCAGAGTGTTCATTTCCTCTACTGCCTGCTGGTGAGTCTCCTTCAATTCCTCCTCACTCAGGTCATATGCATCCTCCTCATTATTGGGCCTTGTAATGTGATCATCTTTTCCTTCTGGAGGAGACAGACCTTGGCTTTTGGCCAGGTTATAAAGCAAACTAAAGGTTAGAAAGATTTCACAGACTTTTGTTGTGTTGTAAAGAAGATATCCTTTTCATCAGTCCACACAGCAGAATTGTGTAGGCCAAAAGTTCAGATGATTGCTGAGTATGTCAGTAGGCCCTGTTGTAGAGGATATCTGCTGCAGACTGTGAATATGTCAGTGAGATCATGAGCAAGGATTTGAATGGATATCTTCTATCACCTATATGGGACAAGGCAGAGAAATTTAAAATGAGATATCCTAAGCTAATAGGCAGTGAGACTGTCTCCTGTTGAAAGCTGGTTCAGGCCTCCTGTGTCAAAGCAGAATGACTACATAGAGACAAAGTAAAGGCAGAAGTCAACCTCTAGTGATGATACTTTTCTGAAAGTGCTCATTTATTTGTGACAATGAGAGGATGCAGGGATCATGACATGATCCCAGAAATCTGGGCATTATGTCCATGACGATCCCCTTGGTATTGCAGATCACGTGTATGTTGAGTAGCAGCCCCCAAACTGAGGGGAAACATGCAACTTGGAAACATGCAATTTTCATCATAATTTGGTGATGCTACTGTCTTCTCTGAGAAAAAGATATATAGTGATATGTTTTCCTGAGAAATTCAGCCAGAAACTGATCAATGCTTAGGGGAGTAGCTGACTGGCTTATTCTAGTCCTGACATGTAGCAGTGTCTAGAAAGTGTCGATGGAAAAAAGGCCAGGGTCGTAGTGACCTTGAGGTGTACTGGCAAGCTGTGGTCTTTCTGAATGGAAAGGAGCAGGTCCTACTCTAATTACTGAGAGAGTTTTCCTTGTTGAACTGAACCTGTGCAAGACTTGCTCTTCAGAATGATCCAAAAAACTGTGCCCTGTTTCCTTATACTCTCTGTAGGAGGTACCTCCTCATTATCATCATCATCATTCTCCTCATCCTCTGTTCTCTCTTCCTCCTGAAATATTGCATCATAAGTATCCATAAGTTTATAATACTCATGTTCAAAATTACTCTACCACCACTCACACCACCCCCACTCAGTTCCAGTGACACCTCCAGTCTGTTCTCAAGTCACCCTCAGTAACAACCCACCACCACCACCATCACCACCAGTGACATCCCCATTCAGCCTTAGTGAGCCCCAGCGAAACCTGGAGTTTGCCCCAGTGACACATCCACACAGCCCCCAGTCACCCCAGTGACACACCCTGTCCATTGACACCCCCACTCACCAAACACACACACACACTCAGAAAAGCAGTGCTATTCATGGCAAGTCCCTCCCCTCCCCCCAAGAATAGAATTAAATCTAGTATCAGGCAGAAGGACAAACCAGATAAAAAAAAATCATTACAGCCATACAAACATCTATGCAAGGACAATGTTTTCCCCTTTAGCGCCTCACCCCTCTCCCTCTATTCCTAGCAAGATTCCCTGTTCACTCACCAGAAAAAGCTACCATGCCTAACACCAGATCAAAATGGCAATGCAAGTTTGAATTCAGCATATTAAATGGCAGGTGATGATGATGATGATGTGCGTGCATATTTTCTTTATAAAATAGCAAAGTACATCCGAACATCCAAATCACACGCTGACCTGCCCACTTTGTTCACATGTACTTTCCCATATGAACAACCAAGTACGTGCCTAATCCAACATTCCTTGAATATGCATGTGTACAAGGCATTATTAAATACAAATCCCTTTGAAAATTTACTTTGAATTTTAAGAAAGGCGGAATTAAAAGATTGAAGGGAAAAAACATATTAATTAATTTATATATAGACATACAGATATAACCAGATGCAGGACATGATCTAATCAAACTTCTCATTTGAAATAACTAATTATCACACCACAGTTATTGGGAAAAGGAAAGAATCAAGTAAATGATAATGAAGCATCGCCCCTCTCTCTCTATTAGAAATCTCTCCATCTAGCCTGTGTTATAATGGGTATAACATGCCTGCTGATAGTTAACTATACATTTCACAGGAAATTTAAAAAATATTCTGTTCCCAAGGTAAAGAGTGCAGTACCAAATCAAATAAAGCTTTTCTTTTCTCCAGAGTTATATTACAAAAGCCAGAGAATACCCTGAATTTATGACCCTGAAAAAAGAAAATCTCTATTTTTAAAGAAAGATTCAAACATCATGGTCATTCACATGGCTAGTTTCACACTCCAGCCAGGGAGCTCAAGGCTTGTCATATACAATACAATAAATATAGTACAATGGAAGTTATTAGAGTAGATGTTACAAAACTAAATGTATACATGTTAGCTGTCATCAGTATAGAAATGATTGTGGTTACAAGATTAGAGTATAATGACATGCAATTAAGTAATGGGAGTAAAGGGATTCCAAAGTCAAGGATCGGTAAAGAGGGAGCTAATTAACATTGTAGGTGGCAAAGTACAGTTATTAAGGAAGTGGGCGAGAAATATGAAATTGTATCAGTCTATATACAACATCATAGGGTTTTGTACAATATTTTCAGCTAGTTGTTTCAACTCTAGGAAGAAACTTTGCTGGGCAGTTAGGTTATACTGTGAAGAGTCTTGGTGGTGCAGGTGTCATTGATGGATATTAGAAACTGCTTTAAAGAACCAGGTTTTCACCATTTTCCTGAAAGATATGATTTGGGGCAAGTCTGATGTGGCAAGGTAGGGGATTCCTGTTTGAGGCAATATCATCACCTCCTTTCTTCAACTTGTAACAGTTTTACCTTTTATTATTTTTGGTTTTCTTCTTGCTTTGTATTATACTTTCCAGTATAGACATATTCTGCCTCTCTAAAGGGCCTGAATCCTACTGACCAGATTCTCCAACAGTGGATACAGGCATGCATTTTACAAGCAATGTACGTCCCTATACAAAAAATAAATAAAGGACCTAAAATATATATTTGAAAAAAAAGTCATTCTAAATTTATCTGAACACAAAATGTGGCTCTAATCCATTGCTTTAAAAATGTATCTAATTAAAATTATTAAACCTTCCAACAAGTTACTTTATACATTGCTTACTAGTTCCTAACATACAGTAAATTTTGCCACCATAATGTAATAGTAGAAGGATAATTTTAAGCATACATTTAGAAAATGGATAGTGACGGGGGAGGGGGAGAAAAAAAGGGGGGGGGGGAAGATAAAAAAAAATGGATAAACTGCGTGGCTTGCTGGGCAGACTGGATGGGCCGTTTGGTCTTCTTCTGCCGTCATTTCTATGTTTCTATGTTTTGCCACAAAGTGGCGCACACTTCAGTTTTGCACTACCTGTAGAACCTTTGTACAGGTTAGGTACATAAGTGCTTTAAAACATGTACTCAAGGCAAGTTACTAATCAGGTACAGTAGGTATTTCTGAGCCTCTATATAGAATCATTCTGACACACTCTCTAGTAGAGTGTCTCTAGTAGACACACCACTGTAGAGTCGGGGTGGGTTTCAGAAGGTGGAGTGGAGTTTAGTAGTACAAATCAACTCCTCTAGTTATACTTTTCATCCATTATAATGACTACAAATCTTTAATGATGTCAATTTTACTATGAATACCTCTGAATATTTCAGTAACCCCACCCCACCACCCAAAACCCACCCCGATTCAAAATGCCCCTCTACAGTGGTACATATATAGAGAATGTCAGACTGAATCTCTACAGAGGCTCTCTCTCATTTTTTTCTCTCTCTCTCATTCTCATTAATTGCCTCTGCAATGGTAACCACACTCCTTTTTAACATGAGCGCTATTTCTGCTATATGTAAAGCATTTTGATAAATCTAGGCTTAGGTGATGCCTTTATTTTAATAAACAAGACAACATGCAAATTCATGAATTGTAAAACCACTATCTGCAAAATAAGCTAAAATTCACTAAAAGTGACTTGGGTTTCCCTTAATTTGCTCTTGTATTTCATAAGACTAATTGCATATACTGTGGCTTGTATAAAAATGTTATTACTAAGCATTTTAACCTATCTTCATCTGGAATTCCTCAAAGTCAAGTATGATTGTCCTCCACAGATAAATACCTAAGTCAAGATTTCTAAGTACACATATGAATAATAAGAGCAAACCTGGAACCATATAATTTATTACAGTGAATTTTTATGGGAAAAAATGCCATTGTATCTCTCTTAGAGGGGTCATTTACTAACGTTTTTGGCCAAGTTTTATTGGCCACTGTTGGAAACAGGATGCTGGGCTTGATGGACCCTTGGTCTGACCCAGTATGGCATGTTCTTATGTTCTTAAAGTGTGATATTTTATTGTAGGAGAGGACAAATACCTGAAAAAATAGTATGGTGGCTACACACAATGGGGTGGATTTTCAAAGGGTTACGTGCGTAACATACGCGTGTAACCCTTTAAAACCCCTCCTGTGCGCGCTGAGCCTATTTTGCATAGGCTCGGCGACACGCGCAAGCCCCTTGACGCGTGTATGTCCCGGGGCTTTGAAAAAGGGACGGGAAGGGGGCGGGGGCGATTCAGGGGCAGTCTGGGGGGTACCAAGGCCTCCGACATGGCGGCCGTGCCGGGGGAATCGCACGCCGGCAGCCAGCCGGCGCACGCAAGTTATGCCTGCCAGAGGTAGGCATAAATAGGACAACAAAGGTACGGGGGGGATTTAGGTAGGGCAGGGGGGCGGGTAGATAGGGGAAGGGAGGGAAAGGTCTGGGGGAGGGAATGGGGAAAGCCATCGGGGCTCCCCTATGGTTCGGTGCATGCAAGGTGCACAAGTGTGCACCCCCTTGCGCGAGCCAACCCTGGATTTTATAACATGCGCGCAGCTGCGTGCACATGTTATACAATCGGGCATAGATTTGTATGCGCCGGTTTGTGCGCACAAATCTACACGCTCGCATAACTCTGAATATCTGGCCCAATATTTTTTTCTTGTCGAAAAACTACATGAGAAAAAACAAAGTGGGGAACCGGTGAAAAACGAGCGATGGTGGCCACTTCACATGGGTCCGCCATCATCTTAAAAGGCCACCAGCAGCCCATAATGACCTCCCTACCACCTCTCCCAGAGGTCTGATTAAACCCTTTACCCACTCTACTCCTCCCCAGCATCTCTAGAGGTGGTCCAGCAGAGGCAACAGTAATAAAAAAAAAAAAGATTTAAAAATCATGTGGCAATGCCCTGCCTCTTCCAAAAGTCTACTTTGTTTCTAAAAATGTATGTTCTCCGGTTCCATCACCACCCACTGGTTCCCCATCCAGCACTCCTGCCTTCCTTAGAAGAAAACCCTTGTAGTCCAGTGGTCCCTAGCCCACCCCCCAGACTCTCCTCACTCACAGAAGTCTTCCTTGGTGTCTAGTAGGGCCCAGAGTGCCCCCTACACTCTCGGCCAGTAATTACCATCTTCAAAAAATTGCACCGACCATCCTTTGCCCCTATTCCAGGAATGTTGCTACCAAAAGGTTTGAAGGAAAATTCATTTTTGTCTTCTATACATTGGGCCTTTCATACATTAGATGAGGTTAAGATAACCAAAATACAACTATATGTGCTAAAGACATTATGTCTTAATGCCAGATTTAAGATTGGTGGAAAGCCTGTTAACTGGCCTCTTTGGTAAGGTAAGAGTATTTTGACATTAAATGATGTTTTAAATGAGAACAAGGAATTAATGTTTTTTATTTATTTATTTATTTATTTATTTAAGTGTTTTTATATACCGGGATATGTTGGGAACATCATCTCGGTTCACAGATAACTAAAAACAGCAACGAACTTTACAGAGAACACGTTACAAAGTGTAAAATTAATAATAGGTAACAATGAATAGTAGTAACAAATAACAAAGTAAACGCGCCTTATAGGGAAAAAGTAGCAAGGTGCAAAAAATTTCACTGGGAACAGTTAATAATGGGTGACAAAGAATAGTAACTGTAGACATTAATTTGAGTAAGATGAGCGAGGTGGAAGGGTATTGGCTGCGGGGCGGAAGGGGAGAGATGTAGAAAGAGAGAGGAGGGATGCAGAAAGGGACCAGCGGGAACGTGTGTGATATTTAATGATATGTTAAAAGGGGCGAGAAAGGGGTGGTAAAGGGATTATGTGGGGGAATTAGGTGAAGGCCTGTTTAAAGAGCCAGGTCTTGAGGTTCTGTTTGAATCTTTTTTGACAAGGTTCAAGGCGAAGGTTAGGAGGCATTCTGTTCTAGAGGGCAGGTCCAGCGAGGGAGAGGGCATGTTCCCTGGTGGATTTAAGTTTGGACAGTTTTGGGGAGGGAGTGTGCATTAAGGCAAGGTGTTGAGCCCTGGTGGGTCTGTTATGGGTGCGGATTCGGAGGTGATCCTTGAACCAAGGCATGTCATGGTTGTAGATGGTTTTTTGGATAAGGGTAAGTGTTTTGTAAATGATCCTGGATTTAATTGGCAGCCAGTGTAGGTGCTTGAGGACGGGGGTGATGTGGTCTCCTCGGTGGGCTTTGGTGAGTATACGTGCTGCTGAGGTTTGGAGCATCTGTAAGGGCCGGAGGGCGTTCTTTGGGAGGCCGAGGAGGATAGCATTACAGTAATCAAGTTTGGCTAAAATGGTGGTTTGCAGGACTGTGCGGAAATCATTGATGTGGAGCAGGAGTTTCAGTTTTTTAAGTGTGTGGAGCTTGAAGAAACCGTCTTTCAATGTGGAGTTAATGAATTTCTTCAAGTTATGGTGGTTATCAAGGACCACACCAAGGCTGCACACTTGTTGAGTAAACAAAGAGGTGGGGAGAGGGGGGTTGAGGGCGGGGTTGTAGTTGTTGTGGGGGGGGTGAGATAAAAAGGAGCTCAGTTTTGGAGGTATTGAGGGCTAAATAATTGTCGGCGAGCAGGGAGCTGATGGCTGCAAGTGCGGCTTCCCAAGTTTTTAGGGCCATGGGTATGGTGTCGGTTACAGGAATGAGGATCTGAACATCGGCGGTGTATATGAAGTGTGGGAGGCCGAGTCCAGATAATAGTTGACAGAGGGGCAAAAGGTACATGTTGAAAAGGGTGGAGGAGAGGGAGGAGCCTTGGGGGACACCTTGTAACAGATTAACAGGTTTCGATTGGCAGGGCTCACTTTTTACTCTGTATTGTCTGTTGGAAAGGTATGATTTAAACCAGGAGAGGGCGGTGCCAGTTATACCTATTTCTCTTAGTTGCTCGATTAATAGGATGTGATTGACTGTGTCAAAAGCTGCTGAGATATCCAGAAGGGCAAGGATATATGATTGTCCCTTGTCGAGGGCCTTCAGGATGTGGTCAGAGAGAGAGGTGAGGAGGGTTTCAGAGCTGTGGTGACGGCAAAAACCATATTGCGATGGGAATAAGATGTGGTGGTCATCCAGATAGGTTGTTAATTGCCTGTTGATGACTTTTTCTAGTATTTTTTAGATAAAGGGAAGATTGGAGATTGGGCGGTAGTTGGCTGGGTCCATTGGGTCAAGTGTGGGTTTTTTAAGAATGGGTTTAATTATGGCTTGCTTGAGTAGGCTGGGTACTGTGCCAGAAGAGATTGAGCAATTCATGATGTCAGTGATAGGTTTGGAGATGATGTTGGGGATTGAAAGAAGGGTTTTGGTGAGGATGGTGTCGGTAGGGTGGGTTGCGGGGTTGATTTTTTTAAGAATGGTTTCAATCTCAGTGTAATTCGTGGTATCAAATGAATTGAGGGTGGCAGATGTGCTGTTTGATTGGGTGATAGCGGCAGTGTGTGGAGGGGCCAGGGGGATATTAAGCGTTGTAGAGGGGGGGGTATTAATTGTGTGTGGGGGGGGAGCGTGACATGATGGTTTCAATTTTTTTGTGAAAGTATTGAGCGAGTTCTTCGCATTTAGAGGGGTGGTTTGTGTCGGGGGGAGAATGGAAGTGGTTTTGGTGAGGGAAGCAACAAAATAGAAGAGGGCCCGAGCATTGAATTGGAGGTGGTGGATCTTCTGGGCATAGAGGTCTCTCTTGGCTTTGTCAATGGCTTCCTTATAGGAATGGAGATAGGATCTGAAAGTGGATTGGAGGGATGCGGAATGCTCTTTGCGCCATTTTTTTTCGAGTTTTCTAAGATCGCGTTTCATGGATTTGAGCTCGAGGGAGAACCAGGGGATTTTTTTGCCATTGGCGGGGTTGATTTCTCGTGTTTGTTCAGGGCAGAGGGTGTTGGCTATGTTGTTAGTTAGCTGATGCCATGAGGAGAGTGTGGATTCTGCGTCAGTGAGATCTATCTTGGCTAGCTCGTCAGTGAGGGCTGCAATGAGGTCCTCTGTTGGGCAGGGTTTTCGGAAGTGAATAGTTTCCTTGGAATGTGTGATGGAAGGAGGGAGTTTGATGGAGCATGTGGTTTCAATGCGAAATGGTCAGACCAGGGAATAGGTTGATAGGAGGGGTAGGTTCAGTTTGAATCCTGGCGTTGGTAAAGATGAGGTCCAGGGTGTGACCTGCCTTATGGGTGGGGTTCAATATGATTTGTTTGAAGCCTAGGGCTTGTAGTGAGGTGAGCAGGGATTTGCATGCGGAGGAGAGGGAAGTCTACATGGAGGTTTAGATCACTGATGATGATAGTGGGAGTGCTTATGTCAAGGTTCTTGGCTATATATTCAATTAAAGGGGATGGGTCGCTTTCAAGGAGCCCAGGTGGGGTGTAGATTAGGCATATTTGAAGGGTGGGTGATTTAAAAAGGGCGATTTCAAGGCGGTGGGGAGGGGTGATGGGCTGGGGGGATAGATTGAATTTTTTTTTGGTGGCGAGCAAGAGGCCTCCTCTTTTTTTTATTCTGGGAATGGAGAATATGCAGTATTGGTCTGTTGGTAATTGGTTAATGAGAACAGAGTCTGAATTCTTTAGCCAAGTTTCGGTAAGGGCGCAGATATCAGAGCAGTCATCGGTGAGGATATTGTTGAGTAAGCTGGTTTTCTTAACAATCGATTGGGCGTTTATGAGGAGTATTGTAAAGGTAGTGATGCCAATTAGTTGGGTGAAGGGAGAGGTCATGATGGGAAGAAGGGATCTGCGGTGTTCGTGAAGGGAGGTGAGCTGGGCAGGGTAGGGGTGGGTGGAATAGTGTTTGAGGATTGGGATAGGGAAGAACTGCATTTTGGGCTAGGTATAAGGCAATACTGTTCATGGGTAGGGGAGTGGGAGGTGGACTGGGTGGTGGGAGAGTTTTTGAGAAGGGAAGGTGGTTGTTCAAGGAGCGGGAGTGAGGGAAATGGGTTGCTTTTTTGCGGAGGGAGTGTGGTGATAAGGTGAAGGTTTTGTGGGGGGCGGGGGTGAAAGGACGGTGGAGGAGATAGAGAGAGAAGGCAGTGGGACGGGTTCCAGGGGTCAAGGGAGGATCAGGGGGGCACAAGGTTGGCACAAAGGGGCGCACTAAGGGGCAGGCCCCTTAGTTGCGCTCCTTTGTCGTGAGATTCCTGGTGCGAGATGCCAGAGAATGGTTAGTGGAATATGATGGGCCCCTGGCCTGGAAATGATGTCAGCAGAAGGGGGCGTTCCGTCCGTCGGCTGGGCTGCCTGGGCTGGTGAGCCGGCCGCGTTTCCTGCAGAGTGGTGGTCTCGGCGGGGCTCGAGCCTCGGCAGGCCTCCCATGCCGATCGCGTCGAGCCGGGTCGGGGTTGGTGTGGCGAGCTGGCGGCGCCAAGAAAGGCCGAATCTGGGCAGCTCTTACTTTTTAAAGGGCCTCCTGGCCTGGAAATGATGTCGGCAGAAGGGGGCATTCCATCCGTTGGCTGGGCTGCCTGGGCTGCCTGGGCTGGCGAGCCGGCCGCATTTCCTGCAGGGTGGTGATCTCGGCGGGGTTCGGGCCTCAGCAGGCATTCTGTGCTGATCGCATCGAGCCGGGTCTGGGTCGGTGCGGTGAGCTGGCAGCGCTGAGAAAGGCGCCGCCAGGTCAGTTCAAGATAAATCATGATTTGGACCCTTGACTTATGACCTCAATTGGTCCCAGAGGGCTGGTTATAACTCAAGTTGGTTGTAAGTCAAGACTATTTTTTCCATAGGAATTAATGGAAATACCCATAATGCATTCCAAACTTCCAAAAAGCACCCCTTACCTAACCATTTCTATAATAAAAAATGGTTGTATAATGTCTGTAATTATCAGAAACACCAATCATTTCTTAGTGTACTCACCAAAAAGTTATAAAATGTGCCTAGCCTACCAGAAACAACAATTTCACCTCCTCCACCAATTCCTTTATAATTATTGCATATGGACTCTCTACCTGGGTAACATCAAGCTAGGTTGAGAGAACATTGCACAAATATCACTCCGAAGGTCATCAAATCTTTGCAAGAGGGCACTGTTCTGTTCATACGTCACACTCTGCATGTCAAAGTGGCCCCTAACCCTACATTAATAACTATACCTCACCTTGAGTAACTAGGTGAGCCTCATATAGGGGTACAAATACCTACCTAGTATGAGTGCATTATGGCTAGTCTGTCTCTCTCTCTCTCTCTCTCTCTCTCTCTCAAGACTTAGGCACATCACCAGGCCTTTATAAAATAGGCCCAGCATGCATACTCCACTGGATTTACATGCATAGAGCTTTTAAAATCCAGCCCTATATATGTAAGACTCTCTTAACCTTATACACAATAATTTTTGTCATATTTGCTATTGTTTGATTTTATTTGTTCAATAATTTGAATTATTAATTATGTTTGTTTTTATCCTGTAAAGTGCCTAGTTCTAACGTTGTTTGTATAGGCGGTATACAAAAACTTTTAAATAAATAAATAAATAAAATAAGGCTGACTTCTATGCTTTATGTGGTAATGTAAGATTATAGTCATATAACTTCATACCTATACAAGTTCTTGGTGTTTCAGAAGAATCAAATACCTTCAGAAAGTTTGGAAACATGAGTTAAATATAACTCTGGAATCCAGGCAATGGAAAGAAGTGTTAGAGTATCTTTATTCATGTCTTTTGCACAGTACTCTTTTTATATTGCTCGTCAAGCAATTTGGAATAAAGTTAAACTACATTGTACTAAATTTACTGAGTCGGAAAACTGTTGGTTTGGTTTTAAGGAAACAGGGACATTGGATCATAAGCTTTTCTTTTGTACATGTACTCTCCCTTTTTGGAGGAAAGTTTAGAATACATTTATTTAAAAAAACAACTTTATATTATTTGTAATTTGTCTTATCAGATTCTGAAATCTATACTGCTTAAAGAGATAATTAGGGTGACATATGTTAAATTATTTAAATTATTATTAGCCTTTGAAGTGCAACACATTTTTTTCTAATTGGAAAGATGTTTCTATAATCAGTAAATATTTCCAGTGGAGTACGGTTTGTATTAATGATAAATATGAAGCAGCAGCAGCAGCAGCTACGAAATGTAATCAGTTGTACTCTGAAAAAAATAGAGTATACAAGATGATTTTATTTTTAAAAAATTGTTGAGCATTCAATGACCTGTATTTATAATTATTTGGGGTCAATATTCAAAGCTGTTTGCGTGGATAACTCACAAGTTATCCATCTAAGTGGCAAGTTTTAGAATATTGAGACATTTATCCTGCTAGTTTTTCGTCAGATAAAAAGGAGGCATTCTAATTTTTGTACATATAAATCACATCTGAGAGACTCTCCCACTCCCCTGAGTTTAAAATGTGTGTTTAACCTATGCTGAGGTTCATGCACAAATTTTCTAAGCAGTGCACTTTTGAAACTCCTGGTACATTAGCACATTAGTTACTGCATTAGGAGTTAAAATAATTTTAACCAGTGCATTAAGAAGCTGTGTGCTGAATTTCAGTGCACAGTTTCAACCCACATGTAATTGCATTGGCCCTTAGCCACAGAAGTAACAATATTCAGCATTATCAGGCATAGTTTGCTAGAAAAGTCTAGGACAGCTACTTGGCTGTCCTATAGTTATCTAGATAAAATTGTCTAGCTAACTATAAGATATCCGAGTATATTCAGCATAGGGATGTGAATTGTTTTTTGACGATTTAAAAAAATCGTCAGATAATTTTTAAATCGTCAAAAATCGTTAGAGTCACGATACAATAGAAAATCCCCCGATTTATCGTGAAAAATCGTAAATCGGGGGAGGGGAGGAGGGCGGGAAAACCGGCACACCAAAACAACCCCTAAACCCACCCCGACCCTTTAAAACAAATTCCCCACCCTCCCGAACCCCCCCAAAATGTTTTAAATTACCTGGTGTTCCAGTTGGGGGGGGGGGGTCCCGGCGCAATCTCCCGCTCTCAGGCCATCGGCGCCATTTTGGCTGCCACTAATATAAATGACGCCGATGGCCCGATAAAAAAAACCCCACCTGACCCTTTAAAATTACCCCCTTAGCCTCCCCCACTCTCCCAACCCCCCCCAATAAAAAAACTTTTTACACATACCTGGTGGTCCAGGGGGGTCGCGGGCAGCGATCTCCCATTCCCAGGCCATCAGCTGCGCTAAAAAAAATGGCGCCAATGGCCCTTTGCCCTTACCATGTGACAGGGCAAAGGTAGTGCCGGCGCCATTTTGAATATTGGCAATACGGCCCGAGTGCAGGAGCGCTCCCGGATCCCTGCTGGACTTTTGGCAAGTCTTGTGGGGGTCAGGAGGCCCCCCCAAGCTGGCCAAAAGTCCCTGAGGGTCCAGCGAGGGTCCGGGGGCGATCTCCTGCACTCGGGCCGTATTGCCAATATTCAAAATGGCGCCAGCGCTAACTTTATATGTCTTCTCAAATAAAGCAGATCTATACCACAGAGACTCTTTAAGCATTGCTCCACATCTTACATTGAACAAAGCACAGAGGTGTCATAGTTTAGTATGTAAATAGACAACTTTCAAGGTTATGGCATGATGTCAGGACCAATGCTGTCCTTGTTGTGATCAGATAGCTCAAGAAGAAATAGAAGCATGCTGAGGCATCAGCCTCAAAGGTAGTTTTGTTGTGGAGGGCCAGGCTCAAGTTCCACTAGTCACAAAAGTAGGGGGCCTCTCATGCTGAGAGGATCCTACTCAGGAGAGTAACTATTCAGTCGGCATCCAATCCTCCTCCTTCCCAAAATTAACAAAGTTTTCACAGGCCAACAGCGTAATAGGGAAGATATAGAAGAGTGGGAGAAAATGACAGCGAGAGAAAAGGAGGTGACATAGGAGAAAATCTGACACACATTTAAGTAATTCTAAAACAAATATGCATGTATTTACAAATTCACATATATTTCCAAGCAATAAGTTACCAGAGGCCAAAAGTCTCTGTTTTCATTAGCAAAGTTAAAGGTGAATTTTAGAAGCTTGGCACCCGCCAAAACTGAGAGATACATGCATACTTATTTATTTATTTATTAGATTTTATATACCGCGGTTCCTGTATGAGATACAGATCGCCTCGGTTTACAGTAAACATTAACTTCGCTCGTAGGCTGTACATAGAACAAAAGAAAACAAGAACAGTAGGAAACTTAGCTCGCAGGCCATATAAATAACAAAGGAAAAACAAGAGGTGGCACAAACTGGTACAACATATGTCGAGCCATTGTGCACCAAGAAGATTTTAAAAGTCACCCAGATATGCACACAAATGAAAAGTTCAAAAGAAGGGGCGGGAATTTGCATGGTCTGGGCAGGGCTTGGGAATTCCTGGATTTTAACTTGAAATTAGCGCTTAAATACTTACGCACGCAGGCACGTGCTGGGATCCCCTGCTGCATAACTTTACTTCTGCTATGTATGATGTGAAAGTTGTAAAACAAAAATTTCTTGGTAGATCAGTGGGGTTTTAAAGGTCGGGGCTAAAAGGGTTGAAGGGAGGCTATTAAACTAGGGGGTTTGGAAGTCCTATTCTTTACCTGGCAAACTAGGAACAAACTGGGAAAGCTGGCAATGGCGTCAGCACGCATGTCTTTTAAAATTGCCCCCATTTATGCGGTAGAAGCAGAATTTACTTGCTTAGGTGCATGTCCACTTAAAATTGTGCGCACATGTGCATGCAGTCAGGCTATTTTATAATATGCGCACATATATTAGAAAATGGCCACAGTTCTGGGTGTACCCCGCACACCTGTTTAAAAGCTAATGTCTTAGTACATCTGAAGTCCCTTGTAGGTAGAAACATAGACACATGATGGCAGAAAATGATTTTATGGCCTATCGAGTCTGCCCATCCAACTCAACTGATTTAGCTATAAAATTCCCATCACTTCCTCAGATATCCCCTGTATCTATCCCATGCTTGCTTTAATTCAGAAACAATTTTTAAATCTATCACCTCCACTGGGAGACCCCCATGCATCCACTACCGTTGCTGTAAAGAAATATTTCACCTCATAACCCCTCATTCAAAAGCCTCCTTTTCATTGAAAGAGGCTCACCTCCTATGAATAGAGAACTTTGAAATATTGTGAGGGAGTGACAGGAAACTCCCTCAAACCACCTTAAGAATTTTATCCCTAATAGCGTATCTCTCCCTTGGGCTTTTGCAGCCTAAATGAGTAATTGCATGTTTATTAGGGGTGTGCATTCGTTTTCAACGCATATGTAAAACGCAACGTAATTTTTTTTTTTAACTTAAAAAAGTGATGAGGCGAAAACGATCGGATTTCCAACGTATTCAACATAGCTTTGTTGAATACGTTGGAAATCGCGATTGTTGATCCTAAATAAAAATTTAAACCCCTCACCCTCCTTAATCCCCCCCCAAGACTTACCAAAACTCCCCAAGCTGGCCAAAAGTTCCGTTTGGGTCCAACGAGGGGTCCGGGAGCGGAACCGCGGTGGACCACATGACGTCGGCGTCACGTCGGAGTGACGCAGTTGTCACGTGATTCCCCGCGCGTCCGCTCCCAGGTCAGGAGGCCCCCCCCCAAACTGGCCAAAAGTTCCATTTAGGTCCAACGAGGGTCCGGGAGCGGACGCACGGGGAATCACATGACGTCCGCGTCACTCCGACATGACGCCGACGTCACGTGCTCCTCGCAAAGGAATACAGGAATGGCGTCCTGACTCTCCGCTGGACCACCAGGGAGTTTTGGTAAGTCTTCGGGGGGGATTAAGGAGGGTGAGGGGTTTAAATTTTTATTTAGGGAATCGGTGCACGTATGGACATAGACTCAACTTATGGAATTCTACATATGTCCATATTGACCGAAATTGACCCCCCCTTTCGACTTATGGACTTATGAACATAAACTTTTGGTCTGCACATCCCTAATGTTTATCATTAATGTTTAATAATGTGTGGAATGTATATCCGTTAACTAACTGTTGTCAATAAATATACTTAAACAAAAAAAAAAAAATCTTAGCTACTACACCATAGACTATTCCTCAAGCTTCACTAGATCCCTCCTCAAGTATTCTACATCTTCCTGTCTGTCTACCCTGTTGAAGATTTTGGTATCATTAGCAAAAAGACAAACTTTTCCTGACAATCCTTCAGATATAATGCTCATGAAAACAGAGAAAAAAATTGGTCCAAGTCCAGACTCCAGAGGCATACCCTCCCTCCTCAGAGTGAACTTCATTTATCATTTATGTGTTATTTTACTCTGATTTATTGTTCTGTTTAATTTGTGTATGCTTTAACTGTCAATTGCATAAGGCCTAATTTAAAAGTCCTGCACACGTGAAATCCAGGAGATGCGCGCATGGTTGGGCCGCCCACGTGCCACGCGGATCTTCATAGACCTGCAGTTACACACATATCTCCTGGTATGTGCAGAAGAACGGGTTTGGGAAAAAGGGGCAGGCTGGAGGTGGGGTCTGGGCGGGGCACGGTCAGGGCATGGGTGAGCCGAGACAGTGCAATTAGGCATTGTCCCACTGAAGCACGTGTTGGGATCCAACCGGCCCGTGCAAGTTGCTGCTGCTCTGGAGAGTAGGTAAGTAGAAAAACAAACAAATCTAGGGTAGTTAGTGGGGTTTTAGGGATCGGAGTTAGTAGGGGAAAAGGGAGGCAGGTTAGGTAGGAGGGTTAGGAAGTTTCCTCCCAGTCCGCTCTTTTACTGGACTGTGAGGGAACAGGGAATAGGGCCTCTCGCGTTACTGTGTGCATCTAATGAAATCTCCCCCCACTTACACACACAATTCCTCACTCTTGCGCACATGTACGCACTGATATAAAATCATGTGTGCATGTGCGTGTGGGTAGCAGATTTTATAACATGCTTACGTTGACGCGCGCATGTTATAAAATTGCTGCATCCATGTGCATGCGCTGGGAACCATACACACAAGGACAGCCGAGCACGGGTCTTAAAATTTACCTTTTAGTGCTTAGCCAGTAGATGATTAATAAATCTAGAATAAAGGTAAAGATAAAAAGACCTCAACCCTTTGTCACTTCGAACTCAGCCAGTTACTAACTAGCCAGTTTCTAACTAGTGCCCTTGATATGAGACCTAGTTTCTAACTAGGTCTCATATCAAGGGCACTCTATTTATAAGTCGCCTATGCAGAGCCATATTAAAGGCCTTACTGAAATCCAAGAACACTATATCTAGCGCTGTTCCTTCATCCGACTCTTTGCTCACCCAACCACGCTGCCTTGGATCTTGCAAGCCATTGGATTCCAGAAACTGATCTGTTTTAGCAGCAGTTCCATTAATTTGCTCACCACAAATGTGAGCAAATTAATTAACAAATGTCATTCACAGAATAACCAGCCTCCTCCTTACTTCCACTTTTATGAATAGGAACCACATCCACCCATCTCTAGTCCTCTGGAACTACTGCAGACTCTAAAGAAGCATTGAAAAGGTCAGCCAGAGTAGATGACCTTAATACCCTTGGATGTATTCCTTCTGGTCCTATTACTTTAAGTTTATTCATCTCTTCATAAACACTCTTTTCTGAAAATCTATTGAAGTTTACCATACTTCCTATTTTATTTGTGTTCATTTTATGTGGTCCTGCTCCTTACTCTTCAATAATGAACACTGATCCAAAATATTTGTTAAGCAATTTCATTTTTCCACATCAGCCTCTCCATGTCTCTCTCTGATATTCACAATTTCAATTTTGCATGTCTTTCTATCACTAACATATCTAAAAAAAAGTCTTGTCTTCTGTATTACTGTATTTGCTATTTTTAATCCCATTTGAATTTTTAAATTCCTGAATACTGTCCCAGCTTTTCTTGGCTTCCAAATATTGTTGACTGTTTTCCTTTTTCTGTGATCTCTTATTAATACTTACCGTTTCCTCTTATCTTTTTCAGCTATTTCTTTAGAAAACTATAGTGGCCTCATTTTCTTCTTTCTTTCGTTTACTCTCCTAACAAAGAGATTAGTTGCTCTTTTAATATCTCCTATCAGTTTTGCCCACTGCTTCTCTACCTACCATATATTTTTCCATTCAGCTAATGACTTATTGAGGTACTCCATCATGTTAACAAAGTTAGCGTTCTTGAAGTCAACAATCCTTGCCTTTCAATGAAACTTCATCATCTGTGCTCTAATACTTAACCATGCCAACTGGTGATCACTGAATCCCAAGATACTGCAGCCATGATATCCCAATCAACATCCATCAAATTGAAATCCCCTAAAAATAGCATCTCCCCTTTCACAGCAATTTTGCAATTATTTTCTATTAAATCTCTATCCACATCTTCTGTCTTGGATGAGGTTCTGTTTATTACATCAATATAAATAGATTTTCCATTCCCTCTTACCATATTAACTCACAATGCCCCGTCCTTGTCTTTTAAGTCCTGCAATTCTGTTTTATTATTATTATTATTATTATTATTATTTATATATAGTGCTATGGCTTTTCCCTTGCTTTCTACCTGGACCTGAATAGCTTGCAACCCATGTTAACTATATCACAATTATGATTTTCCAGTTACCATATCTCTGTGAAAGTCACTAAATCAGCTTCTTCAATGACTCCTTCTAGATCTGGTACTTTATTTCCCCATATTATGAGAATTAGTGTACATAGCTTTCTAGATATTGTCCTTTTTCCCATTTCTATACAAATATTTAATATTTTCCTTACTTTAAGATTTGTTTACCCATCCTCAATGATCTTAGAGTTTTTTTCCTCTTTATTTATAAAGTATTTTTCATAATACAAAGTTAACAACTTTGCTTTTCAGAAATCGCATGAGAATAAATAGCAAACATTATCAATCAAAATAAAACATTATCTCATGACCAAAGTACACAAAATATTGTAGGGGGAATTATAATTGTGGAGTAGTATACATTAACTATAAGAAAAACTGTGATTAACGTGAAGATCCCAGCATTGCTAAATAGATTGCATTATGAAATCATTTGGATACTGGAGAAGTTATTACTGCTCTGCGAGAATCCACAGACAATTTTAATTGTTCAGGAGAAAAGAACACATAGCATTGGTTATTTAAATTAATTATACATTTTCACAGATATCTTAAAGTAAAAGACCTTCCCAAAGCTACTACATCAGCTCGAAGCCCAAGAAAGCCTTTCTTTCTTTCCTGGGTTAATCTAGAGAGATCTGGGAAAATCTTAACCTTTTGCCCCAAAAAAAGAGAGCTCATGTTTTGAAAATATTTTTTCATAATCATAGTTAAATCCTTTTCAGTGATAAAAGAAACCAAAAGACTAGACCGTCCAATAATTTCAGGAGATTTAACTTCTAAAAAAATGGTTAAATTTAGCTCATTAGAGGAGAACTGAGTCGAGGATTGAGCAGTTAAACGATTAGGAAGAAAAAACACTTTATTAATAGCAAGAAAATCAGTTGAGGAAATTTGTAAAATATCAGAATACTTCCTTAAATTGAAAAGAGGCAATTTTCCCATGATTTTAGGAAATTAAGAAGTCTCATGTTCTAATGCCTAGCTTGATTTTCCAAAAACCAGTCCATGGAGATAAAGACTCCTGTTCTTTTATCACAGTAGCATTCAACTCTTGACCTCCTTTTCCATTTGAGATATTCTAGTGACATGATTTTTCAGCAACAGTTGATGCCGAAGCAAAAGGGGTTCCAGTTGGCCAGAAATGTAATTTATCTTCTTTCCACAGAGGTTGAGAGAATTCCCAAAACTTGAAATCAGTTCCCATATTGATTCTAAAGTAATTCTCTAAAGAACTCTCTTTTTCTCTCCCCAAAACTGGTATTTTGGGGAGAGAAAAAGAGAGTTCACAGGAAAAGTCTGGACTTACAGAAGCAGCTGCAAAAGGAAGCATCCCCTCAGATCCAACATCCAGTTCTCCCGCTTCTGTAGTGAGTTATTCAAGTGCTGAGACAGGGCACAACCCATGAGCATCTGCTTTCACTGAGACACTGCAGGCCCCCTCTGTTTCGGTCGCACTGAAGACGTCATCCTCCAGCACCACAACAGACCTTTCCAGTGAAGCGCGTGCTGCAATTGGCGCCAGCCTGTGATCACAGGAGCTGAGTGAAACCTCAACTCCTGGTGAGCTAGGTGCTCCACCACCATTATCCACAATAGAGGATGTAACCCCTGATAAACCCCAGGCTCTGGGGCATGAATGATGAAACTGAAAGTTGACCAGGAAGAAGAGAGGACTCAGAAGAAAAACCCGCACCTTCCCTTTGTGTTTAGGATGCATAATCCAAACAAAACAACAAGCTGAGGAAAAGCAAAGCTTTAGCTTTGCTCATGGACCCCAAGACACCATCTTGTTTCCACACCCCCCCCCCCCCCCCATGACAACTAATGATCTTAGTTTACAGCCCCCTCAGTAGTTTTGCCAGTCTGTGTTGGAAGACACTGTACCCTTACTGAATAGGTGGACCCCCATTTCTGCTCAGCAGTCCTTGAGACATCAACCTATGGACCAGGAAGCCAAAACACTCTCATCTATGCAGCTAATCATTTATCTCCATAATGTGAGCATCCCTGACTGGTCCTTTATCCTTGATTGTGAGGATGAAGGAGAATGACACCTGTATACCTATCTGCTTTACCTTCTCTCTCAGAGCCATGAAATTACTTTTGATACTTTTGTTAGAAGACTGAGGCCAAACAGCTATCTGTTCCTCAAAAGCTTCTAAGAATGTTTACAATTGTTTCGGTTTGAAATCAAAGCTCATTTCTATGAGATTTGAGGTATTAGCAGACTATGTATGCCAACCACTGTAGTGCCTACACTGCAGGGTGGTGGAAGAGAGAGAAATGATCTGATGTTGGTGCTCTTTTGTGTCAGAGAGCCAAATTCTTCCCTGGGTTGCCCCTTCCATGTTTACTTCTCTCCCCAGTCCTGTCCTCTCACACCATTCTTAAGATCTTTACTGGAACAGAAAACAGATGGTCATAAACATGTGCTCATTTCAGTGTTCTGCTCTCCTGTATCTCTGATCACTCAGCACTGACAAACAAGCCCATGTGCCAGGCTTACTATATATTTCTGAAGCAAACAGCAGACAAGGAGAGAAAAAGAGGACTGAGCAACTTCAATTCTAATTGGCTTCCCTTCAGTAAATAACATTCTCACATTATTTGGCTTATACATTTTTGGGTTTTCATGGATGATAAGAGCATGAGTACATTTTTTGGGGTAGTTTTAGCCATGTGCATGCTGTCTGTTTACATTACTCATTAAGTGGCATTTTAATGTGCATATTAAATTTCTTTTGTGAGTGCTTACATGCAGCATAATTTTAAAATGAGTGTGTGTTCGCCATTCATGTGCTCATCCTGCGCAAGCATAAACACATTAGAATTTTAAATCATGCATGCCCTTGCACACATGTGATTTAAAATACACCTGCCACGCATAAGCATGCTCCAGATTTTAAGAGATTACTTGAGGAAACTTACTTCATGTATTTTCCATAGGACTTTTCCAGCTTTAACGTGCGTATGTAAGCAAATTTAAAATATTTTCGCACAAGGGATATTCCCAGTCTTTCTAGTTAGTCCACCAGTTTGCACAATCAATCTTGAGGTTATCCAGACCCCTCTGATTCTTCATCCTTCAGGCCTCCCAGTTAAACCAGACCCCTCTCCCTGTCGTGTAAGCCATAAAACACGAGATCTGTAGAATTGCTCCTGATCAGGAGCAGCAGTAAAGTTATGTGGCTAACAAGCCATCGTGCGCTGTGGCGGACGGTTTGAAAATATAGACTTTTGCGCGTAACTGTTGACCTTGCCTCGGAATAACCATGAACAACCCCTTTTCCATCCTCTTATTTTTTGCTCGGGCGTGTGTATATAAGCGCATAGATCACGGCTTTTAAAATACGCATTGCTGGCCTACAGCCTGATTACATGAATATGTGGGCATTTTAGCACAAGCACCACTGTTCAAACTGAACTCTAACCTTTTTTTTAATGTGAGTTTTATTGCATAGGGCAATACATGCAAGTGTGATGCTAAACTGATGTAAAATGTTGCAGTCCTTGCTAAAGGATCTGTCCTTGAACTAATACAGTGTCTTTTCTGTCAGAAAACAAGGGACCCTGACTGTAACTTATTTTTTACCAACTGGAAGGGTGGCACTACCAAGTAAAGTAGGAACACCAGCCTGGAATGTGTGAATCACAAATTCAGCTTTTATCAAATTAAAGTGGTATATGTAGAGTGATTCAATATTAGGGATGTGAATCGGGCTTCGGACGATTGAAAATATTGGACGATATTTTCAAAATCGTCAGAAATCGGGGGCTCCCCCAAAACAATAGGAAAACCCCATGATATTGTTTGTGGGGGTTCTCTTATCGTTTTGGGGGAGGGCAGGAAAAACGGCATCCAAAAATAACCCCTAAACCCACCCCGACCCTTTAAAACTAATACCTTATCTTCCCCCACCCTCCTGACCCCCCAAAAAAACTTTTTACAGGTACCTGGTGGTCCAGTGGGGGTCCCGGGAGCAATCTCCCGCTCCCGGGCCGTCGGCTGCCACTAATCAAAATGGCGCCGATGGCCCTTTACCCTTACTATGTGACAGGGTATCCGTGCCATTGGCCGGACCCTGTCCCATGGTAGGAGCACTGGATGGCCGGCACCATCTTGTGCTCCTAAAATGTGACAGGGGCTGACCAATGGCACCGGTCGCCCCTATGACATAGTAAGGGCAAAGGTTATCGGCGCCATTTTGAATACTAGCAGCTGACGGTCCGAGTGCAGGAGGTCGCTCCCGGACCCCCGCTGGACTTTTGGCAAGTCTTGTGGGGGTCAGGAGGGTCCCCCAAGACTTGCTAAAAGTCCCTGGTGGTCCAGCGGGGGTCCAGGAGCGATCTCCTGCACTCGGGCCAACAGCTGCCAGTAATCAAAATGGCACTGATAGTCTTTGCCCTTACTATGTCACAGGGGCTACCAGTGCCATTGGTCAGCCCCTGTCACATGGTAGGAGCACAAGATGGCGTGGGCCATCCAGTGCTCCTACCATGTGACAGGGTCCGGCCAATGGCACGGATACCCTGCCACATGGTAAGGGCAAAGGGCCATTGGCGCCATTTTGATTAGTGGCAGCCAACGGCCCAGGAGCGGGAGATTGCTCCCGGGACCCCCACTGGACCACCAGGTACCTGTAAAACGTTTTTGGAGGGGTCGGGAGGGTGGAGGAAGCTAAAGTATTAGTTTTAAAGGGTCGGGGTGGGTTTTTTGTTTATCGGCTCGGGCCCGATGAAAAAAAAAAAAAAATGTGAATCGAAACCGGAATCCGAACTGATTCCGGTTCTGATTCACATCTCTATTCAATATCAATAAACCCAAAACTTCCCAGTGAATAACAAACACGCTGTTGTACACTTTTTACTAAAGACTTTTGTTTTTCAATTAACAAAAATCCAAATTATAAATCCCACTGCAATCTACAATCAACATAAGAAAAAACCTCAGAGATAGATTTTTCAAAGTGTTTCTCGTGCAAAAATGCTGACATACATATGTATGTGCGCCAGGCAAGAACAACGCAAATTTAAAAAATCTGAAAAGTATGTGCATATTAGAGATGTGCAGTGGTAAAATCATTTAGTTTCGGCATCTTTTTTGGCACACCATGGGAAATTTCATTTTTCCCACTGTTCGGGCTTTTTTTTTGCCGGGGGGGGGGACCCTGATATTGTGTTAGCAAACTAAAACAAAAAATGAATTTTCCCAAAATTTCGGAAAAATTGCATTCTTTTTTCAGGTCGTCCAAACGAATGTACATCCCTAGTGCATATATACTTGTGCATGTGCCAAAAATAGGAGGGCAGAAAATGGGTGGAGCATGGACAATTTGGGGAAGGGCCAACACTTACACACGTAACTCCGGAGATTGGAGTACGCGTCAGCTTGTTAGACGCATAACTTTACTGCTGCTCCTGATAAAGAGCAAGTACGTAGATCTTAGGTTTTAGGGCTTACAGGACACGGTAAGGGGACTAGGTCAAGTGGGGAGTGAGCAGGATGAAAAACCAGAGGGGTCTTGATGACTGCGATATAAACTAGGCCAACTGGTGGATTAATTGGAAAAACTGGGATGATCCTCAATAAAGCATGTTTTAAAATCTGCTTACATATGTGCTTGAAAGCCGGCAAAGTCCTTTGGAAGATACATGAAGGACGTTTGCCCATGTTCTCTCTTAATATTAGGCACATATGCAAGGAAGGTGTATTTTAAAACATATGATGTAGATTTTAAGAGCAGGCGCAAGCACATGGACGCAGCAATTTTAATACATGCGCACACGTGTTTTAAAATCAGCTATTCATGCGAATATGTTTGCCTGATTTCATATAGATGCACAAATGCTGCCTTGCTCGTATAAGTGGGGGAGATTTTACTAGACAAATGTGCCAATGCTAGAACCCATTTACCCAGTTGGATCCCTGTTCTCCTAGTTAACTAATCGGCCTTCCTAAACTCCCTGTTATTTTGCCTACCTTTTACCCTGTTAGGCCAGGCCCCCTAAACCTCACTTACTGGAAGAAATTAAAACTTTCCTCTTTATTTTCCATGTCTTTCCATGGAAAATAAAATGAAAAGGGTTTTTTTTCCAGTGATGGCAGCTGAAGCTCGAGTGATGGCAACTGAAGCTCGAGTGTATTGCATTGAAGCAACTGTGACCCAAGTGTGGACTACTTGAAGTTTATTAATCTTGAAGAATCTAGATTGTCTACAGTGCGATTGATAATTGGGACTTTTTTTCAGGGTTATTTAAAAAAAAAAAAAAAAAAAACCTTCAGAAAAAAACATGTACCAGTGCGTTGGTTGGTTTGTTACTGAGTGATTTAATATACCAACTTTTGCAATTTATCTAAGCACAAAACTGCCTTTCCTCATACTGCTAAAATGGAAGAGAAATGCTATTTGTATTTCCCTAGGAGCAGGGAAGACACTGATTTTTGAATGTGTGAACTGAGTTAGAAATAGACAAAAGGATGAATAACTGCTTAAGGCTAGCAATACAAGCCTGCAAGCCTATGCTGCTAATTGATGTAAAGCAGACACAAGACGAGTAGTAAAAGGAAGAGAGTCAAACAAATAAAAACAAAAGGAAAGGAAATGAACCTGGGGAAAATTATCAATAAAAACAAAGCAAAGGAAAGGAAATATTCCATCATCAGTAATTTGTATATATTCTTGAAGCATGTCTGATATAAAAAATGTTAGATTATAATGAAATAGATATGTCATCATTTGAATGACATGTTAAATCCTTATCATTTCCTAGTTGCCATCAATCAATATTAAATTGAGCTGAAAGTCTTTTTGTTTCTTCTGTCTCTCTGCTAACCATTCTGAAATGAATGGATCGCCTCTGGCGAAATATAGATTTCATTTTATGACACTACGAATTTCCCTAAGGATGCTTTCCATCAAGTTACTTCATTAATCTTTTCTGGTTTGGGGTTAAAACTTAGCAAAACATCACTAGAAAGGAGTTTATGCTATCTCATTGAATCTGTAATCCAACACTTTTTCATTTAAAATGTGATACTGTTAATTTATTCATTCATAGTTTCAGTTCATCAAAATCAAATTAGATATACTGCATGTAAATTTTATGACTAAAAAATGTATTAAGAGGGAGATGATTTTGTTTTAACTATTTAAGTGATCTTGGGCCCTGTTTACTAAACTGCACTATCATGTTTGCATGCAGGAAAGTTTACTGCATAATAAAATGTGTTAGCACAACAAAAATGGAAATAATGCACAGAAATTACAAGTTCTACTTGATATTTCCTGGCTCTCAAAGCTAGCGCAGCATGACTATGCAAATGACCTGCTTTGCATGCAAATATATGCAAACCACCTTACTGCCATTCAAATGAGTAGGACAGCATGTGAAAAATCTTTGTGTATTGCACTACTCCTAGAATGTTACCTACATCTCAGGAAAGATAGCTACCCTATTTCCAAAAGCACTGGCAGGCTATCACAAACTCATGAGCCCAGTGTTCCACAAGGCCAACTCAAATATATACAAACATCCTGTCCAAAAATCCTCTGGAGTCTCCTGACTCTCTGCATCTCCACTTGCATTCTTCCTTTAAAGAAAGTAATCCCCTCCAATTAAGACTTAGCCACTTTGGGAAAGCAACCCTCCCTTCCCTAATCCCATCTCTAGACCTCCCCAACCTTACAGTTCAATCCCAGTGTCTACTGGAGGCAGGATTGATCGCCATTTGCTCCTTTCCCACAGCACCATCTTTAAAAATGGTTCAGGCTGACCTCTGGTCCTCCTTTGCCCTTATCTCACGATTGGGGCAATTGAAGGCCTGCGGTCAGCCAGCATTATTTTGGAAAATGGAGCTGGCAGGGCGTGAGTGTGTTGAGATCCTCCTGACCCCAATACACCCTCCCCCCCCCCCCAGGGATGGAGAAGAAGGTTGGGAAAGGAAGGGGGGGAGGCTTACAAGGTATCAGGGCTTTCCTTAAGGGAGCAGGGTTTAATCAAAGTGGGTTAATTTCACTAAATGATGAGCCCAAGAGGGGTGATGGATGCCACTAGCCCTCCCTTGGATTTTTTTGGAGGTACTGCAATTTAGTAAACCCTATAATAGTTTTTCCATAGTACAAATTCTGGACTTTGGTAAAAGGGCCCCATTACACTTTATATAAATGTAAGAAGTATGTTTATTCTCTTTGGTAAAAAAAATATCAGGCATGCAGACACCATGTCTGACTCTGTTTTCCACTTATTTTCGCTACAATAATGCATGTCTGCCATATAAGTGCAACATATATCATGAGATCAGAATTCTAACAGCATTTAGCACTATTTAGCTGCATAAGAATGTTAGGAATTATTAGGAAGGGAATGGTTAATAAAACGGAAAATGTCATAATGTCTCTATATCGCTCCATGGTGAGACCGCACCTGGAATACTGAGTACAATTCTGGTCGCCGTATCTCAAAAAAAGATATAGTTGCGATGGAAAAGGTACAGAGAAGGGCAACCAAAATGATAAAAGGGATGGAACAACTCCCCTATGAGGAAAGGCTGAAGAGGATAGGGCTGTTCAGCTTGGAGAAGAGACGGCTGAGGGGGGATATGATAGAGGTCTTTAAGATCATGAGAGGTTTTGAATGAGTAGATGTGAATCGGTTATTTATACTTTCGAATAATAGAAGGACTAGGGGGCATTCCTTGAAGTTAGCAAGTAGCACATTTAAGACTAATCGGAGAAAATTATTTTTCACTCAACACACAATAAAGCTCTGGAATTTGTTGCCAGAGGATGTGGTTAGTGCAGTTAGTGTAGCTGGGTTCAAAAAAGGTTTGGATAAATTATAGAAACATACCAGCACCATCTTTAAAAATGGCGCGGGCCATCCAGTACTCCTACCATGTGACAGGGGCCAGCCAATGGCACGGATACCCTGTCACATGGTAAGGGCAAAAGGCCATCGGTGCCATTTTGATTAGTGGCGGCCGACGGCCTGGGAGCGGGAGATCGCTCCCGGGACCCCCACTGGACCACCAGGTACCTGTAAAATGTTTTTTGGGGGGGTCGGGAGGGTGGGGGAAGCAAAGGGATTAATTTTAAAGGGTCGGGGTGGGTTTAGGGTTATTTTTGTGTGCCGTTTTTCCCACCCTCCCCCAAAACGGTGGGGTTTTCCTATCATTTCGGGGGAGCCCCCGATTTCAGTCGATTTTGAAAATATCGATGATATTTTCAATCATCCGAAGCCCGATTCACATCCCTACCAACAAGTAGCTCTCATGCATTTCTCTAAGGACTGACTATCCTTGCCACTCTCAAATATAAAAGCCTAGAGTTGACTAAGGTCTTGATTCACTAAATTTCTTTTATACAGATACAAAATAGAAAAACAACCTTAGTAAATCAGGGCAAAAGATAAGATATGAAATTTAAGACTTGCACTTGGCAATGTGGACTGCTATCCACTCAAAAAACACCACAGCACTTTAAAAAAAAATGCAGGCATGAAGGAGTCATGCTGGAAATAAACATAAGCTTTCTCTTTGCCTGACTTGAATGAAGAATCAGTTCGTTTTGGCATAGATACAGGTTTCATAATTTGACACATCTTGAGGTTCACAAAAGAATTTCCAAACCATGCTGACAATTACAGAGGGTATGTTCATATTTTCACATTCTAACTAAGGGCTGGAGTATCTTTTGTAGATGATGGGCTGACTTAGCAATCATAAGACCCTCAATCATGAGATCCTTGGGGGGTTATGTGTTAGCTCTTTCTCGGGGGAGGTCCCCCTCTGAGCTGAATGATCAGAAAGAGTGCCCCCGATTAGCAATTAGCTGTAATCTTAATTTGCCTGGCAATGTCACCTTCTTCCTCTAGTCTCTAACACAGGAGAAGATAGGCAAAATGCAACACTCAAAGATTTATGTTAGAGATGCAGTCAAAGCAGAGCAAGATCTCCCACTTCAATCACCTGTTTACAGAAAGTCAGAGAGAGAGTGAGAGGAAGGAAAGTTTTGCCAAGGGTCAGATACGACTGAATTGTTGAAACCTGTCACTACCCTAAGATCATTTTTAAATTAATTGATTCTATGCTTGGGAAAGACAATGAAAAGAGACTGATCTATGATGACCTGCCCAAAGCAGACTCCCTTTTAACTTTCTTTGAGGAGAAGGTAAGTAAACTTAGGAAATCACTCTTAGAAGTTTCATGCAAATTTGATCCTGAACTTGAATTGGAAGTCTAGTATGACTCTTGTACAATCTGTTAGAGATGGTTCAGGGAGTTCCTTGGTTATGTAAGATAAATTATTTGATTTCAAACCTACTTCTCTGACTGAAATTCAATATTTACTGAGCAAATTGAATAAGAATTCCAATCCACTGTTGGATCCTTGTTCACCATTTTTGATTGGTTTGTTGCCTGATTCAGATTTAAAAGGGTTACCAAATATGAATAATGCATCCCTCTAAGAATGTGATCTCTCTGATATCTTGAATAATGCCTTAGTTGTTCCGATTCTGAAAAAAAGAGGATGCAGATCCAAGGGCATGTATTAATTACAAGCCCATTGCTAATCTTCCATATGCATTCAAGGTCTTGGAAAAGGTTGTTACTTCTCAAATCTCAGAATTTTTGGAGAATAAGGATAAACTTGACTTGGCTCAGGCTGGCTTTAGGAAGGGTTGTATTACCAAGACCACAATGGTGGACACGGTGGACTCGGTATTACGTTCAGTAGACAAGAGAAGGGCTGTACTAATTATCCAGTGTGTTTGACTTAGTCGATCATCAGATTTTGCTCTCCCATTGTCATGATTTGGGTATTGATGGCACAGTTCTGATGTGGTTGACCTTCTTCCTACAGAACAGAACATATATGGTCTCTTTTCAGGGAACATGTTCAAAGACAGGTAAAATATCCTGTGGGGTTCCACAGGGCTCATCTTTATCACCTATTTTATTTAATGTTTATTTATCTCCCTTAGGAGGTATTATCTGCTTTTTTGGCTTTATGTATTCATTGATGCAGATGATATACAAATTATTGTTCCTTTTGACCAGGATATATATATTACCATGGTTAATTCTGAAAACTGCATGGCTGCTGTTAGCTCTTGGCTGAAAATAAATTTTTTGGTTTTGAATTCAGATAAGACAGGTTTTGCAAATTGGCTATAGAGTGGTGAAACTTTAGATTATAATTGATGGACACATTGCTTCTCCTACTTATGAAGTGACATCATTAGAAATCAAACTAGATTCATCATGGTCAATGGAGAGCCATATTTGTTCTGTTCTATTCATGGGTTATGGCCAATTGCACTTAGTGAGACAATTAAAAACATGTTTAACTTTTACCACATTGAAATCTGTGGTATATGTGCTTGTCATTGTTGTCTTAAACTATAGCAATGCAATTTATTTCAGTCTCCCAGGATATCAGAAAGCTGCAAATGGTAGAGAATATGGCAGCAAGGATAGTAATCGGTCGCTCAAGATGTGAGTCATCTGCCCCTTTACTACTGAAATTACATTGACTCCCAGTAAGACTTAGATGTTAGTTTAAGGTATTGGTACTTACTTTTAAGATTTTACATGGTTACGGCTGACCTCACATGTTTTCTTGACTCTGCTGGAAATCATCAACCTTGGCTTCACATTCACAGCATAGTCATAAGCTTCAGATTCTGTCGCCAAAATTTTTTCAGCACATGAAAATAAAAAAAAAGATCATTTTCTAAGGCTATGCACATGATGTGGAATGAACATCATTCCACATCATGTGCAATGAACTTCCAGTGCATTTCAGGGAGGAAACTGATTTACTATGGTTTCAAGGCAATCTGAAGACCTCAGATTTATAAAAGAATTTATTTTGTTCATCAACAAAGTGGCTCATGAATGTTTAATAATTTTATTATTATTACTGTTTTATTAGTTTTTATTGTAAGGTATTAACTTGTTGTATATCGCTAAGAAAGATCTTATGATAAGATCTATTTAGCGATTCACAGATTTTATAAGTAAAATAAATAAATTCTGGGAAGTACGTGGCCTATGGGTTAGAAGTTTCTTGCCCCTGTTCTAACTAAACATCACTAAGATTTTTCAACCTCTCTTTTTTTCAATTTCTGATGACATTTCTGGGGCATATCATCAATGTTTGACAATCTACTCCACAAATGTCAGGCATTAGTCATATACATGTTAAATCAATCTGAAATTGTACTGCTGACCAAAGCTTAACTTGGTTCATCAAAGAGGATTGTCTGGGGAATTTGAATCATACCAGAAAGCATTGAAGATTTATTTGATTTGCTTTAAAAAGTGCAGTCTGTAGCTTAACACACACTGCCTACTGCTTTACTTTACTAACAAAAGTTTTTATTAAAGCTAAACTTGAGCAACTGTGTCTTATGAAAAAAATATATAGGGGCAGATTTTAAAACATATGCCGTGCACATGTTATAAAATCCAGGGTCGGCGTGCAAACGGGGTGCACAATTGTGCAACCTGCGCAAGCCGAGCAGCCTGCCTCCGTTCCCTCCGAGGCTGCTCCGAAATCGGAGTGGCCTCGGAGGGAACTTTTTTCTGGCCCCCCTCACCTTCCCCTCCCTTCCCCTACCTAACCCACCCCCCCAGCCCTAACTAAATCCCCCCCCCACCTTTGTTGAGAAAGTTATGCCTGCCCGAGGCAGGCTTAACTTGCATGCGCTGGCTGGCCAGGCCCCAACACAGGCTGCTGTGTCAGGGCACTCGGCCATGCCCCCGGACCACAGCTACGCCCCCCAGACATACCCCCGGTCTACCCATTTTTCGAAGCCCCAGGACATATGCTCGTCCCGGGACTTGCGCGCACCGCTGAGCCTATGCGCACAAGTTATAAAATTGGGTGTACATGTGCGCGCGCCGGTTAGTGCGCGCACCATTTTAAAATCCACCCCTAAGTGCAGTAACCACATCCTCTGACAATGAATTCCAAAGCTTAACTATGCACTTGAGTGAAAAATAATTTTCTTTAATTTGTTTTAAATGAACTACTTGCTAACTTCATATTGTGCCCCCTAGTCCTTTTACTAGTTGAGAGAGTAAATAACCAATTTAAATTAATTAATTTATGTATTTGTTAGTTTTTATATACCGACATTCGATCGAAATATCACATCAGTTAACATATAACTGAACATAAATAAGGCAGGGGCTGCTTATTTTACATTGTAACATGGTAACTTAAATAATAATTTAGAGAGATAGATTTACATTGTAACATTGTAACTTAAAAAAGATACATTATAGATATAGATTTACATAGTAATTCAGAAGGTTATCTGGAAATAGTAACTATGAGAAATAACATTTAACATGTGGCTTGGATATGATAGAGGGAGAAGAATAGAGGGGGGGGGAGTGGAAAGCATAGAGTATTAGATATGTATAATTATTTTATGGAGGGAACCACAGGGCACTTGATGGCGAACAGGGGAGGATTCAATTTAGAGGTGAGGAGGGGCCCCGGCAGGAGGGCTACATTTCTGGCAGGAAGGCTTTTATGAAGAGCCAAGTTTTGAGGTGTTTTTTGAAGTCTTGAGTGGAAGGTTCATTTCTAAGGCGGGGTGGGAAGGAGTTCCATAGCATGGGGCCGGCTCTGGATATGGCTCATTTTCGGGTAGAGGTGAGGTGCACTGTTTTGGAGTTGGGGACGGTGAGGAGCCCAGTATCTGAGGATCTCAGGTTTCTATGTGGGGTATATGGGAGTATGGCAGAGTTTAACCAGTTCATCTTATTGTTGTTTATTTTTTTGTGTATGAGGGTGAGGGTTTTATATTGGATTCTTTGGCTGATGGGTAGCCAATGTAGTTCTTTGAGGGTGGGGGTGATGTGATTGTATTTTTTTTATGTTTGTGATGGATCTAGCGGTGGCATTTTGTAGTACCTGAAGAGGTCTGATGGTGGTTTTGGGGAGGCCAAGGAGTATCGTATTGCAGTAGTCGAGTTTGGAAAAGATTATTGTTTGGAGGATTGTTCGATAATCATGAGTATGAAGAAGGGGTTTGAGTTTTTTCAGGGTTTGCAGCTTAAAGAAACCATCCTTGATCATGTTGGAGATGTGATGTTTGAAGTTGAGTTCATTGTCAATAGTCACTCCAAGGTTTTTTGTAGTATGTGTAAGTTGCGAGCCCATATGTTTAGGGGTGTAGTTGTTGGGGAGGGGTGCGGAGTGGTTGTTGGATATATGTAGGATTTCGGTCTTGTTTTGGTTGAGGCAGAGTGATAGTTGTGATAGTAGTTGAGTTATTTTCATGCTGAGTTGGTTCCAGATATTTAGGGTATTTTTGATGGTTTTGTTTATGGGGAGTAGAATTTGTATGTCATCGGCATATACAAAGTAAGTGAGGTCTGATTCTGAGAGGAATTTGCAAAGTGGGAGGAGGTATATGTTAAATAGGGTGGAGGACAGGGATGATCCCTGTGGGACGCCATGTGTAAGTGGTATCTGGGATCATCTGTTCAAGTCTTTTCATGATTTTGTAGACCTCTATCATATCCTCCCTTAGTCATCTGATCTCCAAACTGAACAGCCTTAACTTTTTAAGCCTGTCCTAACAGGGGGAGCCGTTCCATGACCCTTATCATGTCACCCTTCTCTGCACTTTCTCCAGTGAAACTATATCTTTTTTTGAGATACAGTGACCAGAATTGTACATAGTATTCAAGTTGCAGTCTCACCAAGGAGCGATAGAGAGGCTTTACAATATCCACCATTTTATTTGCCATTCCCTTCCTAATAATTCCTAATATTCTGTTTGCTTTTTTTACCGTCACAGCGCACTGAGCTGATAATTTCAATGTGTCATCTATTATGACGCCTAGCTCTTTCCTGGGTGGTAACTACTAAAATTGTGTAACTACAGCAAGAGTTATTTTTCCCTATATGCATCACCTTGCACTTGTCCACATTAAATTTCATCTGCCATTTTGAAGCCCAATCTTCCAGTTTCACAAGGTCCTCCTGCAATTTATCACAATCCACTTGAGATTTAACTACTCTGCATAATTTTGTGTCATCCGCAAAATTGATCACCTATCTTATTGTACCCCTTTCCAGATTATTTATAAATATATTAAAAAGCACTTGCCCAAGTACAGATCCCTGAGGCACTCCACTGTTTACCTTTTTCCACTGTGAAAACAAATCATTTAATCCTACTCTCTGTTTCCTGTCTTTTAACCAGTTTGCAATCCACAAAATGACATCACCTCCTTTCCCATGACGTTTTAGTTTTCTTATAAGCCTCTCATAACGGACTTTGTTGAATGGCTTTCTGAAAATCCAAATACACCACATCTACTGGTTCAACTCTGTCCACATATTTATTTTCCCCTTCAAAAAATTGTAGGAGATTTGTGAGGCAAGACTTCCTTTGTGTAAATCCATGCTGGCTGTGTCCCATTAAACCATGTCTCTAAATGTTTTCTGATTTTATTCTTTATAGCAGTTTCCACAATTTTTCCCTGCACCGAAGTCAGGCTCATTGGTCTATAGTTTCTCGGTTCAACCCTGGAATCCTTTCTAAATATTGGGGTTACATTGGTCACCTTCCAGTCTTCATGTACAATGGATAATTAATGATAGGTTACATTAGCTATATTAAACCAGATAACTCATCCCAGATTATTCAATTTGCTCATCATCCTGCTGTATATACTAAAGTTATCTGGCTACTTTCAGCTAGATAATGTTCAATCTATCCAATTAAGGGGGTCATTGTCTATCCTTTTCGCGTGCGATCGCTAGATAGGGGCAGAGTCGGCACCAGAAGAGGAGGGGGTGGCATCTGGGCGGACGCAGCAGTAACTTCGCTAGCGGCGATAAGGTAAGACCCATTATCGCCGCCAGTAGTGAGCCCAATAGCACCATCTTTCACGGTGGTGCTATTGGGTGTGAAAGCCAGCAGCGATAATACCGCTGGACCACTAGGGCTTTTAGTAAGTCTTGGGGGGGGGGGAGTCGGGATGTGGGGGGTTGTAATTAATTAAATTTGAAGGGTTGGGGTGGGTTGTTTTTTTTCATGGAAAATCGCTGGAAAAAAAATGAGCCGCATGAAAACAACATTTTCCAAGAGGCACCTGAACCGCAGCCTGACCCAAAAACCTTAAATGACGCACATCTCTAGTGATTAACAGCATATTTTTCTTTCTCCTGTAAATATCCTTTTTTCCTATTCTTTCCTTTCATTTTAAGTTTTGAAGAAAGAAGCTTCAGAATCTCTGCCTTTTCTCTATGAGATCCAGCAAAGGAACAACTGAACAAAATGGTCAATGATTAAAGTGCTGATAGTTTCACTTTCACCTAAAGAATGATGACTTCATGACAGGTTGTCCTGAACCAAAATTAAAATCAACTTATTTTTCACATTTTTCCATTTGGATCAAAATGAATGTATATCCCTATTTGATAATCTTTGATTTCAGGGTTCATTATGTTTGCCAATATACAACTTTAGATTCAGCACACCAAGAAGAAAGAATGCAATTTGTTAAATTTTTCAAACAAATTTGTAAACCATTAGATGGGACTACCAATAGTTTATTGGTCATTGATTATGGCAGATGGTGGAGAAGCCGGAGAATTTATAATGATCCCACTAAGTTTCCATCTCTGAAACATTTACCATAGTATTTTCTGAAGATAAGGCTGAAGGAATGAAAAGTAAAATCCTTTAAATTCCTATCCTAGTAGAAAAGTAAAAGGGGCATTCAAAAAAAATGACATCATGCGGGTATCACTTTAGGAAGTGAATTTTTTACCTCCCCTATTGTTTTCATTACAAAAGTCACAACCAAATATATGGTCAAATATGGTTTAAAGTAGAAAATTCAACAGCCCTGTACATCTATATCTCCTTACAAACCTAGACTATTAATATTTCCTTATCCTATATATCGTAAGATATCACATCCCATGCAAGAAATGACAGGCAGACTATACAGACAAGATCAAACCAACCACCAGTGATGCAACACGACAGTCTCTTCAGAACTCTTTTTTACTACATTGATGGCTCTTAGAAAATGAGTGGTCTACGGATAAAGGGGCTTTCCTTCTTCTCAGCCATAGCTCCTGAAACTCTGCCAGAACATTTGGCTTTCAGTGTGGTTCAGTAGGAGCATATTAGCCAGAGGGTAAAAATGGACTCAAAATAACAGAGAAGAAAGATGATGACTCTTACCACTGCCTAGCATACCTCTGAAATGGTTCTGATGAGGGCAGTGAAAGGCACATTCATGTTCATTTTTAACACTTCTTCGCTCAGAAGACACCAGACCAGGCAGCCACTGGCATTAATTCCTTGTAAATTTTCAGCTTACAACAAAAAAGAAAGTTGCATATTGCCATTCTATGCATTTTTTAGGATATTTCCACATTTTTCTTTTGTGTGCAAAATGTCTCACATATTTTCTTGTGGTAGACAAATAAACCTCAAACACGTCACATACCTGCAGTAGAAGTCTCTTGCAGCTCCCAATTAGAGCCCATCTCAAGTATATGTTTAGTCTGATGATTATATTGAGTTGTTAGATAAGTAATTAGCAGTTCAGCTTTTGGTTCTGATGAGCCTGGTCATGTTCCTCAGTCTTCTTCGAGGATCCAAGATTATGATCAAGGGTTGATTGTCTTATAGGACCTTCTCTGGAATTACTCCTTCTCTTTCACCTTTGGTTAGATATAATAAATTCAGGAAGAAAAGATCATGGCCTGGGAAAAGAGGAATCCCTTCTCTCACCAGAGACCTGCAGAGGCACCATTTGTTCCTGTCCCCCCTCCAGTGGCAGTTTTAGGAGATATTCATCCTTAGACCCATATCTCTAAATCCCTTCTCCATCTGCCTGTGTTATGAAGGGAAAATTGCAAGAAGCAGGAGTTGTATAGCAAGACTGCAAGGAGCAGGTATTGACTAGAAAGTAATTTGAAGATCATTGGACTCTTTCACCAATGGCATTGGTGTTTTCAGTGGCTTCATACTCTGTTTGGATCATGATTCTTGAACATCACTGTGGATCTAGAAAGTAATGATACAAGTTATATAACATGCTTTCTGTATATAAACATTAACTTACAGAAGTCTTCTATTAGGTATTGTGTGCCTTTTCACAGTACTGCAGTATTAGCTTTAATCTTATGTTCATTTATTCATTCTTGTCGTTATCAGCCACGGTATATCTCCTCCTTACTTCCAAGACTTGTGCAGACTATTCTGTTGCTCCATGAAGAATGAAGAAGATCAAAAACATAAGAAAGTGGAAGCTGACTTGGGTCCTCTGGTTATTCCAGGGAGAAGAGACCATTCCAAGCTCAGGTCTATATATAAAAAGGGTAGAATAAGCTACGATTATACATTTTCATGGATTATAACACTATGAACATATATCACTTGCTTAACAGTACAGTTCTTTCCTATCATATTCTGTTTGCTCAGCATGACATCTCTGACGTTTCAGTCAGCATCACATGCTATAAAGTAATTCCTCTCAGATATTTTATAAATCTGTATGTAGTCTTGGTGTTAGCCTAATAAATAATTCTTAAGACAGAGTTATACATTGCTTATAAGGTTTGTCTCTTACCGGAATAAGAGTTGAATTTGGTTTCTAGCCTTCATATGGTTTCTTCAGCAATAGTGTAGTTAGCGAACATCTCTTCAAGAAGGATGAACTGCTCCAGATGAGTGTGATTTCCTTTGGTGACTCTGGTATGGAACCTCATTCTGGCTGCCTTATTGACCACCTATGATGTCATATCTCTCAACTTGTATTTTGAGTTCTTCTAGGTCTGTGTATGCTACTCCAGTGATTACAGCAGTTCAGACTTGAATCCAGGATTGCTGTTTCCTTAAATTGTCAGTGATAGTAGAACATAGAGATGTGGGAAACATGAAGCCACCTCATGACCAAGATTGCCACTTGTATAGAAAGTTGGCCATTTGGGGCTTAATATCCTCTCTGTATTTGGTCCACTGCTTGCCAGTAACTAGTAAAGCCCCTGTATCTCTCTGATTTCTACAGTATAAATCCCAGGTATTGGAAGCTATGGGCTGTTTTGGAGAGGTTGAGGTCCCAGCAGACTGCTTTCTCTCCCTGGAAACTGGGTCTTTGGATGCTATGTGAACTATTGACCTGTGCAGCCATTCTGCTGCAGGTAAAGGAGCTGGTCTCAATGAAAGCAATATCCATTTGATAAGATCCATCAAATTTCTAAACAAAGCTTGCATTAAGAATGTGTTCCCTTGTGCTATACGCTACTTATCTTCTCTTTCTAATGCCCTTATTGAACTAGTCATTCAGAGATCCTGAACAGTTTACATAAGTCTGGGAACAGTTTACATGAGTCTGGGAACAATTATCAAGTAAAGATACCATTTTCTCTATTGCTTTGATTCTCTAACTAGGAGGTTATTTTCTAACCCTATCGCACGCAAAAAGGGACTTTTTGCGTGCGATAGGGTTAGAAAATAACCGTGACGGTTAGAAAATAACCGTCACCGTCAGCAGAAACTTTGCTGGCGGTGACGCTACTGGGAGCGCTACTGGGATGGCGCTACTGGGAGCTACTGGGAGCCATCCCAGTAGCCATCCCAGTAGCCATCCCAGTAGCGCTCCCAGTAGCTCCCAGTAGCTACTGGGAGCTACTGGGAGCGCTACTGGGATGGCGCTACTGGGAGCGAAAGCCGGCAGCGATCGCACCGTGGTGGTGTGATCGCTGCAGGCTTTCACAGGCCCGCCCCCAACTTTGCCCCCACCCCCCATTAGCGTCAGGATTCACAAACCAGTGCGAAGATAGAAAATCCAGGCCTAGGTTTCTAATTATCTTCAAGTTTGCAAGAACAGCAGTTTTAATCATAGTTTTTAAAGGGATTTGCAACGGTTGGGGGAGGGCAACTTTCTAAGCCATTTACTGGGTAAATTGGGATTTACCCAGAAGAAATAACTGAATATTGCACTCCCTCAATCCAACTAAAAGTATGCATGGCCTTCCATGCAGCACCAGCATATGTCGAGAAGGCATTTTAAGAAGTGTTTAGGTTGGGGAAGGAAACATATGTATATAGATTCTATTTTCAAATCTATTATTTTCTATTGAAATTTAATCTGCACAAATAGCAGGTTTAAAGTCTTCAGATCCTTTTGCATCCACATACAGGTTTCAAAAGAAATAATAATCTCCTTCAGTACAACATGCAAGGCTCATTATCCCTTTTCCCTCCATGATGTCAGCTTGAACTAAGAGCAAGAAGTGGAAAACACTTACACATTCATTAGTCACCACACTGACTTATTGAAATATGCTCAAAACCACCAATGTGGTATTTTAGAGAGCAATTTTCAAATTCCCTGTCTATGTGCAACATCTTTGTAGCTACAGACCAAGTACTTTTCACCTGCAGAACTTTGCACCTAGGTAGGGAGATTAAAAATTGACCCCTAGAACAAAAGTTTGATGACATTATATTTTCCCCTTTGCTTGCATTATAGTTGAGTCACATAATTGTCTCGGAGCATATTTAAATAAGGCAGTAAGGTGACTGATGCATATGTAAATGTTTTTAGCTTTTTGCTATTAGATCAAGTTGAAATCATGGAGGGAAAAAGGATAATGCTATTCTTGCATGTTGTAATGAAGGAGATCATGTATTATTATTAATACAAAGATTTGTTATACACCACAATCCAGTGGAAGCACTGAGAGGAGAGGATCACCTTGCTGGTGGCTGAAAGGAATCAGTAAGTTTTGCTTGGGGATTTTTTTTTTTTATTGGGGAGAAATAAATTATTGGGGTCTATTATTTAGTGTGTTTGTGTTTTTAATAGTCAGTAAGGCAGCTAATAAACAGAAGTTAGTGTGCTCTCTCTCTCACTTTCTCCATGGCCACTTGTGTGAGTTGGCACATAAAGGCTCCACACATACGCGTCGTAGAGCGTATTTGAAATGATACAAGTGTACTTGCACTCACAATATAAAATTATACATATTTCTGCTTGTGTGCCCATATACGCGTTTATGGGCACCACGCACTCCTTTTAAAATTTACCTGAAAAGTTTGTATAAAACACAAAGCTGCACATACTTTTATATGCATAATAAGTATGCATTCTAAAGGCGGATTTGGTGCAGGGAGAGGATGCACATGCATTCTTTCAATTTTTGAAAGCATGCATGTAAATCCACATGCACAAAGTTACACCTGCTCTCAAACAAATGTAACTTTATGCATGAATGGCACAGGGGTTTTGTGCACACCCACAATATTTTTGTAAAGTGGATTTATGTGCATAAATCTGCTTTAAAAATTAATTAGAAAAATAGTCCAAGTGCCTGTAACTAAAAACTCACCTGAGCTAAAAAATTCTAACTTATCCTTATCAATTAAAAAGCAGAATGTAAATACAAACAAAAAACAAACTTTGAAATGTTTGTATGCTAATGCCAGAAGTCTAAGAAGTAAGATGGGAGAATTGGAATGTATAGCAGTGAATGATGACATAGACTTAATTGGCATCTCAGAGACTTGGCAGAAAGAGGATAACCAATAGGACAGTGCTATACCGGTGTACAAATTATATCGCAATGACAGAGAAGAGCACCCGGGAGGCGGTGTGGCACTTTATGTCCGGGATGGCATAGAGTCCAACAGGATAAACATCCTGCATGAGACTAAATACAAAATTGAATCTTTATGGGTAGAAATCCCTTGTATGTCGGGGAAGACTATAGAGATAGGGTTATACTACTGTCCACCTGGTCAAGATGGTGAGACGGACAGTGAAATGCTAAGAGAAATTAGGGACGCTAACCAAATTGGTAGTGCAGTAATAATGGGAGACTTCAATTACCCCAATATTGACTGGGTAAATGTATCATAGGGACACGCTAGAGAGATAACATTCCTGGATGGAATAAATGATAGCTTTATGGAACAATTGGTTCAGGAACTGATGAGAGAGGGAGAAATTTTAGATCTAATTCTCAGTGGAGCACATGACTTGGTGAGAGAGGTAACGGAGGTGGGGCCGCTTGGCAATAGTGATCATAATATGATCAAATTTGATTTAATGACTGGAAGAGGAACAATGTGCAAATCCAAGGCTCTCATGTTAAACTTTCAAAAGGGAAACTTTGAGAAAATGAGAAAAATTGTTAGAAAAAACTGATAGGAGCAGCTACAAAAGTAAAAATGTCCAAGACGCATGGTCATTGTTAAAAAATGCCATTCTAGAAGCACAGTCTAGATGTATTCCACACATTAAGAAAGGTGGAAAGAAGGCAAAACAATTACCAGCATGGTTAAAAGGGGAAGTGAAAGAAGCTATTTTAGACAAAAGATCTTCATTCAAAAATTGGAAGAAGGATCCAACAGAAGATATTGGATAAAGCATAAACTTTTTAAAATATATCCAAAGCAGAAAGCCTGTGAGGGAGTCAGTTGGACCGTTAGATGATCGAGGGGTTAAAGGGGCACTTAGAGAAGATAAGGCCATCGCGGAAAGATTAAATGATTTCTTTGCTTAGGTGTTTACTGAAGAGGATTTTGGGGAGGTACTCATAATGGATTTGGTTTTCATGGGTAATGATTCAAATGGACTGAATCAAATCACGGTGAACCTAGAAGATGTGGTAGGCCTGATTGACAAATTGCAGAGTAGTAAATCACCTGGACTGGATGGTATACACCCCAGAGTTCTGAAGGAACTAAAAAATGAAATTTCAGACCTATTAGTAAAAATTTGTAACCTATCATTAAAATCATCCATTGTACCTAAGACTGGAGGATAGCAAATTTAACCCCAAAATTTAAAAAGGGCTCAGGGGCGATCCAGGAAACTACAGACCAGTTAGCCTGACTTCAGTGCCAGGAAAAATAGTGGAAAGTGTTCTAAACATCAAAATCACAGAACATATAGAAAGACATGGTTTAATGGAACAAAGTCAGCATGGTTTTACCCAGGGCAAGTCTTGCCTCACAAATCTGTTTCACTTTTTTGAAGGAGTTAATAAACATGTGGATAAAGGTGAATCGGTAGATATAGTATACTTGGATTTTCAGAAGGCGTTTGACAAAGTTCCTCATAAGAGGCTTCTAGGAAAAGTAAAAAGTCATGGGATAGGTGGCGATGTCCTTTCATGGATTGCAAACTGGCTAAAAGACGGGAAACAGAGAGTAGGATTAAATGGACAATTTTCTCAGTGGAAGGGAGTGGACAGTGGAGTGCCTCAGGGATCTGTATTGGGACCCTTACTTTTCAATATATTTATAAATGATCTGGAAAGAAATACAACGAGTGAGATAATCAAATTTGCAGATGATACAAAATTGTTCCGAGTAGCTAAATCACAAGCAGATTGTGATAAATTGCAGGAAGACCTTGTGAGACTGGAAAACTGGGCATCCAAATGGCAGATGAACTTTAATGTGGATAAGTGCAAGGTGATGCATATAGGGAAAAATAACCCATGCTATAATTACACAATGTTGGGTTCCATATTAGGTGCTATAACCCAAGAAAGAGATCTAGGCGTCACAGTGGATAACACATTGAAATTGTCGGTTCAGTGTGCTGCGGCAGTCAAAAAAGCAAACAGAATGTTGGGAATTATTAGAAAGGGAATGGTGAATAAAACGGAAAATGTCATAATGCCTCTGTATCGCTCCATGGTGAGACCGCACCTTGAATACTGTGTACAATTCTGGTCGCCGCATCTCAAAAAAGATATAATTGCAATGGAGAAGGTACAGAGAAGGGCTACCAAAATGAAAAGGGGAATGGAACAGCTCCCCTATGAGGAAAGACTAAAGAGGTTAGGACTTTTCAGCTTGGAGAAGAGATGGCTGAGGGGGATATGATAGAGATGTTTAAAATTATGAGAGGTCTCGAACAGGTAGATGTGAATTGGTTATTTACTCTTTCGGATAGTAGAAAGACTAGGGGGCATTCCATGAAGTTAGCATGGGGCACATTTAAAACTAATCGGAGAAAGTTCATTTTTACTCAACGCACAATTAAACTCTGGAATTTGTTGCCAGAAGATGTGGTTAGTTAGGGGCAGATTTTAAATGCCCTGTCCGCGTAAATCTGGCCGGGCCGGCAGGGCTCTCGCTCGCCGGCGCGCCAATTTTGCATAGGCAGCCGGCGCGCGCAGAGCCCTGGGACGCGTGTAAGTCTTGGGGCTTTGTAAAAGGGGCGTGTCGGGGGCATGCCGGGGGCGTGCCCGGAGCGACGCGGCGTTTTGGGTGCGTGTCGCACGTGACGCAGCGTTTCGGGGGCGGCGATGTGGGCATGGTTTTGGCCCGGGGGTGTTCCAGGGGCGTGGCCGAGGCCTCCGGGCCAGCCCCTGGGACCAGAACATGGAGCAGGGCTGCCGGCTGGCGCGCGCAAAGTTACGCCTGCTTACAGCAGGCGTAACTTTGCCGACAAAGGTAGGGGGGGGTTAGATAGGGCCGGGGAGGTGGGTTAGGTAGGGGAAGGGAAGGTGCGGGGGAGGGCGAAGGAAAGTTCCCGCCGAGGCCACTCCGATTTCGGAGCGGCCTCGGAGGGGACAGGCAGCACGTGCTGGGCTTGGTGCACGCAGGTTGCGTGCGCCGACCCCGGATTTTATAAGATACGCGCGGCTACACGCATATCTTATAAAATCCAGCGTACTTTTGTTCGTGCCTTGTGCGAACAAAAGTACGCGATCGCGCAAATTTTTAAAATCTACCCCTTAGTGTTTAAAAAAGGATTGGATAAGTTCTTGGAGGAGAAGTCCATTACCTGCTATTAAGTTCACTTAGGGGTAGATTTTCTAAATTTGCGCGATCGCGTACTTTTGTTCGTGCAGCAGGCACGAACAAATGTACGCTGGATTTTATAAGATACGCGCGTAGCTGCGTGTATCTTATAAAATCCGGGGTCGGCGCGCGCAAGGGGGTGCACATTTGTGCAACCTGCGCGTGCCGAGCCCAGCGCCCGCTGCCTGTTCCCTCCGAGGCCGCTCCGATTTCGGAGCGGCCTCGGAGGGAACTTTCCTTCGCCCTCCCCCCACCTGCCCCTCCCTTCCCCTACCTAACCCACCCCCCCGGCCCTATCTAACCCCCCCTTACCTTTGTTCCACGATTTACGCCTGCTAAAAGCAGCAGCTCGCTGGCGCGCGATCACCACCTTCCCCTGCCTTCCCCTACCTAACCCACGCCCCTGGTCCCGCCCCTGCAACGCCGCGTCATTTTAGACGCGCCCCCGACACGCTCCCTCCCCGCTCCTTTTAGAAAGCCCTGGGACTTACACGCGTCCCGGGGCTCTGCGCGTGCTGGCGGCCTATGCAAAATAGGCGTGCCGGCGGGCGAGGGCCCTGCACGCGTAAATCCGGCCGGATTTACACGCGCAGGGCATTTAAAATCCGCCCGTTAGAGAATAGACACTGCCATTATGTCTAGATTTAATATTTCCTTTTTGGTGGGGTTTTGCTTCAGTTTGATGGAGGGGTCATAGTTCCAGATTTCTGTAAGACAATTGTTAATCTTAAGGCCCTTTTCACATGCGATAGAGGCTTATCGTATGTGATACGGCCATATCGCGTCTGATAACCTTTGATAAATGACCCCCTAAGGCAGTTAGTATAGCTGGGTTAAAAAATGTTTGGTTAAGTTCCTGGAGGAGAACTACATTAACTGCTATTAATCAAATTGACTTATGGGTAAATTTTCAAAACCCGACATGTGCAAATACCAGAAGATATGTGCATGGCCGGGCCAAGCGCATTTTCAAAATGGCCCGGCCACGTGCGTATCTCCCGGTACGCGTGGAAGAGCAAGGTTGTTTATAAGGGGCAGGCCGGGGCCGAGGTTTTGGAGGAGCAGGATCAGGTGGGGGATGGCTGGGATAGTGCCATTTTATGCTGTCCCGCTGAAGCACACGCCTGCGAACTCCCAGAGTTCAGACCTTATTCCTGCTCTGTTGAGCAGGTAAGTTCAAAAACAAAAAAAATTAATTGTTAGGGTAGGTTTAGGGGTCGGGGATGAGAGAGGAAAAGGATGGAAGGATAGTTAGGGGGAATAGGGAAGTACCCTCTCAATCGGCTCCTTAATTGGAGCGGACTGGGATGGAACTCAGGATGGCCCAATCATGTTGCCGTGTGTTTTTTATAAAATACCCCCCTCTTGCAAGCACAGGTCGGAACACGCACACACATTCTCATGCCGATGTAAGATCAGGCGCACATGTGCATGCGGGTATCAGATTTTATAACATGCATGTGGTGACTCACACATGTTATAAAATCAGCACGTCCATGTGTGCGCACTGGGAATCACGTGCACATCGGCATGCACCTTTAAAAATTGACCCCTTAGGTAATATCCACTGCTATAACTGGCATTAGTAGCATGGGATCTACTTAATGTTTGGGTACTTGCCAGGTACTTGTAACGTGGATTGATCTCTACTGGAAAGAGGATGCTGGGCTTGATTAACCCTCAGTCTGACATAGTATGGCAACATCTTATGTTCTTACAAAGCATTGAAGTTCAGTTTTCCTGATCACATCAGTCAGTAGCCAGAGACAAATATTGAGTAGGGTTGGAGAGAGTATTGAACCTTGTGATACTCCACAGAACAGGAGTTTGACAGCAGAATATAAGAACATAAGAACATAAGAAATTGCCATGCTGGGTCAGACTAAGGGTCCATCATCCCAGCATCCTGTTTCCAACAGAGGCCTAACCAGGCAACAAGAACCTGGCTTTAATGGACTTTTCCTTCAAGAACTTATCCAAACCTTTTTTGAGCCCAGCAACACTAACTGCACTAACCACATCCTCTGGCAACAAATTCCAGAGCTTTATTGTGTGTTGAGTGAAAACAAATTTTCTCTGATTAGTTTGAAATGTGCTACTTGCTAACTTCATGGAATGCCACCTAGTCCTTCTATTATTTGAAAGTGTAAATAACCGATTTACAATTACTCGTTCAAGACCTCTCATGATCTTAAAGACCTCTATCATATCCCCCCTCAGCCATCTCTTCTCCAAGCTGAACAGCCCTAACCTCTTCAGCCTTTCCTCATAGGGGAGATGTTCCATCCCCTTTATCATTTTGGTTGTCCTTCTCTGAACCTTCTCCATCGCAACTATATCTTTTTTTGAGATGTGGCGATCAGAATTGTACACAGTATTCAAGGTGTGGTCTCACCATGGAGAGATAGGTGTCACCCACAACAACCTGTTGTATTCTTTTTAGGAATCCCCTGAAAGCATTTCAAGCATGGACCACTGAGACAAATTCCTGATAGCATATATATTAGGATAGCATGGTCAATTGTGTTCAAGGTGGCTGAGAAATAAAGTAGGATCAGGATATTGGGTTTGTTTTTGCGAAAAAGATCCTGAAAAAGTCATCTAGTAGGCCTCGGAGGATGGTTTCCATGTTTTGTCCCTTCCTGAATTTTAACAGAGTTTATTTTTGTTATTTATTATTTATTTAAAAATTTAATATACTGCTTTCTACATAATTTGCCTGATGGGGTACACAAAAAAAAATTGTACAATTAAAGCAAAAACATACAAAGAATAAAAAACAGTAATATAACATACTCTCTGCATTTGGCATACAAATTAATCTTGACATCATTCCAGGAATAGTGGGGCTGAGATCAGAAGTTGTCCAGCCTCCAATAGGGTCTGGAGCTGATGAAAGGCTACTTCTTTGATGATTTTGGTCAGGATTAAGGTGCTTGATATGGGCCTGAATTTGCATAAGATCTTGGGATCCAGGGAAGCACACTTGAAGAGTGGATGAATAGTTGCCTTTTTAGTCTAGCTGGCATAACACTCTCAATTTGGTTCACCCACTGGGCAATCCAGTTAGACACGCCAATTTTAACTACGTTGACTAGTTTAGCTGGATAGAGATCAAATGATCTTGTACTGGGTAAAGGTCAGAGAGGCTCTTTATTTTCTGGTTGCTGGGGCTTCTTGGAAATGAGAGAGTGAGGCATTGGTAGTTTCCAGTATTGGTTTGTCTACTTTTCAGGTGTTTGTCTCATCCAAGTCTATGTGAATTTTCAGGATTTTGTCAGCAAAGTGTCATGCAAAGTTTTGCACGTGTCATTTGGAAGAAGCAGTCTGGTGTACTGTGTATCCAATTGGAAGAGGTTTTAGTGGATTCTGAATAAGAACATAAGATTTATTTATTTTAATTTATTTGCAGTTTTTATATACCGACATTTTGCCATACTTGGTCAAACCAAAGGTCCATCAAGCCCAGCATCCTGTTTCCAATAGTGGCCAATCCAGGATACCAAAAGGCCTGGTAGGATCCCAAAAGGCCAAAAGATTTCAAGTTGCTTATCCCAGGGACAAGCATGGATTTCCCCAAGTGCACCTCAACAATTGTTTCTGGACTTTTCTTCCAGGAACTAGTCTAAACATTTTTTAATTCCAGTTACACTAACAGCTTTCACCACATTCTCCTGCAATGAATTAAATAATTTAATTATGTATTCAGTAAAAAAATATTTTCTCCTATTTGTCTTAAATGAATCACTTAGTAACCTCTTTAAATGTCTCTTAGTCTTTGTACTTTTTGAAAGAGTAAACACCCGAATCGCATATACCCATTACACTCCACTCATTATTCTATGGAAATGTGAATCAGAACCGGAATCAATTCTGATTCCGGTTCCGATTCACATCATGTTTTTTTTTCATCCGACCCGATCGCGGTTTTGTTTATTGGCTGCGCCCGAGCCGATAAACAAAAAACCCACACGACCCTTTAAAACTAATCCCTTAGCTTCCCCCACCCTCCCGACCCCCCAAAAAACATTTTACAGGTACCTGGCGCTGGCCATCCAGTGCTCCCTCCATGTGACAGGGGCCGGCCAATGGCATTGATACCCTGTCAAATGGTAAGGGCAAAGGGCCATCGGCGCCATTTTGATTAGTGGCCCAGGAGCGGGAGATCGCTCCCGGGACCCCCACTGGACTACCAGGTACCGGTAAAAAGTTTTTTTGGGGGGTCGGGAGGGTGGGGGAAGCTAAGAGATTAGTTTTAAAGGGTCGGGGTGGGTTTAGGGGTTATTTTTGTGTGCCTTTTTTCCCGCCCTCCCCCAAAACGATAAGAGAACCCCCACAAACAATTTTGTGGGGTTTTCCTATCGTTTTGAGGGAGCCCCCGATTTCTGACGATTTTGAAAATATCGTACGATATTTTCAATCGTCCGAAGCCCGATTCACATCCCTATTATTCTATAGACTTCTATCAAATCTCTCCTCAGCGATCTCTTCTCCAAGCTGAACTCTAACCTCTTTAGCCTTTCCTCAGTGGTGAATTGTTCCACCACCTTTATCATTTTGGTCTCCCTTCTTTGAACATTTTCTAATTATTCTATAATTTTTTGAGATGCGGTGACCAGAACTGTACACGTACTCAAGGTGCTGTCACACCGTGGAGTGATACAGAGGCATTCTCCATTCTCCATTCCTTTCCTAATAATTCCTAGCATTCTATATGCTTTCTTGGCTGTAGCCGCACACTGAGCAGAGGATTTCAATATATTATGCACGATGATGCCTAGATCATTTTATTGGGTGGTGACTCAAATTGCATTGTGTAGATATGGGTTGTTCTTCCCTACATACAACACTTTGCACTTGTCCACATTAAATTTCATCTGCCATTTGAATGCCAGGTCTCCCAGTCTTGCAATATCCTCTTATGATTTCGCACAATCCTCTTGTGATTTAACAACTTTGAATAATTTTGAATTATCAGCAAATTTGATCACCTCACTTGATCTGATTTCTAGATCACTTATGGAGAGTGCAGAATTTCTGCAGAATATCCTTCCTGCACAGATTTTCCATTTTCTGTGTAAAATTTGGAGCAGGCACAGCGTGCCATGAGTGGAGCCCATCCTGTTCGTGGCGATGAAGGAAGCAGCAGTCCCTGGTGTGCCATTTTGCAGCAAAGAAGGAAGCATTAGGTCCCTGGAGTGCTGCATCACGGCAAAGAAGGAAGCAGCAGGCCCCCAGCATGCCACATCATGGTGAAGAATGAAGCAGCAGGCTCGCAGCACACTACATCACAGCGAAGAGTGTGCAAGTCCTGGCTGCTGCAAGTGGAGCTGCTCGCAGTGAAGAAGAAAACAGCAGGCCCCGACGTGTCATGTCATGGCAAAGAAGGAACTAGCAGGTCTCTGTCATGCTGTGTTGTGGTGAAGAAAAAAGCAACAGGCCCCCAGCATACTGCAACATGGTGAAGAGTGTGTAGGTCCTGGCAGTCGCAAGAGGAGCCCATCCCACTCACGGCAAAGATGGAGAATGCCCCAGTGAAAGTGAGAGTATGTGTAGAGGTTGTTTGTGTGAGAGACTGAGAGGCTCTGTAGGGGTGTGTGTGTGTGTGTGTGTGAGTGAGAGAGAGAGCACATGTGAGTATGGGTGTGTGTGCAAGAGAGATTGGGTCTATGTGAGGAGATTTTGAAGGAGTGTGTATATGTGTGAGAGATTCGGAGCTGGTGTGTATGAAAAAAGGATTATGTGTATGTGAGAAAGTGAGGGTGCTTGTTTGTAAGAGAGGAAGCATGTGTGAAGGGATGTGTATTTGTGTGAAAGAGAGAGGAAGCTGTGTGAAAGGAAGTGTGCGTATGTGAGAGAAAGAGGGAGCCAATGTGCAGAGGTGTGTGTGAGAGAGAGATAGGTAGCCTGTATGAGGATGTATGCATGAAAGAGAAAGGGAACCTCTATGGGTGTGTGTGCAAGAGAGAGAGGAAGCCTATATGAGGGGACATTTGTTGTATGAGATACAGCCGTGTGTGTGTGTGTGTGTGTGTGTGTGTGTATCTGTGAGTGAGAAAGGGAGCCTGTGTGAGGAGCAGTATTGAGAGAGGGGTCAAACTCTGGGAGTGGAGATAAAGTGAAAGAGGTTGAGCATAACGGGGAAGAGGAGGGATAGTGGAGGGTGGAGGAATTGGGGGCCTGAGAAGGCAACGTGAAAGGAGACTGGACAGGGTGTAGGGAGAGAGGGTGGAAGTGATACTCTTAAAATGTACTTCTAGGGAAATTCTGCTCAAAATATTTAAAACTCCTCATCTTTAAGTAATAACTGTATTATATTTTAAATTAATTACTTAAAGACTATCATATATATTGTGTTATTTTGACCAATATAAAGAATGCAGAATTTAGCAGAATTTTCAAGTTTTATGTGCAGAATTTTCAATTTTTTTGCGCAGAAGTCCCCCAGGAATAGAATATGTTAAAAAGCAGTGGTCCTGGTACAGATCACTGGGGCATTTCACTATTCATCTTTCTTTCTCTATTCAGAAAATTAACCATTTATTCCTACTCTCTGTTTTCTATATTTTAGCCAGTTCTCAATCTACAATAGAACATTGATCCTATGTGATGACTTTTTAATTTCCACAAGATTCTCTCATGAGGTACTTTGTCAAACACTTTCAGAAAATCCAGATGCACTATATCAACTGGCTCACCTTTATCCACTTGTTTATTTATGCCTTCAAAAAATGTAGCAAATTGATGAGGCAAGACTTCCCTTGGCTAAATTCATTTTGTCTTCATCCCATTAAACTATGTCTATCTATATGTTTAGTAATTTTGTACTTTAGAACCATTTTTTCTGCAGTTTCCCAGATCACCCCTGGAACCCTTTTTAAAAACAAGCAATACATTGGTCATCCTCCAATCTTCAGATACACAGCTGATTTTAATGATAGCTTACAGATTACTAACAGTAGGTCTGCAATTCATTTTTCAGTTCTTTCAGCTCTCTGAGATGTATACTATCTGGTCCAGGTGATTTGCTAGTCTTTAGTTTGGCAATTTGCCCTAGTGCATCTTCCAGGATAACTGAGATTTGTTTCAGTTCCCCTGAATCATCACCTATAAATATCACTTCTAGCATGGGTATCTGCCTTACATCTTCCTCAGTAAAAATGGAAGAAAAGAATTAATGTAATCTCTCCACTATAGCTTTGTCCTCACTTGGCACCCCTTTTGCCCCTTGATCTATGGTCCAATTGACTCTCAGGTTTTTTTTTCCTTCAAATGTACCTACAAATGTTTTTATTATGAGCTTTTGCTTTTACAGCAAGCTTATCTTCAAATTCTTGTCTTTGACTTCCTTATCAATTCTTTGCATCTAACTTGCCCGTGCTTATGCTGTTTCCTGTTTTCTTCATTCAGATCCCTTTTCCATTTGTTTGAAAGATGTTCTTTTGTGTAGAATAGCCTCTCTCATTTCAATTTTTAACCATGCCAGCAGTCATTTGGCCATTTTTCCAACTTTTTAAATGTATGGAATACATTTGGCTAGGCTTCCAAGGTGGCATTTTTAAACAACGTCCATGCCAGAAGCAAACTCTTGAACTTTGCAGCTGCTCCTTTCATTTTTTTTCCTAAACATTTTTCTCATTTTCTCATAATAACCCTATTAAAAGTTAAATGCTATTGCAGTAGATTGCCTTATTGTCCTCCCTCCAGTTATCAAGATAAATTTGATCATGTTATGATTGCTATTGCCAAATGGCCATAACACCATTCCCTCTTTCACCAAGTCATGTGTTCCACTAAGGATTAGGTCTAAAATAGCCCCACACCCAACAGTCAGTTCTTGTACCTACTGTTCTATTAAGTAGTCATTTATTTCATCTAGAAATTTTACCTCCTTCGCATGTCCTGATGTGACATTTACCCAGTCATTACTGGGGCAATTGAAATCACTCATTATTACTGTTTTGCTATTTTTGTTGGCTTGCCTTATTTTTTTTTAGCATTTCATCAGAAGGGCTACCAAAATGATAAGGGGAATGTAACAACTCCCCTATGAGGAAAGACTAAAGAGGTTAGGACTTTTCAGCTTGGAGAAGAGACGACTGAGGGGGGATATGATAGAGGTGTTTAAAATCATGAGAGGTCTAGAACAGGTAGATGTGAATTGGTTATTTACTCTTTCGGATAGTAGAAAGACTAGGGGGCATTCCATGAAGTTAGCATGGGGCACATTTAAAACTAATCGGAGAAAGTTCTTTTTTACTCAACGCACAATTAAACTCTGGAATTTGTTGCCAGAGGATGTGGTTAGTGCAGTTAGTATAGCTGTGTTTAAAAAAGGATTGGATAAGTTCTTGGAGGAGAAGTCCATTACCTGCTATTAAGTTCACCTAGAGAATAGTCACTGCCATTAGCAATGGTTACATGGAATAGACTTAGTTTTTGGGTACTTGCAAGGTTCTTGTGGCCTGGATTGGCCACTGTTGGAAGCAGGATGCTGGGCTTGATGGACCCTTGGTCTGACCCAGTATGGCATTTTCTTATGTTCTTATCATCTATTTGTTCATTCTGGCCCACTGGACAGTAGTACCCCCCCTCCCCCCCACACACACTATTATTCAATTCCCTCTCTCAAATGGAATTTCCATCCTTAAAGATTCTACAGTGCATTTTGTTTCCTGTAGAATTTTTATCCTGTTTATGCCCTCTTTAATATATAGCACCACCCCTCCACCAGTCTGATCCATCCTATCATTGTGAAATAATTTGTAGCCTAGTATTATAGTGTCCCACTGATTAATTGCCTTCCACCTGGTCTCTGAGATGCCAATTATTTCTACCTCTTCAGTCAATGCAATGCATTGTAACTCTCCCATCTTATTTTTTAGACTTCTAGTTTTTTAATACAGACATTTCAAAGTATGTATTTTGTTTGCATTAACAACCTGCTTATCAGTTGGCGGGGGTAATTTGGAATCCTCCTGCTCAGTCTGCTCTTTACTTAAAGGCACCTGGGCTATTACAGCATTTATTGCAACCTCTCTAACATCCCTGATCTTTTAGTATCCTTCAAAGACACATCATTTCAAACCATGCACTTCTGAATGACTGTCAACTTTCCCCCATCATCTACTTTAACAGCTGATCAATCTCTTTTTTAAACGTTAGTTCCATTGGTGATAAGTGATGAGAAATAGATTTTTTTTTTTTTTTGCAAAAACCATGGATATGTTACAGTTTGTTCTCTGTTGGTTACATTACAACCTGTCTTGTTCAGAGCTTGTTTTAAACCAGTTTCTTTCTAGATAACTTCTTTCTTTTCTTAGGGCATGGAGCTCAATAGTGATCAAGGGCAAAGATCTGTGCCACTTGGGTACACAGGATTTCTGAAAAGCTAGTTTATCCAAGAGTCTTGATACTTCTGAGTTCCAGTGTTGTACCATGTTATCCACAGTAAACTGTGAGATGCAGGTTCTCTAAAAGCAATCCTGGGGCTATTTTCTTGAAGCTGTAGGTTCTTTTCACATGTGGAGGCAATCAATGATGTTTATGCAGGCCTTTAAGAGTCAGAGTTAGTAGATAATGGTCTGATAAGTATAGTGATGTGGTGTACAGATTGCTGTTATTGAATTTCAAGAGGCTGACTGAAGCTATGAAGATGTGTCTAGCCTTTACACTTTGAACTGTAATGCGTGGCCAGCCGTGGAATGACCCATGATTGGATGCACTCACCCAGGACAGCACTGACACTTCCTGACTCTGCCTGGATTCCTTTGCAGCATGAACACAGCCATCATACTCTATCCCAGGCATGTATACACGACAGCCCTGCCTTCATAGGCCCCATAGCGGGAAACCTGAAGCAATACTGGGAGATGATGTTAGCGTGGGCTGGAGATTTAATCCCCAGCCACATTCCTAGATGCTGCTTTAGCAATAGGTCCGCCTGCTCTTCCTGTGCATGTTGCTATCATTGTCTCTTTTGCTTAGCTCATTTTCTCCTTTGCCTTACCTGTTGTCTCCTTGCCTTTTCTTGCCTTGTTGTTATCTTGCCTTGCCCTGCTTGTGTCTTGGTCCCAAGTGCCTTGTCTTTGTCTTGCCTGTCCATCTTTGCCTGACTCCTGGTTCTGAACTCTACTACAGACATTGATTACTCTTCTGGACTACCATCTGCCCTGACCCTAGCTTGGATCTCGATGTACCTGCCTCCTGCCAGCCCGACCTTGGCCTGGACCCAGATAACATTTGCTTGCTGCCTGCCCTTACCACTGCCTGGGACTTGACTACATCTGACCGCAACTTGCAGGACTCTCACTTAAGCCCTGCCAACCCCTGGAACCCATGGGCTCAACCTGCAGGGAATGGGGCTGGTATAGGTGAAGCCCTAGCTTCAGACCTAGTAAGAGCAAGTGTACCTTCTGTTGGCATGGGCCTCAATGGCCTACCTACTAGGCTGCATCAATCATGCCACAGCCCAAGGGCTTGCATCTGTGACATGATGAAATCTTAGGGCAATCATTTCTTCTATGAAGTCTCTGACTGGTTCACTGGAGGAAGCATCAACATAGAGGTTCACGTGTCTCCAAGAAAGACCACAGAGATGAAGTGCAATTAGAACATTGAGATTAGTTCAAGGAAGTCAAGCAGATTGTCATTGTTTTCATTGGGAAAGCAGTATATATCAATAGAAAGGCAAACTTCTTCCCAGCATCCTATACTGTTAACACACATTCACAGTGGAACACTTATGGAAAGATGGACTTTGTTAGACTATAGACATTGTAGAAGAGGGTGGACACTCTGCCTACTCTTCTTCCAATCCTGGTTTGAAGCAGGTTAAAAAAATTGGGGGAACAGAGCTTAGCAAGCTTTTATACCTCAGTCATTGTGGAGCTAGGTTTTTATTAGGAAAACAAATCAACTCAGTCATCAGATATGATGGGTACCTTGATATTAACTCATTTAGCATTGAGTAGATGCAGTTTGACAGTGAAATCAGGGAACTATTCAAGGATGGGTTCATTGGGGACCATTCTGAGACTACTATGTTGGAGGCCTGACATTGGTATCTCAGCTGCCTCTCATACACCTGTCTACATCTGTCATTTTCTCATATGGATTTAATGGACATAGAGACCAAGATGTAGATAGTGGTGTGGGGGTTGGTGGGTGACATCCAGGGGAATTAGAGCCAGCAAAGGAGTGTAAAGTCCAGGAGGAGCAGATAACCTGTGAGCAACTTGTTACTGGTAAAGCGTATTAGTGAATTCTTACTTGCTATATTGTGCATTGTGGTGGTTCTGCTTTAATATGCACCTCAGGTGTGCACAAATGGGCATATTAATGGATAAAGCATTATGCTGCACCCCTTTATCATATGCCACCTTCAGCTCAGCTTTTTTGATTTGGTAGGTCCAGCAGCTAAAGATGACATTGGTATTGGTATGGGGGGATCAGAAAGGCAGTAGGGGAGAGTGAAGGACCAGGCCAAGGAGTTGCTGGCCCTCTACCTCTTTGTCTACAGCATGACACATTGTACGATTCCAGGAAGAGGCTGGTCTAAACCTTGCCTAAAGGGGTTTGATTTTCATGAGATGTGCAGGACCACTGAGCTCTATTAGTTTTAAAACAGGATTTGATTACATCTATATGCATAAGTCAACAAATAGTTTTCTGCCAGTAATTTTCTAAGTATTGAATTTGATTCAATCAAGTCCATTATGCATAAGGTTGGGAAAGTAAATTTAACTGGGTATTCTATACTTGCATTTAAAAAAACACCTTTAGCAGTGTACCACATTGAAGCATTATTTTAGAAGTGAAAACTAACAGGTTGATGTGAACATTAGAATAAAGACATAAAAAATTTACTGGAATTTGCTAACATTAATTTTGCTAGCAAAATGCCATAATGCAATTTGGGCATATCACATTTCATCGCACAGCTTAACGCTAATGAAAAAGGTGTGGTTATTTTCGGCGTTAAAACTGTGTGATATCATGCGTCATGACCGCACTTTGCGAAGCCAGCCCACTTTTACAAAATTTCCACCCCTGACTCCACCACAATCCCTCCCCTTTTAAAAATTAGCATCGCCGCATATGTTAAGGCATTTTTCTCATGCGAAAACTCCTTAACGCATGTGAAAATGCCATAATGTGAGTTGGAAAAATGACACTATTACTTAGCCAGATAAGTCTTACACAGTGCTACTTAGCTGAATAAGTAGCATATTTAAGACTTGTCTAAGTGGTGATTTTGCTTCCACTTAGTCGAATAAGTCAGAAATTATCCACCTTTTGTTGAAAACACATACCACATATCTTTTAGAAATGTGAGCATATTGTAGGGTAGATTTACACATATTTTACATTGTGCATATCCATATGCACAAATAATATAACATACATGTGCATGAACACATATGCACCTATATATGTGTATACTAGGGGTGTGTATTCGTTTCCTACGTCTTTGTAATCCGCAATGTATAGGGCCATATTCGTTGTATTCGTGGGGAAGCGAAACGTATCGTGATTCCCCACAAATACAACAAATCTTCGCCGAATTATTTGGCCGTCTAAAGGACCCAATTTAAACAAACTCCCCCATCCCCCTGACCCCCCCAGGACTTACCAAAACTCCCTGGTGGTCCAGCGGGGGTCCGGGAGCCATCTCCTGTATGCACATCCTCGGCTGCTGGTATTCAAAATGGCGCCGATAGTCTTTGACCTACTATGTTACAGGGGCTACTGGTGCCATTGGTCAGCTCCTGTCACATGGTAGGAGCAATGGATGGCCGGTGCCATCTTGTGCTCCTACCATGTTACAGGGGCTGACCAATGGCACCGGTAGCCCCTGTGACATAGTAAGGGCAAAAGCTATTGGCACCATTTTGATTACTGGCAGCCAACGGCCCAAGTGCAGGAGATCACTCCCAGACCCCCGCTGGACCACCAGGGACTTTAGGCAAGTCTTGGGGGACCCTCCTGACCCCCACAAGACTTGCTAAAAGCCCAGCGGGGGTCCGGGAGTGACCTGCACTCCGGCCGTCAGCTGCCAGTATTCAAAATGGCGCCGATAGCCTTTGCCCTCAATATGTCACAGGGGCCGACGTTCGGTCAGCCATTGGTCAGCCCCTGTCACATGGTAGGAGCACAATTACCGGTGCCATTGGACAGCCCCTATCACATGGTAGGAGCACAAGATGGTGCCGGCCATCCATTGATCCCACCATGTGACAGGGGCTCACCAATGGCACCAGTAGGCCTTGTGACATAGAAGGTCAAAGGCTATCGGCGCCATTTTGAATACCAGCAGCCGAGGGTGTGAGTGCAGGAGATGGCTCCCGGACCCCCCGCTGGACCACCAGGGAGTTTTGGTAAGTTTTTGGGGGGTCAGGAGGTTGGGGGGTTGTACTTAATTCAATTTTAGCCAGGAAATGAATAAGAATTAATGCATGTATGTATCGGGAGCCCCCCTTGTCGAATGCAATGTATCTGCCCCCCCCCCCCCCCGACGAATATGAATCCCAAATGCAATGTACGGTGTCCCTCTGCACATCCCTAGTGTATATTATCATGCTGACACATATTTTAAAGTTAGCAGTAGGCAGCCTTTTTCACCTCTGAGACTCCATTCAGATAAGTACTACTAAAAGTTTTTCTACTGAAGATAAGATTGTATGGATTTTGTATAAACTATTCATGCTGTGTCATTATGCACTGAAAAATATGAAAAACAAGGTGGGCAATAGTCAATTTTTTTTAACTAAGGGATCATTTACTAAACTGTATTAGGCATTTACTATGCGGTAAACACTTTATCACAACGATAACGCGCAGTAGTTCAATTGTCATGCATTGTCTTTTCCCTGGTAATGTGAGTATAGTAATGAGCTGATTTGATTGCCAATCTCATCTTTATTAGCTAATCTAATGTAAATATAATCATGTAGCTTGCCTGAAAATTTGCAAGCTGCCTTATCAGGAAAGTTATCTACTACTCTGGAGTTGTAGCTAATTTTCCCTGGGAACATCAGGATGCTAATGCAAATTTTCTTCCTTGATGTTCTAACAAACATTAATAAAATGAACACTGCTTCTTTCCCTCTAAACCCCTATTCTACTTTGCTTCTGAAAGTTGCAAAAGAAGAAATCCTAGATTCAACCACTGAAATAACTAATCATTCTCTGTTATCTGGCTTGCTTTGCCACAAATAAAAACCTTGTCAGACCACTACTAAGGCATAATTCCCTTGATAAAGGGAGGAGGAATAGCCTAGTGGTTAGAGCCGTGAACTATGAACCAGGAGACCAAGGTTCAAGCCCCGCTGTTGCTCCTTGTGACCTTGGGCAAGTCACTTTACCCTACATTGCCTCAGATACAAAAACTTAGATTGTAAGCCCTCTGGGGATAAAAAAATACAGTACCTGAATGTAAACCAGTGTGATATCTCAATTGAGATGAATGTTGGTATATATAAATAAATCTGACCCCACTAATTTTAGGTCCATCTCCACACTCCCTTTCATTGTCATGATAATTAAATCTTGTATCCTTCATCACCTCATTGAGGGGTCGATTTTCAAAATTGGATGTGCGCATCCATGGACAACGACTTGTGCATGGGGGGGGGGGAATGTTCAAATTATGCACGGTGACTCAACCGGCCTTTTTTCCAGTTCCCTCCCAGTCCATTCCAATTAAGAATCAGACTGGGAGGGAAATTCCCTACCTCCCTGCCTAACTTTCCTTCCCTTTCCCCTCTCCCCTCTCCCCTCTCCACCCCAATTCCTAACCCCTACCTAGCTATCCCAAACTTTATTTCACTACTTACTGCTCCTCCAGAGCAGAAGTATTTTCCACGTGCCAGCCAGCTGCCAGTGCATGCTTCCCTGGGACAGCTGCTAATGGCTGTTGCCCCGGCTGGCCCTCATCCTGCCCTGTCCCGTCCCTCTCTGCCCTGACCATGCCCCCCAGCCCACCCATTTTTCAGTACCCAGCACTTCTGTGCGTTTCAGGGGTTACATGCATGATTGGTGTTAGCGATCTGTTGTGAATTTTGCTGCTCGAGTCATCAATCTGTTATGGATCTGCTATGGAGAAGATGCTTGATGGGAGGAGCAATCAGATAGGAGGAGCAATCTGTAGAGAAAGCTCTGTGTAGCGGGCTCCTGGAGAGGGAGGAGTCAGTAATCTTGTAGTGTCTCAGATATTGTCTTGCTAAGGAGTAGCAATCTGTAATGAATCTAATATAGTTGTGGGTGGATCCCTGGGCTGATGGCAGATGACCACGCTCCCGTGAGGATACCCTGAGTGGGACCACCGGCTAGGCTGGAGTATGGAGACAGACACACATTAGTTCTTTTATTAAACAGGTTATCAGAAACCACCAGAGGTGGCAGTAGTGAGCTGGTATGCCCGGTAGGGCTGTAGTCCCTCAGGTACTGGAACAACCATCCCAGGATGGCTGAGCTGTTGAGAAACTGTAGAAAGTGAGTAGGCAGAGTAGGCAGAGTTCATGAATAGAATTAGATGACAAAACTCACGTAAGGTCTCAAGTAAGCTCAGGAGCTGGAAAGGATTAGGCCCTCGAGGAGCGAGTACCTGGTTCCAGGGAAAGCTCTGAAAGAGCGATGGTAACTCACAATTGTTTGTAGGAGTGATAGCTTCCAGGCAGTAGAGAATCCAGAGTGTTCAGGAACATGGGCCCTCAAGGAGCGAGTACCGGTTCCTATCTGTAATCTGAAAATAAAGAAAAGAGCGAGGCCCCCGAGGAGCGGGTACCTCTGGTAAGTCCGAGGAGGCAGAGTAGCTTGGGAGGAGTAGCCGAAGCAATCCCCTTACCCCTTACTAACTCAGTTTGTTAGCGTTTCAAAGACCTTTAAGTATTGGAAGCAGATGAAGTCATCTCAGGGGGATGCCCCTGAGGTTCGTGCCCTTTCTGGTACAAGAGTCGAGAAGCACATGCACACGCCCTAGGCATCAGGGCAAGATGGCAGAGTTGCAGCATCGAGCCGGTCCGGGGACGCCGGAGGGAGACGGCATGGAGAAGCCGTAGTAGCCAGCTGTCCATCAGACTCGGAGGGAGTCACCACAGAGGTAAAGAGGGCGGAGTGAGGGCATCGAGCAGAGACGGACGCAACAGTTGGGCCCATTCTAAAATGCACACAGTATGTGCAAGGCCCGGCCATACGTGTAACCCCTGTTTTTTAGGTGCACGGCCCTTAGAAAATGTACTTGTCAATTTCTAGACAACTCATCAATACCAATTCAGTTTTTCACATTACCATAACATTGAAATGCTTTTACTTTCCAGTTTCATCTCAGTCTTAAGAGGCTTTGACTCTGGGAACATAAGAAAATGCCATACTGGGTCAGACCAAGGGTCCATCAAGCCCAGCATCCTGTTTCCAACAGTGGCCAATCCAGTCCATAAGAACCTGGCAAGTACCCAAAAACTAAGTCTATTCCATGTAACCATTGCTAATGGCAGTGGCTATTCTCTAAGTGAACTTAATAGCAGGTAATGGACTTCTCCTCCAAGAACTTATCCAATCCTTTTTTAAACACAGCTATACTAACTGCACTAATCACATTCTCTGGCAACAAATTCCAGAGTTTAATTGTGCGTTGAGTAAAAAAGAACTTTCTCCGATTAGTTTTAAATGTGCCCCATGCTAACTTCATGGAGTGCCCCCTGGTCTTTCTACTATCCAAAAGAGTAAATAACCGATTCACATCTACCCGTTCTAGACCTCTCATGATTTTAAACACCTCTATCATATCCCCCCTCAGTCGTCTCTTCTCCAAGCTGAAAAGTCCTAACCTCTTTAGTCTTTCCTCATAGGGTAGTTGTTCCATTCCCCTTATCATTTTGGTAGCCCTTCTCTGTACCTTCTCCATCGCAATTATATCTTTTTTGAGATGCGGCGACCAGAATTGTACACAGTATTCAAGGTGCGGTCTCACCATGGAGCGATACAGAGGCATTATGACATTTTCCGTTTTATTCATCATTCCTTTTCTAATAATTCCCAACATTCTGTTTGCTTTTTTGACTGCCGCAGCACACTGCACCAACAATTTCAATGTGTTATCCACTATGACACCTAGATCTCTTTCTTGGGTTGTAGCACCTAATATGGAACCTAACATTGCGTAATTATAGCATGGGTTATTTTTCCCTATATGCATCACCTTGCACTTATCCACATTAAATTTCATCTGCCATTTGGATGCCCAATTTTCCAGTCTCACAAGGTCTTCCTGCAATTTATCACAATCTGCTTGTGATTTAACTACTCTGAACAATTTTGTGTCATCTGCAAATTTGATTATCTCACTCGTCGTATTTCTTTCCAGATCATTTATAAATATATTGAACAGTAAGGGTCCCAATACAGATCCCTGAGGCACTCCACTGTCCACTCCCTTCCACTGAGAAAATTGCCCATTTAATCCTACTCTCTGTTTCCTGTCTTTTAGCCAGTTTGCAATCCATGAAAGGACATCGCCATCTATCCCATGACTTTTTACTTTTCCTAGAAGCCTCTCATGAGGAACTTTGTCAAACGCCTTCTGAAAATCCAAGTATACTATATCTACCAGTTCACCTTTATCCACATGTTTATTAACTCCTTCATAAAAGTGAATCAGATTTGTGAGGCAAGACTTGCCCTGGGTAAAGCCATGCTGACTTTGTTCCATTAAACCATGTCTTTCTATATGTTCTGTGATTTTGATGTTTAGAACACTTTCCACTTGCTATATGCTCATTCTTCTAGATATCAGCTCTATGTTCGACACTATTAAGCACAACATCCTTCTTTCTCATCTCTATGAAGTGGATATCACAGGTTCTATTCATTCTTGGTTCACATCCTACTTATCTGAAAGATTACAAGAGATTAGAATTGCCTTCTCTACTTCATCCTGGAATTCTAGAACCAATGGTGTTCCACATGGTTCGCCCCTCTCTCCTATCCTTTTCAAACTATACTTATTTCCGCTTTGCCATCTACAATCTACACTAGGTCTCTCCTACAAAATTTGCAAGGACAATATTCAATTCAGTTTCTTTTCCCTTTTCAATCCTCATAAACTAAAATCATTCAATACACTTCTCTTTCTTTATCAAGCATCAACAGTTGGCTATCACATAATCGTCTTGCCGTAAACCTAAATATGACCAAGATAATCATCATGGCTCACTGCATTAAGTAAATATTTCAGACTCCTTTATGTTTGACAACCACCAAACACTCATTATCTCAAAGAAAGTCTGAAATCTAGGGGTATTACTTGAACCTCAGTTAACAATGAAACCACAAATCTCTTAATGTTCATTTGCCAAACTGAAATTGTTGTGACACCTCAAGCCTTTTCTGTGTCACTCTGACTTTAGATCTGTAGTTCAATCTTGTATTTTCTCATCTCACATCTATTGTAATTATTTACATTCTGGGCTTCCCCAAAATTAAATTTGCACTCTCCAGATAACACAAAATGCAGCTGCAAGACTTCTTACTGGCACAAACATTTGTGATCATATTACACCTTTACTCTTTTCTTTGCACTGGCTTCCTTTAACCTGGCATATTCAACTCAAGCTTATTTCCATCATTCATAATCTCATACATAATGTTTCTTCACCTTGGGTCAATGATATTCTCAAATTATAAACCCCAGGCAGATCTCTCCGTACACAAAATAAACAACTTTTTAAAATTCCCTCATCTCAGTACGCCTGTCTGGACTCAACCAGAGAACAGGCCTTTACAATCTCAGGACCCACACTTTGGAACTTGTTACCTCTGTAGCTACATAACATTGATGATGCAAAAGATGCTCTTAAGACCTTTCTCTTTAATAAAGTGTTTGAAGATCTAATAAGAGAGAATACAGTCAACTAACTTTTTTGTTAGCTCCTGGTTATGTATGAAAGCTCATGAATTATTGAGTCCATGACCACTGTCTGTAATTGTTTCAATTATGTGTTTTTATTATGAATGTATTTAAGTAACCTGCCCCCGAACTTTGGAGGGTGTGGCATACAAATTATTTTAAATAAATAAATAAATAAAATAAATACACACATTTTAATTTAAAACTTGGCTCCATCTCTTTCTGACAACAATCCCTACCCACCCAAACCCCTACTCCCATCCTGAGATCTCTCCATGAACCCCACAAAAAAATTCAAAGATGAGTCAAGAGCCGATACAGTCTTACCTCGCTTTCAATGCTACCATTATTGCTTTGACAGTACAGCTGGAAACATATGCTAAAAACACTGCTATCTGTGGGCCAGATTATTAAATCTATGCCCGATTTTATAACATGCTCTGAAATCGGAGCAGCCTCAGAGGGAACAGGTAAAGCCATCGGGGCTCCCTTAGGGCTCAGCGCACCTCAGAGGGATCTTTCCTTCCACCCCCCCCCCCCCCCACCTTCCCCTCCCTTCCCCTACCTAACCCACCCCCCAGCCCTATCTAAACCCCCCCGACCTTTGTTGACAAAGTTGCACCTGCCTCCGGGCAGGCGTAGGTTGCGCGTGCCGGCACAACCGCTGTGCCGGAGGCCTCAGTCCCGCCCCCAGCCGGCCCACTCCCCGCCCATGTTTTCAATCCCCGGGACATACGCGCATCCCAGGGCTTGCGCGTGTCGCCGGCCCTATGCAAACTAGGCTCAGCACACGCAGGAGCGGGTTTTCGGGGTTACTCATGTAATATACGCGCGTAACCCTTTGAAAATCCACCCCTGTGTTTATATGGATCATAGACAGAAATGAGAGGACCAGGGTAAGCAAGTATGCCCAATAATCATGTATATTCACAGATGTTAATGAGGGTAGTCTTTCCTTCACTACCCCATGCTGGATTTAGTATTCCTTGGTTTTTCACAAGAATCAACTCCAGGTTCGGGATAAGTAGAATACATCATGAATAAAGAAGTATCAAAAAATTGATAATTGCACTAATATTAAATCCCAGCAGTCTCCATTAGCATCTCTTTAGATTCTCCTCATGTGTGACACTTTTTCCACCTATTACTCTTACTACTGCTTAACATTTCTATAGCAATACATGACAAATGCACCTCAAACTAAAGACTTTATCTACTATGCATTTTTCCCATAATCACAAATTGGGAAATACACTTTAATACATCAGAGCCTAAATATGGCAAAAGACAAACATATTTCTTGCTAAAAAGTTTTGGACTTTAATCTTCTCTCTTTCTCTTATCTTTACTCTCTTAGGAGGTCATTTTCTTACCGAATCGCACGTGAAAAGGGACCTTTCACATGCGATAGCTAAATAGGGCCAGAGTCGGGGCAGCGTCGGCACCGGAAGAGGAGGAGTCGGGGATCAGTCAGGGCGGATGCTGCGAAGCTTCGCTGGCAGCGATAAGGTAAGACACGTTATCGCCAGTAGCGTGCCCAATAGCGCCACCTTTCACGGTGGCGCTATTGGGTACGAAAGCCAGCAGCGATAACACTGAGGTGGTGTGATCACTGCCGGCTTTCGCAGGCCCACCTCCCGCTTTGCCCCCCCACCCCCCATTACCGCGAAATCCAGAGAGCTCTGCGGTGTTAGAAAATCTAGCCCTTAGTCCATTTTTACTCCTCCTAACAACTCATATGTCCATTCTATCCCAAAGAACAACATAACTTCAAAAGTGGTTTCATTTTCTTCATTCTTCTTGCTTCAATTATTCCACCTGCCTGCTGGCTTTTTGTATTCATCTTACAATCAAGAATATTTTCAGTTTACAGCATATTTCTAAAAATGTGCACATGTAAGTTTATTTACCTGTAACTGATATGTTTGTGATGCCACTTCTGTCCTGTTAATGCATATCGTTTTCGGCGAACACTAAATCTGGAGCTACCTCTTGTTTTATCAGGTACACCACATCGAGGCTTCTTCATCCAGCTGCAAAAATTAGTATACCAGTTTACAATTATAGTACTATAATCATCTCTAGAACTAGAAAATCAAGGTAGAAAATATGTTTCTATTTTGTTGTTCAAAAGTTTTCATAGTTATTGATTTTTTAAAGCCTGCATCAGAAGACTTTAAGATAATTCATCATTTAATCATATCATTGTTGACTAAATCTTCCATTTTATATGTCTGCAAGAAGGGGAGGGGCAGCAAAATTGGGGGAACAATATAAATACCTAGAATCAATGCACAAAAGCAGAGATAAGAGATTGAGGTAGAACCATATTTGAAGAAAATGATGTAATAAATCAACACAGAAGAGAACTACCTAAATATGTTTCGCCTCCTACCTCTTGGAAAGTGTGTTTATAGCATGGTACTCTGATTTATAGAAGATTTTTCCCATACATTTACAATGAGAGAAAAGCCTTTATAAATCAGGTTCACATAGTATAATTAAAATGAATATAACTTATGTTTTTGTACAAATGCCACCATTGTCACTTGCCAGAAGAATTGATCTAATCCAATAATTTTAAAGAAACTTGCCCTACAGAATTGTTAGTGGGGCTTGGTACATCTTTATTAAAAATAGTGTACATAAAAATGAACAGGAGAAAAGACTATAAAAGAAGGTATTTCAGCAGTATGTATTTATATTTTAATGTAATGGCTAGTCGGGTTTTAAAGAACCTGACTAAAATATTAAAGATACATATCAATTAATCAACTATCAGTACATAGAAAATGTGTCATATTTTTGCCAGTACACTACATCAAATTGTTCATAGATAGACTATTGTTCTGTTTTCAATGCAAAGTTCTGATACCCATCTTAGGGGGTCATTTTCCAAAGGTATCACATGCGATGTCTAAATCGGGGTGGAGTCGGGGTGGCCTCTGCGACGACTTCGCTGATGGCGAAAGGTAAGACTCCTTATCTCCACCAATATCGCGCCCAATAGCGCCACCTTTCATGGTGGCGTTATTGGGTGTGAAAGCCGGCAGCGATAGCACCACGGAGGTACGATTCCCTGCCGGCTTTAGCAGGCTCGCCCCCCACTTCGCCCCCCCTGCCCCCCATTACTGCCAGATTTTCTAAGATCTGCAAACTTAGAAAATCCAGGCCTTAGTCCTGGAGAAAACTGGATTCCTTTTATAAGACAAATATAAGCATAATCTTGTAATACAATATATCTTGATTATTCTTATATAGGTAACCTGTTAGTACAGTTTGGGGATGCACAGAACAATTTTTATTTTGATAAATGGAAGTTTGACTCTCTTGTGATAATGAGCTGAAAATTCCAAATTTCTTTTTTGGGTTTTGTTAAGCTGGGTTTTTGTTAAGCTTATTTATGCAGACAGACTTCCTATTTCTAGGGTTTTCACATATATAATTCTGCAAAGCTACTTATGGGCGAGCTGGAAGCCAATGAGGGTGTGGGGAAGATACATTTAACAAGAGTAGCCGGAGTTTATCTGCAGAGGTCTATAGTCAATAGAGTCTTTGGGTAACTCACAGGAAATATGAGTTACCATCATGAGGTGCTGGACCTAAACAGATGGTTGTATACTTATACAATCATGAGGAGACATTTGGAAACCAAACAAGTAAATAGTATTTATCTCTCAGATCTAGGTGATAATGGACTTATGAACTCTGAGACAAACTAGAATGTGGCACCTGGCCAGAGCCATGTCCAGTCAAGTACCTTAACTATTCAAAGGCACCCAGCAGCAATTAGGCACCAGCCAATTCTGAATGCCTGGCACGACCCATAATGCCAATGTGTCTCTGTCTTGATTTGGGAACTTTAAACCCATGAGTACCAAAACTTTACAAAGCACATCACAATGAGAGAACAAGGGCTGCTAAGAGTGGAGGACATTGGGGAGAAGGACCATGTAGCAAAGAGATCTGTCCTGTTGGTAATCAATTGACCCCGATCTATCCTATAGCTGAGTTCAGATAACAGAACTGGGAGGGATTAAATATTATTGCTTAAGAATATTGAGCTGACCTCACTAGGATATTGAACAAAAACGGCATGCAAAACATTATTATCCTATTTAACAATAAACCTTCCATGACTCCATTATTTTTTCTTCAGCATTTTGTACCCAATGGAGAGGTCCAGGAATGAAAGGTGCCAGCCCTGGGGCTCACTTTACATTCTCATGGACTAGTTTTGAAGTGGTGGTATTCCATGCTATTATGATTTGACCATTGTTCATCTGGCATGTCCAAGAAAACTTTCAACAAGGGAGAAAACCTTAAACTTTTATAAAATTTTAATTTAGTTTCATTAAACTCCACACCTAGCTTGTATTAGAATGATTTTATTCTGATTGGAAAAATAAAGGGCCTGATTCACCAAGAGTTCAATTTTCCAAAAATAATGATTATAAATTTAGGCACCTAGTGAAATTTGGCATATTAATTTAGGAATTCAGCCTAATTCAGTCTATTTTAAGTGGCCAATTTTTGTGCATAGCTCCCAAAATTAGGTACTTATTAAGCCTATGTATAAAAAATGTTCACTATTTTGTATCTATGTGAAAATGCTTAACACATACAGCCCTTGGCTTAATAATGCATGATGATGGAGACAATGCCAGAGCAATTTGCAATCTTTTAAATTTAATGTTGTGACTTAGTAAAATAATTGAAAAATACATTTTATTTTACTTTAACCCAAATAACAGGCCATATGTGTGCTGATTATTTTACAATAATGATTTTTGCATGATCAGAACAATTTTACCTATCTAATTTATCCAGTTTGTCATCATTTCCCCAATGTTTCAACTCTTGCAAAGTGAAGGATCATATTTTTTAAATTTAATTATTTGATTATTTATTTACTTGTTTATTAAGATTTTATATTCCTCAAACTCTATAAAAAATTGTATCTAGTATGAATTACATATTCAACACATAATACAAAAATGCAATGCATGTCAACTAAAACATTTAAAATATTAAGACAATTTATTTCACAGATTTATCTCATCCCAAATGGCTTCTCCATTTGTTGACTTATAATTTGTATAGTGTCTATATACAGAAAATTAAAATTCTAAAATTTAACCAAAGAAATATTGTTTCAAGTGTTTTGGAACATCTCTAGGTACCGGTTGGTTCTAGCAATAACACATTTCAAATTAAATTATAAATTAGCATGCAAGTTTCATGCATTTATACACAAAGATAGAATCATACTTTCAATGGAGGCTTAGAGGGGTAGGGATGTGGGTATATTGTTGGGTTAAGTGAAATACAAACAATTAAAGTAACAAACTACATGATTTCTCACCTTAAGATGACATCACTACATCAAACGAAAGAAGCAAGGGATAAAGCAAAAACATAAAACTATTATATTTTATTAAAATATTGTATAAAATCAATGCTATAGAAAATAATTAAAATGGGCCCAATATTAGTCAAATGTACACAATTCCTGTAAAACTATTATATATGTAAATGCTATTTTTGCATTTTATAGGCTCCTAGAATAGATACAATAGGTTGAATTTACTTGAAATGATTTGGATCAATTTAGAGCTCTACAATCAAATTGAAATGGCTCTTCAAAGACCAAAGGCTAGCATTAAAGGCTAGCAGGATATGTATTCTCCCTGTACAATAAAAGGTCAGTGTTCTTCTACAGAACACTGCCAGCAATGTAAAAGGCTTTCCTTTAAACACAGGGATTTATAGAAAAGTCAGGATTAATTAGTAGCCAATAAACATTAAACATGTTTATATAATGTGATCTTGATAGAAGTATTTTGTAACTAAAGACCTCATTTTTAACAGGGCTTCTTATTCAGGCCATAAGAGAAAATGTTAACAATGTCCTACATCACTTTCCAAGTAAAAAAAACCCCAAAACTGTTTATTTTAGTCCTTCAGGAGAGAGACTAATTATAGTGACCTCTCCATTGGTTTATCATCTATCTTAGCATGCTATTCATTAAGTGAACATATCACAACCCCTGAAAGGGTTGATTGGAAATAACTTGTTAATGCATGTTTCCTTTTCACTGCAGTTGGTTACTGTTGGTGATGTGTGGTTTATTGTACCTATGTGATGCCTTTTCGGCCTTTCATTTCTGTTTTATTTCAGATTTTAAGTAAAGACTGGTAGTACATGTCCAACTTCATTTGTGTCTTTGTAACACTCAAACAATACAATAACATAAATATATATAATGTGGATAAGGTCTTGCACATTAAATTAACTTGGGGTACACCATTTATATGACAGAGATAAACACATTTTTACTTTTTCAGCATGTTTAAAAATGTAATTTCAATGCCTTAGAAACCTGCATCCATTTCTGTCAACAGTGAAGTATGCCCACATATATTTAAGAATCATAGTAAATATTCTGCAAGTGGTATCCATAAACTAGCAAACTAGAAACACTGTCTTCCCATTCTTTTCTGTTTGATGCTGATATGGCAAAACAAAAATATGAAATAACCAAGTTATATGTTATTTTTTTTGTTTATTTTACTAAATTCAGCATATTCTAATTAACAAAAGAAAAGTTGCTGCTGTTAAGGAAAGGGAACAGTATGGGCCTCATTTTCCAAGCCGCTCGCACACGAAAAGTCCCTTATCGCGTGCAATACCAGGATGGGGGTGGAGTTGATGCGGAGTCGGCCCCGGAAGAGGAGGAGTCGGGGGCGTCACCGGGGCCAACTCTGCACCGACGCCGTGGACAGCGAAAAGGTAAGGGCCTTTTCGCTGCCTATTTCGCTCCCAATAGCTACACCTCCTATGGTGGCGCTATTGGGTGCGAAACCTGCAGCGATCGCACCGCGACAGTGAGATCGCTGCCGGCTAGCGCAGGCCCGCCCCCCGCCCCTCATCTTCTAAAGTATCGCAGGCCTGCGATACTTTAGAAAATGAGGCCCTATTTCAGTGAAATTCTGGGAATGACAGTAGATGCCATGCCTTCCATTAGTAAAGCCTTCTTCTTGCCTACGGAGAGAAGGTAGGAAATCAAAGTGGAAATATATAGTACATGGACAAAATCTACGCTTGATAGTTGGACTTGCAAGGTATTTGAGAAGAGTCTAAGGAAGATGAAGTGACCAAGTGTTCTGTATCCTTTGTTTTGATTTTTTTTTTTCCTAGGACAGAGACTCAATATTGTGTTTTGTTTTGTTTTTGTTTTTTTAGGAAGCATCAAACTTGATTCTGTGCTCAAGAGGGAGTAGATATTTCCTAATGTATGCAAATCTACCCAAATACATAGGAATACATTTTTCCAGATGTGTAAGAAAGATGGGGAGGAGCCAGCTGTCTTGGTACATGTGAGCACCAACAACATAGGAAAATGTAGGAGGGAGGATCTGGAAGCCAAATTTAGGCTCTTAGGTAGAAAGCTGAAATCCAGAACATCCAGGGTGGCATTTTCTGAAATGCTCCCTGTTCCACACAAAGGTCCCCAGAGGCAGGCAGAGCTCCAGAGTCTCAATGTGTGGATGAGATGATGGTGCAAGGAAAAGGGATTCAGTTTTGTAAGGACCTGTGGAACGTTTTGGGGAAGGGGGAATCTTTTCTGAAGGAATGGGCTCCATCTTAAACAGGGTGGAACCAGACTGCTGGCACTGACCTTTAAAAAGGATATAGAGCAGCTTTTAAACTAAAACAAAAGGGGAAAGCTGTCAGTTGCTCAGTAGCACATAGGTCAGAGGGAGGTATCTTCAAAGGATACTAATGATGGATTAGAATTAGGGCATCCCGACACTACAGTGAGGTTCCAATAATAAGAAAAGTAGTCCAAGTGCCTGTAACTAAAAACTCACCTGAGCTAAAAAATTCTAACTTATCCCTATCAATTAAAAAGCAGAATGAAAATGCAAACAAAAAACACACTTTGAAATGTTTGTATGCTAATGCCAGAAGTCTAAGAACTAAGATCAGAGAATAAGAATGAATAGCCATGAATGATGAGACTTAATTGGCATCTCAGAGACATGGTGGAAGGAGGATAACCAATGGGACAGTGCTATACCGGGATACAAATTATATTGCAATGACAGAGAGGAGCATCCGGGAGCTGGTGTGGCGCTTTATGTCCAGGATGGCATAGTTTAAAAAAGGTTTGGATATGTTCTTGGAGGAGAAGTCCATTACCTGCTATTAATTAAGTTGACTTAGAAAATAGCCACTGCTATTACTAGCATCAGTAGCATGGGATAGACTTAGTTTTTGGGTACTTGCCAGGTCCTTATGGCCTGGATTGACCACTGTTGGAAACAGGATGCTGGGCTTGATGGACCCTTGGTCTGATCCAGTATGGCATGTTCTTATGTTCTTATGATATTAGATTTCTTTGTAAATGTTTTTTATTCTTGGGGAGGTACATTATATATTCTTTAAGCTAGCTCAATTGCAATTTATTTTGAATTATAAAGAGCAAGTTGAGAGGTGATTTTATTCAAACTAATCTAATACTGGAAAGTTATGAGTGGATTTTGCTCTATGCTGTATATTGCAGATGATATAGACTCTCCTCGTTTACAGATTTCACATTTTCTTTTGGAGAATGTTCCTTGTTATTTCCTGGATCTCCCTCTTTTTGTGGTTTAATTATAGATATTTGATTATTGGAATCTATTGGATTTGTTTCATTTTTTGTTTATACGATAATATTTTCTGTATTCGCATAACGTTTTTCTTTATTTTCAAGTTTGACTGGATTTATGTACATTTTTGAAATACAAATTCAAAAAAAGAAAGAGAACATATGAATCAGTCATATGAGACAGGAATTAGCAAATAACTTATTAATGGCTTGACATTCTAAACTGTGCTAGTATGATGATTTTTAAGGTGTGTATTAGCAGCCAACGTTAATGAAATATAAATGAGGCAAAGTATACACATAAAAGTATGCATGTTAATGCAAACAATAACAAGTTAATGTTTCTGTTATATTTTGTGTGTTTTAGCATGCATAATTTTCTACTGTGCTAAAATCCAAGACCTGCAGGCCCTAATGATAGAGATGCAATTGGTCATTGTTTTTGTTACAGAGACATGATTCACTAAGGGCTGGATTTTCTAAGTTCTCAGAACTTAGAAAATCCGGTGGTCCCAAGGGGCAGGGGGGGCAGTCCTGCGTGAAATAGGCAGCAAAAAAGGCTCCTTACCTTTTCGCTGTCCATGCCGTCCTTGCAGAGTCAGCCCCGGTGACGCCCCAACTCCTCCTCTTCCGGGGCCGACTCCGCCCCGATATAGGTAGCGCAGGCGTGCGCTACCTTCGCTCGCTATCGCAGGCATGCGCTACCTTCGCTAGCTATCTCAGGCATGCGCTGTTATTGCAAGCCTGCTATAGCCTTAGAAAATAAGGCCCTAAGTCTCATAACTGGGATACAGACATCCCAGGCTATAACTTGTTAAAGAAGGACAGAGAGGGCACAATAGGGGAAGGAGTAGCTATGTCAAAAAAAAAAAAAAACAATATCCAAGCAACTGAATTACAAGGGATATAGGGTAAAGAAGAAACATTATGGACTGTCCTAAAAAGAGAAGACGGTACGTCCATTTTTACTGTTGTGATCTATAGGCCTCCAACTCAAATGGATAAACTGGACTGAGACCTAATTGAGGACACCCAAAAGGTGGGAAAGAAGGAAGAAGTGCTGCTCATTGGAGATTTTAATCTGCTGGATGTGGATTGGAGCATCCCTTCTGCGGAATATACAAAAAAGTAGAGAGATAGTAGATGCCTTTCAAGATGCTCTGCTCAAACAAATGGTAATGGACTACATAAGGGAAAATGTGGTCCTTGATCTATAGCTCACTAATGGGGATAATGTTTCTGATGTTCGGGTAGGGGCTCACCTGAGCAGTAGTTATCATCAGATGGGAAGATTTGATATCATGAATAGGATAAAGAGAAGTCACACATAGACCTGAGTTTTGAATTTCACAAATGAGGACTTTGTCAAAATGCATAATTACCTGGAAGATGATGTGGAAGACTGGGAGAAAATGGGTTGGGTGGAACAAAGTTGGGCGAAATGAAAAGGAGCTATTACAAAGACATTAAATCTATATGTTAGGAAATTAAAGAAGAGTAATAGGAAAAATAAACCAATCTGGATCTCAAAGGAGGTGGCTGAAAAAATTAAGAAAAAAAGAACAGCATTAAGAAGTATAAAGGATCCAAAATAAAGGAACACAAGGAAGAATATCTGTTAAAACTGAGGGAGATGAAGAAAGAAATCAGGAAAGCAAAATGTCAAGTAGAAGAAAGAATTGCCAAAGAGGCAAAGAAAGGAGAATAAAAAACATTTTTCAGATATATCAGAGAAAGAAGGGAGGCCCAAAGTGGTATAGTGAAATTAAAACATGATGATGAGCACAGTTCGGTGTTTACTAAAGAAGACCCTGGAGAAGACTACTGCTGGTTGACAAGACCGAAGATGGAGATGGTTATCTTCGTAAATGAAACTCCATTTACGAAGATAATGTATGGGAAGAGCTAGGAAAACTGAAAGTGGACAAGGCCATGGGGGCCAAATAAGGTTCATCCCAGGATACTGAGAGAGCTCAGAGATGTGCTGGCAGGTCTGCTGCATGGCTTGTTCAACAGATCCCTGGAAACAGGAGTGGTGCCGCATGATTGGAGAAGAGTAGTGATGATCCCGCTTCACAAGAACATAAGAATATACGAAATTGCCATACTGGGTCAGACCAAGGGTCCATCAACCCAGCATCCTGTTTCCAAGAGTGGCCAATCCAGGCTACAAGTACCTCACAAGTACACAAAAACTAAGTCTATCCAACGCATCTGATGCTAGTAATAGCAGTGACTATTTTCTAAATCAACTTGATTAATAGCAGGTAATGGACTTCTCCTCCAAGAACTTATCCAAACCTTTTTTAAACCCAGCTACACTAATTGCACTAACCACATCCCCTGACAACAAATTCCAGAGTTTAATTGTGCACTGAGTGAAAAAGAATTTTCTCCAATTGGTTTTAAATGTACAACATACTAATTTCATGAAATGCCCCCTAGTCCTTCTATTATCAGAAAGAGTAAATAACCAATTCACATTTACCTTTCTAGATCTCTCATGATTTTAAACACCTCTATCATATCCCCCCTCAGCCATCTCTTCTCCAAGCTGAACAGCCCTAACCTCTTTAATATTTCGTTATAGGGGAAATGTTTCATCCCCTTTATCATTTTGGTTGCCCTTCTCTGAACCTTCTCCATCACAACTATATCTTTTTTGAGATGCGGCAACCAGAAATATACACAGTATTCAAGGTGTGATCTCACCATGGAGCTATACAAAGGACAGTTAGTCTCACCTTGGTGGTGGGAAAATTAATGGAGACACTGCTGAAGGAAAGAATAGTGAACTCTCTACAGTCAGGAGGATTGCTGGTCCCGAGGCAGAACTGATTCACCAGGGCAAGGTCTGTCAGACAAATCTGATTAATTTTTTTCATTGGGTGACTAAAGAATTGGATCAAGGAAGAGTGCTCGATGTGATCTGCTTGGATTTCAGCAAAATTTTTGATACAGTGATGCAAAGGAGGCTTGTGAATAAAATAAGAAGCATGTGAATGAGCACCAAGGTTGTGGCATGGAATACAAACTGGTTGACGGACAGAAGAAAGTGTGTAATGGTAAATGGAACCTACTCTGAAGAGAGAACAGTATTAAGTGGAGTGCCTCAAGGATCGGTGTTGGAGTCGGTTCTGTTCAATATCTTTGTGAGCGACATTGTAGAAGGGATAGAAGGTAAACTTTGTTATTTGTGGATGATACTAAGATGTGCAACAGAGTGGACATGCTGGAAGGAGTACAGCGAATGAAAAATGATTTAAGGAAGCTTGAATAGTGGTCAAAAATATGGCAGTTGGAATTCAGTGCTAAGAAGTGCTGAATTATGCATCTGGGGTTCGGTAATCCAAAAGAACTGTAAGTGATGGGAGATGAAATGATGTTGTGCATGGACCAAGAGAGGGGTGATAGTATCTAGTGATGTGAAGACAGCAAAGCAATGTGACAAGGTGACAGCTAAATTCAGAAGAATACTGACCTGCATAGATGAAAGAATAATCAGTAAGAAAAAGGAGGTGATAAACCCCTTGTACAAGTCCTTAGTGAAGCCTCACTGGAGTACTATGTTCAGTTCTGGAGACCATAACTCAAAAGGGACAGAGACAGGATGAGGTGGCCCAGATAAGGGTGATCAAAATGGTGGGGGGGGTCTCCATCAAATGATTTATGAGGAAAGGTTGAAGGACCTAAATATGTTTACCCTGGAAGAGAGGAAGTACAGGGGAGATATGATACAGACTTTCAGATACCTGAAAGGTTTTAATGATGCACAATCAACAAACCTTTTCCATTGGAAAAAAATCAGTAAAACTAGAAGTCACAAAATTCTTTATTTAAATAGGTTTCTGAAAAAAACTTTAGGAAAGTTACAGATTTTACAAACAACAAGATTGGTTATGGGAAAAAGACGGCAGGAAAGAGTGAATCTTCTGTTGTTTGCACTGCATAGGCTCTCTGTAGTTATCCCTTATGTCTGGTCCTATTTATTTGTCCAAGAATATAGATTGATATGTACCTTCTAGATCCCTTTGTCCAGGTAAGGCACAGGGCTAAAAGTACCAGTACCAAAAGAAATTCAGAAAGCAAGAATCAGATTAAGGGTAGTCTAATATGTGGCACCAAATTTCTGGAATTTATTGCCATGATTACAAGAAATGAAGGAATATATGCCATTTTGGTAATATTTTAGAAACCTAGTTGCTTGAGCAGCTGCTAGAGAAGTAACATTTAATGATAAAAAGAAAAGTTTGGAAATATAAAGGAAGATATATTCCAGTCTATAGATTGCTCTAGGAAAAGTGAAAATTCCTTAATTAGCCTTCAATAGTTGGTTAAAAGATTTTTTAGTTTATATACAAAGACTCCTTAAAATTCTAGGCATTGTGTTGCTTTTTTAAATGCTTTTTTTAATGGACTGAAAACTAGTGTAATGTGTTAAAAGAGTAAGGTTTCAAATGGCTATCTTAATTGGCAGTAATCCAATTTGCTCTAGTTGTAATTGAAAAATGCAGAATATAAATAAGTACGTAATTTAAATTAAATTAACAGCTCTTTTAATTTATGTTAATCATTTCTAAAAGATGATGCAGGTGTTTAAAACACTTACAGGTCAATTTTAAAAGCATTGCTTGTGGAAAAATGCCCACATACGTGCATCTGTGAGCTGCACGCGAATAATGTGTACTTTAAAAAGCCGCAAAATACATGCATGTGCACCCGTGTGTGTGTGAGGAATAAGGAGGCAGAAAAGAGGTGGGGCATGGGAATTGTGGGTCAGGGCCAAGATTTACGTGCGTTCTTCCATATTTTCAAACCGAAAACCACAGCACGCGTACACTAGATATCCACTTAACTTTACTGCTGCTCCTGAGGAGGAGCAAGCTTGTAGATCTTGAGTTTTAGGGCCTATAGAACAGAGTGAGGGGTCCGGGCCAACTGAGTGGCATGCAGGATGAAGAACCAGAGGAGTCTGAAAGACCTCGATATTAACTGGACAAACTGGTGAGCTAGTTGAAAAACTGAGAATGTGCCTTGCACAAGCATTTTTATAAATCCGCTGACATAAGCGTGTAAAGGTCAGCAAAGTACTATAGAAGACACATGCATGGTAGCAGGACTCGAATAAATTAGGAGCATACTTATGAGTGGTTGGTGTATTTTACAATATAAAATAGTAACTTTCAAACCGGTGCACAGGCGCACATTTGCGTGCATGCATCGTCCCACAGCTGTTGTATAACTTCTGCATGCACATGCATGCATGTTATAAAATAGTCTAACTTCATGCATATGTGCATCACATTTTAAGTGGACGCAGGCAAGGGTGCAAAACCCGCTTCTACTGCGTAAGTCGGGGAATTTTAAAATGGGCACGCACTCACGCCATTCAAGTTTACCAGTTTGTCCAGTTAACAGCTAGGTCCTCCAACCCACCTGGTTTGATAGCCTACACGATCTCTAGTTGCCCCAAACCCTTTAACCCCTCAGAATTGGCTTGCTCCTTTTATTTTATGACTTTAAACATCATCCATAACAGAAGTAAAGTTACACAGCAGAGGACCTCGGCCTGGGGGAGCATAAGTATTTATGCGCCCATCCCATGGCCTGGCTCTGAAACACCCGTGCCCCACCCAGACCACGGCGACACACCCACACATTTTTAGAAAATTTAGAGATGTGTGTGCCACAGCATTTATGTGCATATATGGGCACTTTTTAAAAATAGGTCAGTGCACGTGAGCCTGACTTCTTCGTGCATCCCCTAATTTCAGCCATCGCTGGGCTTTTAAAATTCACCTTTATGCATGTAAGTGTGCGCACAATTAAAAATTCCAGCGTATTTTGGCTTACATGCCAATACGCACATGTATGTTCTTATATTCTCAGATGGTAATTTTAAAAACACTTGTTTTAAAATTACCATCTTAAAATCTAAGAACATAAAAACTACTGGGCAGGTCAGACCAGGATTCCATCAAGGCAAGCATCCTGTTTTCACGAATACCTGGCAGGATCCCAAATACTACATAGATCCCATGCTGCTAAAGCCCAGGGATAAGAGTCTTTCCCAAGTTTACCTGGTTAATAACAGTTTATGGACTTTTTCTCAAGGAATTTCTCCAAACCTGTTTTTAAACCTAACTACAAAAATTGCCTTTACCATATCATCCCGCAATGAATTACAGAGCTTAATGGTACATTGAGAGAAAAAATATTTTCTCTGTTTTAAATGTGCTATTTAGTAACTTCGTGGAGTGTCCCTCAGTCTTTTATTTTTTGAAAGAATAAATAACTGATGTGCATGTACTCATTCCAATCCACTCATGATTTTATAGACCTCTATCATTTCTCCCATCAGCCATCTCATCTTCAAGAGCCCTAACCTCTTTAGCCTTTCCTCATAGGCGAACCATTCCATTTTCCTCATCTGAACTTATTCCAATTCTGCTATATCCTTTTTGAGATGCAGCAACCAGAATTGAATACAGTGCTCTAGATGCAATCTTACCATGGAGCAATAAAGAAGTATTATGATATCTGTTTTATTCTCCATTCCTCTTCTAATAATTCCTAGCATTCTGTTTGCTTTTTTAACAGCCGCCGCACTCTGAGCCAAGGATTTCAAAATGATGATGCCTAAATCCTTTTCTAGGATGGTTACTCAGGAATGAAACCTATGTGCATCACTTTGTACTTGTCCACATTATATTTCATCTGCTATTTGGATGTCCAGTTTTCCATTATGGTCCTCCTGGAATTTCTTGCAATCCACTTGTGATTTAACAACTCAGAATAATTGTATATCATCTGCAAACTTGATCACCTCACTCATAATTCCCTTTTCTAGAACATTTATAGATATATTAAAAGCACTGGTCCTAGTACAGTTCCATGGTGCACTCCATTATTTATCTTACTCCATTGAAAAAAACTGACCATTTAGTCCTATTGTCTGTTTCCTATTGTATAACCAGTTCGCAATCCACAATAGGACATTGCTTCCTATCCCACAACTATTTAATTTTCTCAGGAGTCTCTTGTGAGGGACTTTGTCAAATGCCTTCTGAAAATCCAAATACATTATATACACTGGCTCACGAATATCCATGTGTTTATTAAGCCCTTCAAAAAACATAGCAAATTTGTGAGACAAGATTTTCCTTTGGTAAAGGTAAATCTATGTTGGCTGTATCCCGTTAAACCATGTCTGTTTAGATGTTCTGTAATTTTGTTCTTTAGAATTGTTTCTCTGATTTTTCCCAGCACTGACATTAGGATCACTGGTTTATAGGGATGTGAATCATGTGCCCGATCGTCTTAACGATCGGGTTCGGCTAGAGGGGGGAAAAAATCTGATCGGAGGTGATGTGAATCGGAATTGGTTCCGATTCACATAGTTATTTTTTTTTTAGTGAGGCCCGACCCTTTAAAATTAACCCCTTACCTTCCCCCACCCTCCTGAAACCCCCCAAAACTTTTTACGATTACCTGGTGGTCCAGTGGGGGCGCAGGGACCGATCTCCCACTCGGGCCATCGGCGCCATTTTGGCTGCCACTCAAAAATGGCGCAGATGGCCCGATAAAAAAAAAAACCCACCCGACCCTTTAAAAATGACCCCTTAGCTTTCACCACCCTCCCGAGCCCCCCCAAAACATTTTAAAATTACCTGGTGGTCTAGTGGTGGTCCCGGGATCGATCTCCCGTTCTCGGGCCGTTGGCTGCCACTCAAAGATGGTGCCGATGACCCTTTGCTCTTACCATGTGACCAGGTATCCGTGCCATTGGCCGGCTCCTGTCACATGGTAGGAGCACTGGATGGCCGGTGCCATCTTTATGATGGTGGTGGCCATCTTTAAAGATGGCGGCGGCCAGCCAGTGCTCCTACCATGTGACAGGGGCCAGCCAATGGCACGGATACCCTGTCACATGGTAAGGGCAAAGGGCCATCGGCGCCATCTTTATGAGTGGCAGCCGACGGCCTGAGAACGGGAGATCGCTCCCGGGACCACAACTAGACCACCAGGTAATTTTAAAATGTTTTGGGGGGTTCGGGAGGGTGGGGGAAGGTAAGGGATTTGTTTTATAGGGTCAGGGTGGGTTTAGGGGTTGTTTTGGTGTGCCGGTTTTCCCCGCCCTCCCCCTCCCCCAATTTACGATTTTTCATGATAAATCGAGGGAATTTCTATTGTATCGCGACTCAATGATTTTTGATGATTTAAAATATATCTGGCGATTGTTTTAAATCGTCAAAAAACGATTCACATCCCTACTGGTTTATAGTTTCAAGGATCACTGCTGGAACACTTTTTAAAGATTGGCATTACATTAATCATCCTCCAGCCCTGTCTTTAAAGAATATAAGCCAAACAAATAAATGACCAGTATGGCAATCCCCTTCTTCCTCCTCCCCCAAATATCTTATAAAGGTCCTGTCGGGCTATGCTCTCCTCACAACCTTTAAATAGTACAGAGATCCCTGTCCTGGTGTTTGATAAATTCAACTATCAGCATGCCCCCCCCCCCCCCCCCCCCGCCGCCCATCTCTCCCATCCACCTGCAAGGCTTTAAACATTATGGCACCCTGCTTCACCCAACCCTACCCATTCCCCCTGATACCTTAATTTTTTATTGCCAAGAGCAGGAGAACCTCAGTCCCGCTCCTGGCACCTCCAGGGACATTATTGGAAGCTGAGGGGTTATCAAACACCCCAAGCTCCTGGGTTTCTTCCAAAAGGAGTGAAAGATCAGTCTTTCAATGCTCTTAGGCTTGTGAATATGCCCTGCAACCTTTCCAAATAAAAAAAAGTAAATGAATAACCTTACAACAATACAAAACTTGAGTTGATCCAAAATAAAATGGTTTACTGGGGTCCTAGATGCAGATGAATGACGTAACAAACAGTACATTTAGGTCTGTTGCAATCCATACAGAAAGAAAATCTATACTCAGCCAATAGTTATTAGAGATGTGAATTGGAATCGGAATCGGTTCGTTTCCGGTTCCGATTCAAATCGTGCATTTTTTTTTCGTCCGGCCCGATCGTTTGTTTTTTTTTTATCGGCTGCACCCGATCCAATAAACAAAAAACCCACCTGACCCTTTAAAACCGCTCCCTTAGCCTCCACCACCCTCCTGACCCCCCCCCCCAAAATGTTTTAAAATTACCTGGTGGTCCAGTGGGGGTCCCGGGAGCATTCTCTCGCGCTCGGGCTGTCGGCCGATAAACAAAAAACCCACCCCGACCCTTTAAACACTCCCTTAGCCTCCACCACCCTCCCGACCCCCCAAAAAACTTTTTTAAATTACCTGGTGGTCCAGTGGGCCCCGGGAGCGATCTCCCGCTCTCGGGCTGTCGGCTGCCACTAATAAAAATGGCGCCGGCCATCCAGTGCTCCTACCATGTGACAGGGGCTGGCCAATGGCACGGTTACCCTGTCACAAGGTAAGAGCAAAGGGCCATCGGCGCCATTTTTATTAGTGGCAGCCGACGGCCCGAGAATGGGAGATCGCTCCCGGGACCCCCACTGGACCACCAGGTACCTGTGAAAATTGTTTTGGTGGGGGGGGGGGGGGGGTCGGGAGGGTGGGGAAAGCTAAGGGATTAGTTTCAAAGGATCAGGGTGGGTTTAGGGATTATTTTTGTGTGCCGTTTTTCCCGCCCTCCCCCAAAACGATAAGAGAACCCCACGAACAATATTGTGGGGTTTTCCTATCGGTATCGGGGAGCCCCTGATTTCTGATGATTTTGAAAATATTGTACGATATTTTCAATCGTCTGAAATACGATTCACATCCCTAATGGGGACTCTTTCTGCCACACCAAGTAAATCCAGAGGAAAAGGCTTGAAAAGGGGATGACTTATACCCAAGCTGATCTCATGGCTTCTTCCACTAGTCAGGTGGCAAACCAGCAGCCATGTATCTTAAGCAGCACTATAGAAAAAATGGGTTGATGGTCCATATCACTGTTCTGGGGCAAGAGACAGGTGGCATCAAAAGAAGAAATAAGGAACACTGGGGAAATGATTGACCGAGATGACTAGCCCCTGCAGGTAGTAAAAATGTGGGCTTTAAGTGTCTGCTGCATGGCTTAGCCTTCAATTACAAAGTGCTCTCCTTGATTATATTTAGTTGTCAGGTTATCCCCACCCTGTATAACCAGTACTGAGATCACATATAGGCATAGGTGGATTAGACAAAGGGAAGTAACATGCATTTCACCAGCAATATCAAGATCAGAGTGAATGCTATATAGGCTTAAATTATTTAAAAAGGGGATTAAAACTTGACTTTTTAAACAAGCCTACCAAGAGCTGTTAGCATAATTATCTAACACTTCTGATTTAATACCAAGGTAATGTATTTTTTTATTTTTATTATATTATCTCTATCCTAACTATACTACCTCTCTAAGGGCCTCATTTTCTAAAGTATCGCAGGCCTGCGATACTTTAGAAGATGAGGGGCGAGGGGCCGAAATGGGGGACGGACCTGCACTAGCCGGCAGCAATCGCACCGTCGTGGTGCGATCGCTGCCGGTTTTGCACCCAATAGCGCCACCATAGGAGGTGTAGCTATTGGGAGCGAAATAGGCAGCGAAAAGGCACTTACCTTTTTGCTGTGCGACTCCTCCTCTTCCATGGCCGACTCTGCCCCCATTTTGATATCGCACGCAAAAAGGGACATTTCACGTGCGAAACGTCCCTTACCGCATGAGATACGTTTGGAAAATAAGGCCCTAAGTGTTTAAATTTTGATTATTTAGCATACTATTTAGTTTGCTATGTTAATCATATTATGAAATAATGTATTTCTTTCTTCTTTGGAAATGCAAATAATTTTAAATGATTAATTGCTAACTACTGTAAACCAATTTGTTATGCTCGCATGAAAAGTTAGTATATAAAAATTATTAAATAAATAAATCTCCCTGACAGCACATTGAAGGGACATGGCTGAGATAGGGGCTTGCAGCAGCTCTTGCAGGACTGAGCATCACAGTGTAGGTGGGATTTACTGCATACCCAGGTGATGGATAGCTCTCATACTTTGTGCAATATTCTATCTGCCATAGGAAAGATGCTGGAGAGTTCACCGCTAGACCACAAAGGCAGAAGTCTTCATGTAGGTTAAGAACATAAGAACATGCCATACTGAGTTGGACCAAGGGTCCATCAAGTCCAGTATCCTATTTCTAACAGTTGCCAATCCAGGCTATAAGTACCTGGCAAATACCCAAAAACTAAGTCTATCTCATGCTACTGCTGCTAGTAATAGCAATGGCTATTTTCTAAGTCAACTTGGTTAATAGCAGGTAATAGACATCTGCTCTAAGAATGTTTCCTAACCTTTTTTAAACCCAGCTGCACTAACTGCACTAACCACATCCTCTGACAACAAATTCCAGAGTTTAATTGTGTGTTGAGTGAAAATGAACTTTCTCTGATCAGTTTTTTTTTTTTATATTTAATCTTTATTAATTTTAAACATAACATACAAAGTATCCACTTTGTCACGAAATATGGTTAAGACAATAAAAAAAAAAAAGAAAGAAAAAAAATCCACATTTATGCAATTACAAATACAGTAATTTGTTCACCATTAAATTATTAATCTTAACCCTTTAGACCCCTAAATAATGGGGGTAGAGTACATGCAAATTAAAGGGGAAAAAGGTAATAAACAACTTTTTAGAAAATAGGCGACTTATTAAGACCGGTTATTTTCTTATATGGATGATATTAACTACTGCCTAATTGCAGCGATGTTTTCTTTACTTCAATAAAGCTTCTGAGTTGCTCAGGTTGAAAGAAGATATAGTTGTTACTTTCAAACTTTACAATGCATTTGCAGAGGCTCCCACTGCAAGTACTTCTTGTTTTAAAGCGAGAACATTTTTCCTTTTAACTTGCGATGATTTAGTTAAGTCCGGAAATATTCTCACGTTTGATCCCAGAAACACAGCTTTAATTTTCTTGAAGTAGGCACACATGATTATTCCCAAATCATTTTCATTAAAACGGGAAATTAATAAAGTAGATCTTTCTGCAACTTCATATGTGGATGTTTCAAGAAATGCTGTTAGATTTTCTAACACATTAGGAGGCATGTTTGCTGGTTACCCTGTATAGGTAGAAAAAAATACTTTTTCCAGGGGTGGAGTCTGCTCAGAGGGAATTTCCAATACTTCAGAGAAATATCTTTTAATTTTCAACCTGGGAATTTCTTCAACCACCCTGGGAAAATTGAGTAACCTCAAATTCAAATGTCTCAATTTATTCTCTATGTTTTCAATTTTCTTGTTCATAGCATTACAATCTTGTATAATCGTTGCCTGTACTTGTTTAGTTTGGTTAATCTCGGTCTCTATATTTTGAATGTTTTCATCAATTTCTGATTTATATCCTTGGAAATTCTTGTTCAGTGTTTCCATTTGTAATGAAATGGTGTTTATTTTCCCTGAGCTTACCTCAAAAGCCTTTACCATAGCAAGTGATAGATTCCATAATAAATCTAAGGTCACTACCTCCGGCCTCTACATGGCCAAAGCTACTTCGGGGGAAAGAGGGCGTATCACAGACTGCTCACCTTCTCCATTGGTCTGGTCTCCTCCTCTATCCTGGTCTGAATCTCCACGGTAGCTCTCTCCGTTGTTCGTGGAGGATTGCGCCGGTTCTTCCATCCCCACAGCCCCCTCAGGTTGGTAAAGCTGCTCACCCACTTCGGGGCTCGACCCCAATCGCGGTGTTGAGGTTCCGCGCGCAGCCGGAGGCAGTCTATCATCCAAGGGGCTTAGGGAAACTGCTTCTGAGGTCGGGTCACATTCCCCTTCCTGTGACCCGACAGCCGGATCTCCTAGCTCTGATATTACCGGTTTCCCGATGCATTGTGAGATAATCCTCTGTCCGGAGGGAAGTGCAGGTATCGAGGGGTAACTCTGGTCTTCCCCTTACACTTTGGTAGCATAATATTCTTAGAAATTTTCCAGAGGTAAAAACGCCGGTACAGGTCTGAGCAACGCGTCTGTCTAAGGCGCCATCATGACTCCAATCCCTTCTGATCAGTTTTAAATGTGCTACATGTTTGCTTCATGGAGTGCCCCCTTGTCCTTCTATTATCTGAACGAGTAAATAATCGATTCACATTTACCCATTCTAGACCTCTCATGATTTTAAACATCTCTATCATATCTCCCCTCATCCATCTCTTCTCCAAGCTGAACAGTCATAACATCTTTAGTCTTTCCTCATAGGGGAACTGTTCCATCCCCTTTATCATTTTGGTCACCCTTCTCTTTACTTTCTCCATTGCAACTATATTGTTTTTGGGATGCAGCAACCAGAATTGTACACAGTATTCAAGGTGCAGTCTCACCATGGAGCGATACAGAGGCATTATGACATTTTCTATTTTATTCACCATTTCCTTCCTAATAATTCCTAACATTCTGTTTGCTTTTTTGACTGCCGCAGCACATTGAGCCAACAATTTCAATGTATTATCCACTATGACGCCTAGATCTCTTTCCTGGGTGATAGCTCCTAATATGTAACCTAACATTGTGTAAATTTCATCTGCCATTTGGATGCCCAATTTTCCAGTCTAACAAGGTCCTCCTGCAATTTATCACAATTCGTTTGTGATGTAACTACTCTAAATAGTTTTGTATCATCTGAAAATTTGATTACCTCACTCGTTGTATTCCTTTCCAGATCATTTATAAATATATAGAAATGAGTTTTGTTTTTCTGGCTCAGGTCGGGTTTCAGTTCGGGCACTTTGTGGGAAAACTCATTTTTCCCACGGATCGTTTTTCGCCAAAAACGAAGCTGGAACCCGACCCAAACCCGGAAAAATGAATCAAAAAAACAAACAAACCCCAAATCGGAAACCCCCCCACCCCAACCCTTCAATTTTACTTTCTTACAACCCCCCCACCATCCCGATCCCTCCCCAAGACTTACTAAAAGCCCTGGTGGTCCAGTGGGGTCCCACGAGCAATCTCTCCCTCCAGGCTGTTGGGCCTGCTATGAATCAAAATAGCGCCAATAGCCTTTTGCCCTTATGATGTTACAGGGGCTACCGGTGCCATTGGTCAGCCCCTGTCACATGGTAGGAGTAATGGACGGCCAGTGCCATCCTGTGCTCCTACCATGTGACAGGGACCGACCAAAGACACCAGTAGCCCCTGTGACATAGTAAGGGCAAAGGCTATCGGTGCCATTTTGATTACTGGCAACGACGGCCCGAGTGCAGGAGATTGCTCCTGGAACCCTGCTGGACCACCAGGGACTTTTGGCAAGTCTTGGGGGACCCTCCTGACCCCACATCTTTCCTATAGTAAATATTCTGGAAGAAAAGTTAGAGGTTTTCCATGAACAGACATAAATGAATGCAGAGGTTTTGAAGTTTAAGGACTCCTTGTAGTAGCAGGTACAAGAGAGACTAAAACCGCTGACACAAAAGAATACATATATATTTGTCACACTTTTTTATTCAGTATCTCACACACATGAGATTTTTGTAGGTAAGGTACGTGAACAGGAGTATCAGATGCAAAGACATAGCACAGGAAAGAGTGGCCACACCAGAGAGTAGTGTAAGCATAAGCAACTCCCTGTCAGTTACCACTTCCTCCCCCACCTCAATTCACCAAATCAAATTTGCCCCCACAGAACTATCTCTTCTGGCACAGGCCATAACTAAAGCAGCTGGCACAAGAGACCCAAGGTCCATCCCAGCAAAGGATGCTCAGGCACAAATTTCTGCTATCTCACATTGAGACCATGGACACAGATGCACTGGCTAACAGCGCAAGCCTGCGATAGGGCCTCATTTTCCAAAGCTATGTTACCAAACCTTAATGGCACCTGTGTAATTTGATATATTTTAACATTTTTATGTGCCTTATTGTAAACCGTTGTGATGGTACTCAATGGTATAGAAAAAAAAAGTCACGGTGTGACTGAACAATGGTATAGAAAAAAGTTAAATAAATAAATAAATAAATAAAATATAGGTTGAAAAATGCTTGGATCCTCTAGCATGATCTTTCATGTTAAGGGAGTGCAGTGCCTGCTTCTTATCTTCTGGCAAATGAGCAACCAGTGATTCACCCCACTTATTGTCCAGTTTCTACAACTTGCTGCCAAATAAAAGCGAGATGTTAAAGGACAATTTGGTGAGTTTAGCCTTGGAGGTTGCATCGGTCAACCAATTTCTCAACCATAACTGATACCTGGCTGCTACTATCGAAGACACCCCTTTGGCTGAAGTGCGAACCAAATCACAGCCTGCATCTGCTAAGAAGGCAGCAGCTGGTTCCATAACTACCCTGGAGTTTAATCCAGAAACATCAACCTCTTGGGAGAGAAGCAAACAAGAGCAAGTACCCAAGGAACAACAAGAAGCAATCTGCAAGGTCACTGCTACTGCTTCAAATGCTTGCTTAAGTATAGTCTCTATCTTTTTTATCATGAGCATTCTTCAAGGACGCTCCTCCTTCCACGGGAATAGTAGTCCACTTGAATCTACCTTTAGAAAACCTAAGTGCTCTCTTACCACAGGATCCAGAAGATACAGGACTTCCAAAATCTGACCCCCTTTTAAATTAGCCTCTGGGGTGCCCCACTCAAAATCAGTCAATTCTTGAATGGTCTCCATCATAGGGAAAAAACAAGAGGCTTTATGCAAGGAAATCAAAATGGGACTTCTCTTTGGCTGAGACATTGAATCTGCCCCAGGAACTCCAAGCATTTTCAAGGCCTGGGAAACCAGAGCTGGCAATTCATCTCTATAAAAGAACCATAACAGTTCTATATGGTTCTAATCCGGGGGGAATTTCACTATCCTCAAGAGAAGCAAGATAGACATCATCATCCGTGCTATCTGGATCTCTATCCAGAGGTCCAACTACCACTCTATGAGCATTTTGGCACTTAATAGAGGGTTCAGGTGTTGCGAGTGCGGGCCTTCAGATCCTATTGCGTGTCACGGAGGTGCAGTCGCTTCTCAAGGGGGATTGTGAGCCCTTGGGCCAAGGGATGGCTCAGGAAGGAGCCTCAAGATGCACACTGTGAGAGGTGAGAGAGTACCAGCACGGGCAGAGCAGGAACAAGGCTGGACTGAAGACTAGGCAAGGAACAACCGGAACAGGAGCTAGGCAGGCTCTGCCCTCCACTGGACCTACATGCATCAATGAGACCCAGCAACACAATGCTGGTCTCAGAAGTAGCCGTCCGGCCACTCTATAGCCCTTCTGGACCCGCCGCTTGGGAACAATGAGTGCATGTGGCCAGACGGAGGCTGAGCACAAGAACAAGATGAGACATGGAACGGAACAGAAGACTCAGGATACTCGGAGGACTCAGACAAGAATTCAAGTTACTAGGAAGTCTCAGGCAAGTATATAGGAGAAAGTACTGGGTGAGTGCTGCATTGCAGCATGCCCTACACAGCCGCCCATGGCTGGTCGCGAACCACGCCAAAAGCGAAGCAGACTCCAGGCGAAGCAGTGGAATTTGAAGCCAGAACATGATGAAGATTCAGGAGAGGCCTGCACCGAAAAGTGCCCTACACAGCCACCCATGGCTGGTCACAGACCACTCCGAAGTGGAGCAGGCTTTGGCAGAGTCTCAGGCATGGACGGAAGCAAGCACAAGGAACTCCGAAGACCGGGACAGGATTCAAGACTCAGGATTCAAAAGCTGGCATTAAAAACAGGAGTCTTCTGGAGGCCTGCGCTGCTGACAAGAAGAAGGCTTTGTACCACGAGGCACCCTACACAGCCCTCCATGAGCTGGTTATGGACCAAAATTGTGGCATGCCAGGAAAGGTGAACAGAAGAGGGACCCGGGAACTGGACGAAGAGCTGAAGATGAGACGGACGGAGCCAGGACAGGAACATCGGACATCAGGAACGTGGAACATGGTACCCCCGGAAATGGAACATCAGGACCACGAAACAAGCAATAAAGGAGCTCTGACGAGGGACGAGACCAGGAATATCAAGGTGAAGAACTTCAGGAACACGAACATGGAACGAAGATCCATCAAGGTACAGGAAGAACACGGAGGACCTGGATCAGAATGAAGACCACAGACCACTGTGCTGACCAGATCCGAAGACCCTGAGGGAATGAAGCAGAGCCCTTTTATAGGGCTCTTCTAGGAACATAGAGATGATTTCATCCATTGGGGCCACGGGTTTTTCCCACCACTGGCCCTTTAAATAGAAAAGAGATGGTGGCGCCCGCACCTAGAGGGAGCCAAGAAGCAGGCTGCCTCAGTGGTGTCCCTGCCACATTGGAACAAGGCTGGAAGTAATTTCCACGCCGCATAAGAGATCCTAGTGGCGGCGCACAGGCCGCAAAGATGGAGGCAGTGGTGGCAGCATCTTCCTGCCACTTGGGAGATCCGGCAGCAGCCTCTCTGCCGCACAGGGTGGTATTGGACCGCACAGAGGCGGCAGTGGAAAGCCAGGATGGCATAGGCCACCTCAAGGGAGTCCTGTGGCATCGGGCCGGTAGTGATAAGTGAAGGGCCTGCTCACAAGATGAGGTCCACGGGCAGGTTCGTAACCCCAGGCAAGGATCCTACCTGCACCTCTGCTCTAGGAGCATTGGACAGAGCCGAGGACTGCACCTGAAGAAAGGATTGCAAACCCTGGAAAAACTCTACCTATGAAAAAGTTGAGGTATCCAGACCAGGAGGTACCTTAGGTACACCCACTGAGCTACCTTCCCCTGCTAAGTAACCAGTTAAGGGAGTTACAAAATCAGACGCCCCACCTGAGCCATCTTTACCCAGATCCACATCTGGCTGGGAAGAACCAGGCTTAGTGAAATCAGAGGAAGACAATTCTCCCTGAGCCTCCAAACACCACTGGCACAAATCAGCGGGCATTCCTGGCTGAGATGCCTGAAGATGACAAGCGGTGCAAAGAGAAAGTCGTTTAGACTTTTTAGGTATATGTGCCATTATGGATGACAGCGCACTAAGTGGTGGCCAGAGGCATGCGTCTAGCTGTTTTACTTTTTTTTTTTAATTTGTTATAAGTAGGGATGTGAATCGTGTCCTCGATCGTCTTAACGATCGATTTCGGCTGGGAGGGGGAGGGAATCGTATTGTTGCCGTTTGGGGGGGTAAAATATCGTGAAAAAATCGTGAAAAATCGAAAAACCGGCACATTAAAACCCCCTAAAACCCACCCCCGACCCTTTAAATTAAATCCCCCACCCTCCCGAACCCCCCCCCAAATAACTTAAATAACCTGCGGGTCCAGCGGCGGTCCGGAACGGGCTCCTGCTCCTGAATCTTGTCGTCTTCAGCCGGCGCCATTTTCCAAAATGGCGCCGAAAAATGGCGGCGGCCATAGACGAAAAAGATTGGACGGCAGGAGGTCCTTCCGGACCCCCGCTGGACTTTTGGCAAGTCTCGTGGGGGTCAGGAGGCCCCCCACAAGCTGGCCAAAAGTTCCTGGAGGTCCAGCGGGGGTCAGGGAGCGATTTCCCGCCGCGAATCGTTTTCGTACGGAAAATGGCGCCGGCAGGAGATCGACTGCAGGAGGTCGTTCAGCGAGGCGCCGGAACCCTCGCTGAACGACCTCCTGCAGTCGATCTCCTGCCGGCGCCATTTTCCGTACGAAAACGATTCGCGGCGGGAAATCGCTCCCTGACCCCGCTGGACCTCCAGGAACTTTTGGCCAGCTTGTGGGGGGCCTCCTGACCCCCACGAGACTTTTCGTCTATGGCCGCCGCCATTTTTCGGCGCCATTTTGGAAAATGGCGCCGGCTGAAGACGACAAGATTCAGGAGCAGGAGCCCGTTCCGGACCGCTGCCGTTCCGGACCGCCGCTGGACCCGCAGATTATTTAAGTTATTGGGGGGGGTTCGGGAGGGTGGGGGATTTAATTTAAAGGGTCGGGGGTGGGTTTTAGGGGGTTTTAGTGTGCCGGCTCACGATTCTAACGATTTATAACGATAAATCGTTAGAATCTGTATTGTATTGTGTTCCATAACGGTTTAAGACGATATTAAAATTATCGGACGATAATTTTAATCGTCCTAAAACGATTCACATCCCTAGTTATAAGCGCTCAACTGGGCGCCCAAAAATTATGCATCTAACACATAGCAGCACACACCTAGGCACTTACCTAGGCATAAAAAAAATAAGCCCACAAAAAAACTTAAGCGCACAATACCATACCATGCCATAGAGGCATGCGGCCTCTATGGCATTGATTAATGTGAGCACTCAGACTACAAGGCCAGAATGTGTGTCCAAAAGCTGGGCGCACAACCTGGGCGCACAGGTTGACACACATGCCAGACTGACAATCCTGTAGAGGACGGCCTTAGAAAGCACGCAAAAAGCCATTGCAGCCTACCACACAGCACACAGCAAAAAGCCTTGGAGTGGAGTCTAGCCTAAGGAGGCTGCTCAACCCATCAGGCTGCCCACATCCCTCGACCTTCCACAGAGTGAGACAAACGACGGGCCGGGGAACCGAGCACAGAGACTGGAGGAATAGGAAGCCCTGCACAACAAAAAACCTCTTTCTAAGCCTCTGTATAATTTTTTTTTTTTTTTTTAACTTACCGGAGCTCAGCCTTACCTGGCTGAGTATAGAGATGGTATCTGGCTGTGGGGCAAGAGGTCATGTGCCATCACCACTGCACAAGACTTCCTGCACCCACTGTCTTTCAGCTGCTCAAGCAGTTAAGTCCACGTCGGCAGAAAAATCAACTAACAGACCAAGGCACTCATCTAAGGGAACACGGATATCACTTCAGGAATTCTCAACTGTAGGAAGGTCCATTTGGAATCACCGCCGAAGAACAAGGTGAATTTATTTCCTTAATACTCCTTTTATTTAAAATAAAGCAATCCCCAATGGGGAGATGCACATCTACCATCTGCTGGAGACAAACAATACTGGCAGGCTGATGACACTGCAGGGGTATATAAACTGTGATGTCAGTTTGCTCCAACTCCATCTACTGGTAGAGGTACATAACACACTTGTTACGGATTCATGTGACTGGAATCTAAGAAATGCCACAATATTAGTTTAATTTACATGTGTAAATCATTTTTATAATTACCCCCTAATAGTACATCCCTAATAGTTGTTATGAAAGAATACAATCTGGTTCATTGCTGAAAGGCTGTCAACAAGAACTTTAAAAACACATTTTAATATTTTTAAGAATATCTAAGTCTGAAGTAATTATGCCTACTTACTACAAATAATTTCCTGTCACAGAATATATATTTCTTAGGTAAAATCATATCAATATAAGATTGAATTCAACTGCACATTTTTCTAACATTAATACAGTACTGTCACTTTCACAAGTTATACCATTTTTCTATTAGTACATGGCTGCAAAATGACAACCCTCATATGTTCCCCCTTTTATTAGTTCAGCACTGCAAATTTATTTGATTTTGTGATGTGTAAATAAAAGTGACAGTTAATTAAAACAATTTGTTTTCAGCAACTAGAGACTCAAGCCACCCAATTCGAGTCTCAGAAAAATTTCAAGCAGAAAGATATTTGTCAACTTTGACAAATAAAAATAATCACATTTTGTTTTTAACCACCACCGACTCCCCCCTTCCATATACACACATATTTTTATGCTATTCAAAGTGAAGGCTGGACTAAAAACATCAATATATATATATTTGAGCTCTGACCGACGTGCCGCGAATGCGCAGAAGAGAGCAGCTCTGACCGACGTGCCGCGCCTGCACAGAAGAGAAAGCTCTGATAGACATGCCGCGAATGCACAGAAGAGAGCAGCTCTGACCGCGTGGAAAAGAGAGCTCTGACCGACGTGCCGCGAAAGATCAGAAGACGTAGTATATAAAACTGTACTGTAGACATCAACTCTAATTTTCTTCTTTGGCTCTTCCATTACACTTTTCCAAACAAACATCTCGCCCGTTTTAATGGGCTCAACAGCTTGTAGAGGTCCATATTCAGCCTCTGTGCGGCTCAGCTAGTTACCTGGATAAACTTTTCCAGCTAACTAGTGCTGTATATTCAGCGGCACAAACTGACTGTCATAAAGCTAGCTGGATAAGTTTATCTTGCTAACTTTAGGACAAATCTATGGGCTCACCTGAGTTAGCCGGATAAGTCATCCAGCTAATTCTGAATATCAGAGTTAGCCAGATAATTTATCTGGCTAACTCAACTCCTCCCAGTTTTATGCCCCTGGAAGCCCCCTAACTTATCCACTTAAAATTCTAGCTGGACCTCATGATTGAAGAGCATTAATGTGGTTTCCTGTGATACTTTGGGTTTCTGAATTGTAGTTATTTTAACAGAGAATGTGATTTTTATTCACTTAAGTGAGGGGGGGGGATATTTTTGCTGGAAATTCTTCAGAGTTACAAATTTGGGTGAATCAAGCTCAACGTGTTAGCATCTATAGAGAACTTCAATTAAAGTCTTATCCAAATATTAATTTTTATAGATGTGTGTATGACTAATATGCATCCATGTGAATATGTGGCCCTGTACCCATAAAGCATCCTCAGAGTGTGAATACCAATACGCTTCCTGCCCTTCAAATGTTTCTGAGAGGCTGAATAATTTGTGCAAGTTGATGGAAACTTCTCTTGACTTTCCTGGTGATATCTGTGGCCCCCTGTGAATATCTGTGAATTGCTGCAGGTTCTGTAAAATTTTAGAAGCTCACTGCGGTAGCTCTGCCATTCATTTTCCTTGCAGTTGCTGCTTATATTTCTGTCATCAGGCAGTGTTGTGAGCATCTATGTGGCTAAGTCTGTTCTGTCAAGATGTTGGAATATGCAGGCCGACAATAATGTGACTCAGTATCATTGTACTTTTTCTTTAGGAAAATTTGTGCCCAAAAACAAAAAGTCTTGGGTGACTTGTGTCATACCTGAAATGCATATGCTATTCTCTCATTATTTCAAATATTTTTTAGGGGTTTTCTGTCTTTCACTTTTATAATATACTGCTTTCTGCCATTTATGTATAGGGCATTAGTGTCATTGCACTTCATAAAAAAGAAAACATGATGAGGTCCATATCCAAAAGCCATTTAGACGGATAACGAAACAGTTATCCATCTAAATGGCTTACCCAGCAATATTCAGCTCGTAGCTGGCTAAATTGTGGCTGGTTAACTAGTTATCCAGCTAGAATTTAGTCAGATAAAATGGGGGTGATCTTGTGGGGGCAGGAGGCTTACTGAGGAGAAGCAGGGTTAGCCACATAAGTTATACATAACTGGCTAACTTTAAGATAGCCCGGTATATTCAGCGGTACAACCGCACCACTTAATATATTCTACTAGTTAGCTGGCTATGTATAACCAGCTAACTAGCACAGCTGCAGAGCAGCTGAATATGGACCTCAATTATTATAACAATATAAATAGTTCATGATACATGTCTAGATCAGGGTCTCTCATATCACAGCTATTTTTGGAAACAGGCACATTTATGTATATATAGGTTTTAAAAAATGAAATCTGGTGTCAAACTGAAAACTTACGTCTAGTTGTATTACTGCAACATTGTTGTCTGTTCTTCTGAGACGAAGGACTTCTGCCCCTTACTGTCTTTCCTTTGGGTATGTCTAAAAACAACTAAGGCTTATTGCTATTTGCTGCAATAATGCATGCACTGAAATAAAATGATTTGTCCTAGGCCATTTAGCAGCAGCAGTTGGACAGACTTTCTAAAATTGCTAAGTGACTGAAAAATCATTCTTGTCAGCTTTTTTACTATAAAAGTATAATGTAAGTTGTCATATTTTGTGGAAAAAGAAAAAAACCTGTGCTTTCCAGAAATCATTTGTTAGGATGGTTTAAATCAGCTGCAGAAGATGGTAGATACTACATCTTGGTTAAAAGAAAAAAAAACACATGCTGATTTATTTTCTTTCATAGCTTGCGAAAGAAATGAATTTAGCTTGAAATCAAATTAGAATTCAGAAAAGATCAATTCTTATTACATTTCCTTGCATTACCATCATCATAGATGAATTTCAGTCAATCATAGTGTGGAAAAGTACCAAACAGAATAAAATCACACGCAGATCACACAATGAATATCTTTGAATGTTTGGAAACTTAGACATTCTAATATCAAAGAGCAAGGAGGCCTTTGAGCATTGCACCCCCTCTGGGGAGGAGATGAGAATCCAGTGCAAATGTTTTCATGAAACAAGATTTCTAAGTATTATATCCTAAGAAAAGAGCAGAAGGAAGAAAGTGAAGGCTATCTCTTTTCAGCATTTTATAGTTCACTTGACCTTGCTCTCTTGGGTCCATTTCTAATTTTCACAGTCAGTCACATCTCAAGATTCAGAGGCAGAAAACAGAAAAGAGTGCTTGACAGAAGGAAATACTGCCCCCACTGTAAAACTGAGATACTTTAATGGCCCCTAGTAAAGTTGCTGCCATTTTAGGGCAGATAAATTACAAGCAAAGCACTTTTCTGGATTAACTCTTAAAAGAAAATTCTTTGTCATACACATCTGTAAAACTCCTTGTCATTTTGTTTCTAAATGCTTTCATCCTCAAACATAAATTGAAAAAAAAACATTCTGCTAATTATATGTTGATATTTCTTATTGATCCTGACAGACTACTGCCAAACAGACATCATTTATGACCAGAATGTCCCAATTGTCAATATTTAGACTTTACAATATGAAAAATCTAAATAAACGTTTACAAAAAAAATGGGCAAATGGAGATTTAAGTAGAATATCAGAATGAATTCCAACAACACAAGATAAAAATCCTGAAAATGTCATGCTAGGGCAATTAACATAATAAAGTGCACTTGGATTTAAAAACTCACCTTTCTAAATCTTATTTCAAAGCTAGTAAGATACCAGGTAGAGTAGGTATTTCCCAACCCCATAGAAAGTAAAATCTAAGGCATCTATTTCAGTAACCTTTGGTACTGACAGGTTTTTGAATCCCACGATATTTTCACCTGCAGTAAAATACCACTGGGAAAAATACCACAGTTTATCTGACTCCTACAGTATACTGCCCCATAACTGCAGGGTTGCCTTTGTGCCCCCCATAACTTTCCCCAGGCCTAATTAAAAAATAAACCTGGTGGTCTAGTGGGCTGAGGGCCCAGAATCCAGTCCCTCCCCTCCAGGCTGGGACCTTTTCACCAAAACTGTGAAATGTTAGAAGGCCTTTGAGCCTTGTCCAGCTGACTGCAAAGCCCTCCCCCTCCCAATAAATGATTTTGCATAATTGTGCAGTTCATTACCATTTTGCATGGAATTTTCACTGCCCTTTGTAAGAGTTAACTAACATGCTGTTAACACTCATTAAGCTGATAGCACATGTTAGCAGTGCATTTTATGTGGATTAACTCTTTTTTTGAAGAGCAGAGCGGGTTAGAACAAAATATAAAATGTTAAATCCCTAATAGACAAATTATAGTGGGAGTTCCACTCAAGGCTAATTGGCAATCGAATGCATTTGCCTACAAAGACTACCAATAGTAGAATGGCAACCCGTAGATAGATGTACAAAACTGAAACACAGAAGATTAACAAGCAAATCACCATGAGAGAGATAAAATGTAGAACAACCATTCAGCTGAGCAATTTTCAATCTTGAAGTGTTACTACTAGCTGAAAGGTATTTCAAAATCTCAACTTCTTTATTTCCATATCTGATCTTGGAGGACCTTTCATTGTTATCCTATTTTAGTTTACTTCTATTTTCACAAATTTTAGTTTATAGTATATACATTTTACTAAAGCCATGTACTCTGTTTTTAAAAAGTATCTTTATCCAAGTTCACTCTCCAGCTGCTAATGTTATAGTAATACTTTCCCTTTCTCCTCCAGCTCAATTGAAAACAAAGCTTTTACTTTAATCTGGATGTCACAATCACTAAATTTAAAAACAGTAAATAAAAGTGTAAGAGAGCAATTTTCAAAAGTCATTCCCTCAAGTGGGAACTTTGAAAAATGCATACCCTATCTTGGGTAAAGTCATCTGTAGAAGGAATGTGCATTTGTTTGAAATGAAATAGGAAATGTCAATGACATTTATTAATTTGTTTCATGATGTTTTCAAATAACTCAGAACTAAAAACAACATTTTGTTGGTTTTATATTGTTTCATTTTATTTATTTATATATTTATTTAAGCATTTTTCTATATTTTGTATATTTTGAAAATTTTCTATATTTTCTATATTTTGAAAATTAAAAAATAAATAAATCTCTGGGGCAGCCCAGAGACTTCCCTAAGGGCTTCCGGGTTTCCATGGAGTTGATCAGGACCCTCCCCAGGGCTGAGCAACTGAGACCTCCAATTTCCTTCCCCCCAAAAAATAATAAAACAGGACCTCCCCAGGCCCCTGTGCATCCCTCATCCTCCCCATGAAAATCTCAGGCCAGGAACCACTCTAGTCCCCATTTACCCTTTCTGTAGTGGTCCAGAGAGGCAGGAGCTATGCCCACTGATCTCCTTCCACTAGGTTGTCTGAATTGCATTGGCACTGGTTGACCCTGAGACCAGTACTGTAGTGTGACGTAAAATGGTGCTTTTTTAGGGCTTGCTGCTCCATTTTCTTGCATGGATTTACAAACATGCAGCTGTACAAGTAAATGGCAGCAGCCAGCCATCAGACTGCACCATTTTGATGTCATACTATGGCTCCGTTCCCAGGGCTGAAGTCAAAATTGTACATTCTTAAAGCCGGTCAGCACCATGTTTTGTATGGCCACATGCTTTTATGGCTGTCCAAGAAAATGTCAACAACCAGTCCTGAAAAGGGCACCATTTTACATCTCAGGGCTGAACGATGCCATTGCCATTCAGACAACCTGCGGCAGGTGGAGAGTGGGCACCCACGGATGGGGAAAGTGGGGGGCCTAAGGTGTTTGGGAGGAGGCTGACACAGGAGGTCTGCTTTCCTTTCTTTTTATTATTTTTAATGTCTATTTGGTTTCTGTAAAGGAGCAGAAATAAATGAGCATTAAACAAAACAATACCTGTGGGGAAAAAATGAAAGAAATAGCAGTAGTCAAAAAAGCAAATAGAATGTTAGGAATTATTAGGAAGGGAATGGTTAATAGAACAGAAAATGTCATAATGCCTCTATATCGCTCCATGGTGAGACCGCACCTTGAATACTGTGTACAATTCTGGTCGCTGCATCTCAAAAAAGATATAGTTGCGATGGAAAAGGTACAGAGAAGGGCAACCAAAATGATAGTGGATGGAACAGCTTCCCTATGAGGAAAGACTGAAGAGGTAGGGTTGTTCAGCTTGGAGAAGAGACAGCTGAGGGGGGATATGATAGAGATGTTTAAAATTATGAGAGGTCTAGAACGGGTAGATGTGAATCGGTTATTTACACTTTCGAATAATAGAAGGACTAGGGGGCATTCCATGAAGTTAGCAAGTAGCACATTTAAGACTAATCAGAGAAAATTCTTTTTCACTCAATGCACAATAAAGCTCTGGAATTTGTTGCCAGAGGATGTGGTTAGTGCAGTTAGTATAGCTGGGTTCAAAAAGGTTTGGATAAGTTCTTGGAGAAGTCCATTAATGGCTATTAATCAAGTTTACTTAGGGAATAGCCACTGCTATTAATTGCATCAGTGTTCACCAACAAACCTCTTTCCCTTCTTACTCAATTCTCCAACTTTTGCTATTTCAAGGGAATACCTTGCCCGGTGGTTTTTGTACGGGGCTTGATATGAGGGTAACCGATTTGCAGTTACCCTTTTTGTTTGCCCCCATCTATTATTCTTTATTATTTATGAAAATGTCTGCTTTTTTATTATTATTATTTTTCTAATGTTTTTTCTTAAAATCCCTTCTCCCCGGCTGCTTATCCGACCCACTATATTTTTTTTATTATTGTATACTTATCAAGGTCGCCGCCTTTAATGATTCTCATAGGTTCGGATCTGCCCGTCCAACATTGGCCATGTTTCGGCACCATGTGCCTGCTTCAGGGACTGCAGGAGAATTTACCACTGTGTCCTAAACCGGGTTCACAGTGTCAGTATCACTTTTTTCGTACCGTGTATCAAGTGAGCGACATTTCTTGAACCCGGTTTAGGACACAGTGGTAAATTCTCCCGCAGTCCCTGAAGCAGGCACATGGTGCCGAAACATGGCCAATGTCGGACGGGCAGATCCGAACCCATGAGAATCATTAAAGGCAGCGACCTTGATAAGTATACAATAATAAAAATAATATCCATTGCATGGCTTTTCCTCAACCAAAAGCCGTGCAATGGATAGTGCACGGCTTTTGGTTGAGGAAAGATTGGTAAGTTTTGGTGATGGGGTGTGTAGGGTTGCCAAGTATTGGTTTCTGATGGGTTTAGCAGAGGTGTGAAATAGGAGAGAATCAATGAACCAAAGCATGTTTTGATTGTGTAGGGATTTATGGATGAGTGTAAGGGTCTTGTAAAGGATCCGTGATTGGATGGGGAGCCAGTATAACTCCTTGAGTACAGGGGTAATATGGTCATTTCTGTGGGTGTTGGTGAGGATACGGGCAGCAGCATTTTGGAGCAGTTGGAGGGGTTGTATGGTATTTTTGGGAAAGCCTAGCATGATGGAATTGCAGTAATCAAGTTTTGATAGTATGGTGGATTGCAGGACTGTACGAAAGTCATTGAGGTGTAGTAAAGGTTTCAGTTTTTTTTTTAGAGTGTGAAGTTTGAAAAAGTTGTCTTTTATAGTAGCATTAATGAATCTTTTTCAAATATCAATATCAAAATCAAATATCTAGGTCATAGTTTCACCTGCTATGCAGCCTCCCCATGCCATGGTTACACCTGTTATGCAGCCTCCTGACCAGCAAAGGACTTTAGCAAGCCCCGCTCCCAGCAGTGCTAGTTACTTCCTTACTGATCATCTGATGCATCAGTTCCAAGTCTACTTAACCCAACCTGTCCAGTCCCTCAGTGCCTCTTTGAGTCACCTTGGCTCCGTGACCTGGCCATCTTCTTCTCGCTAATTCTACACAGGCCTCTTGTCTTTCCTTGTGACCTATCAAGGCCTTCTAAGTTGTCTTGGGGCCCACCCAGGCCTCTTACATTGGCTTGTGGCCTCTCTTGGCCTCTTGCCTGCTCTGTGGCCTATCTTGGTTCCTTGTCTTACTCTGTAGCCTTCCAGGCTTCCTTGCTTTGCTCTGTGGCCTCCTGGGTCTCTCTGTCCTGCCTTGTGGCCTCCGGGCCTTCAAGAATTACCTTGCCCAGTCTCATGCCCTGTTGGGTTTTCTTGTTCTTTGTTGCCTACCTAGTCCAGTCCTTGTCCAGTCTTGTCATTGTTTGCTCCAGCCCTTGTTCAGTCCTGACCTTGTCCAGTTCTCATCCAGTCCGGTCCTTGTCTTAACCTGCCCAGTCCAGTCTCTTGTATGTTTTCCCAGGCCTTGCCCTCAACTCCAGCCTGGTCTCCAGCCCAGCCCAGCCAGTATCTGTATCCAGCTCCCAGCCAGTACCCGTTCCCAGTTCCCAGCCAGTACTGATATCCTGCTCCAAGCCTGTGCTGGCATCCAGTTCCCAGCCTGACTCCAGCCACAACCTGTACACCGCTCCCAGGCCATGTCTACTCCAACCATGATGTTCTGCAGATGACAACTTCTACCGGCCCCCAGAACCCAAGGGCTCAACCTGTGGAGGAGGGGTTCTGGTAGTGAGAAGACCAGCTTAGGGGGCATATGATAGAGATCTAAAAAATCATGAAATGACTTGAATGGGTAAATGTGAAAATAGAGTTAATAAGCATGAGACAGTTATACTTGGTATGCGGATCCTCAGTCACCAGAAAGTGCATGGGCACGGTCAAAACATGCACAAACTTTGCCATACAGTATAGAGGCATTCTGGGGAAAGAAGGCATTCCAAGAAAGTGCATTAGATTTGTGCGTGCAACTTAGTTTTTCAAGTAGTGTAACTAACTGGCATGTTGCTAATGCACCTCGCTTTACACCTGTATTTTCTCTTGTAAAAATGTATGCGCATATATTTAATCACATACCTTCTTTCTGAAAACTGGGTTTTTTTTACATGCAGGCTTACAAGTATGCATTTAACTTTGCAGTTAAGTGCCCTACCAAACTTGATGCCAGAGTAAACAATATTCACAAAAGAAAAATGGGATAAAAATATAGGTCCCAAACACAAAAACAAGGTAAGCATTTAGCTACTACAGATACTAAATTGTTTACTGACACAGAAGCACTATGTCACATATGTGAGCAAGACGGTCTGTGCAGAAAAAAACAAAACATGTTTATCTTGATGGTCTGACTAGTAAGGTCTCATTGGACTTCAGCTATGAAAATGGAGTAATAGATAGGTTTCTTTTCAATGTTATTTAGCCTGAATACTTAATTATAACATGTCTTCTAGGAAAAAGAAGTCATTGTTTTGTACCTTATAAAATGAGACTCCTGGCATCATAGCTTTCTTAAATGTATTCTAAGCTCTACTTAGCAGTTCTGAAATAGAAAACTAGAGAGCAGCTTATTAGCATTTACTTACTCAATAGTATTTTTGTCAACTTTTCTTGTAACATTAATCCCATAGAAGTGCTGCATGGCAGCTATAGCTGATTGCATGGTCTCCGCAGAGCGCAAAACCGACATTCTAGGGTCAGCAGGTGGAAGATAGCCGTATTTTTGTAGCCAGACCTGTAATGATAAGTATAGTTCTTATTAAGAATTTACAATACCATAAAATGCTGCATAATGTCTGACACACTCAGGTTTTCAGGATATCCACAGTAAATATGCAGGCAATGGATTTGCATGCTGGGATGAAACAGGGGTTCCACACAGCAAAAGCCTTCTAAAGAGACAGGGCAATTAGAGGAAGATTTTCAAAAGGTGCGCGCTCACGCCCATGCGCTCGCGGTTCCTGGCGCACGCACATGGATGCGCGGTTTTTTATAACATGCACGCGCTGCTGCATGCATGTTATAACTTCCACAGGCCGTGCGTATGTGCAGGCGGTGTGTGCAGGGGGGAGGGGATTTTGGTAAGTTACGGGTGGCAGCACAATCCGTCTTCCCCCGTTCCCTCCCAGTCCACCACAAATTAAGGAGTGGAAGGGAGGGAACTTCCCTACCGCCCTGCCTAATCTTCCTTCCCTTTCCCCTCGACACCCCAACCCCTAACCCCTTCCTACCTACTTACATTTTTTTTTGCGCACGCCGCTGGTGCAGCGGCTAATGGCAGCTGTCCTGGCCGGCCTCTGTCCCATCCTGCCCCACCCCTCCCTGTCCATATCCTTCCCCCCCAGCCCATCCCTTTTAGGGGCACTGCACTTGTGCGCCTATCAGCAATTATGGGCGTGGCCAGGCCCTTTGGAAAATGCGCGCGAGGCCGTTTTGAAATTCGGCCGTTAGGTTCTCCAGAAGAGAGAGTGAGCTCTAAAGGGAGTCCTAGGGATGACACTGTCAATGCAGGAAAAAAAGGGAGCAAGAGTTGGCTAGGAGATGCTGCAGCGGGAAGAAACAGGAAGCACGGGGAATGTAGTTTGGAGATCCTTGGCAGAGAGGATGAAGGTAGCAGCCACATAAAGGTATATTACTCATCTGGAGACACAGCTGGGGCTAACTGCAGAGCTACTGCAAGGTATCAGTGTGTCTCTTAAGGAGATTACACTACCTTTCAGAGACAGAGAGAGAGAGAGAGAGAGATGCAGAAGGATCCAGGTAGGAAGACAGGAAAGAGGGCTCAACCAGATCCAGGTGCAGAGATGCCCAAAGCTTTCAGTGAGGGATTTTGAATCTTCAGAAGGTACAGTTAGGAAGCAGGCTCTAGGGATGTGAATCGTTTTTGAACGATTAAAATTATCGTCAGATAATTTTAAAATCGTCCTAAATCGTTAGAGTGCACGATACAATACAAATGTCCCCGATTTATTGTCAGGGGCATTTGTATTGTATCGTTAAATAGGGCACGGGAATTATTTGGGGGAGGGCGGGAAAACCGGTACACCAAAAAAAACCCTAAACCCACCCGACCCTTTAAAACCAATTCCTTACCCTCCCCCACCCTCCCGAAACCCCCAAAATGTTAAATTACCTGGTGGTCCAGTGAGGGGGTCCCAGCGCGATCTCCCGCTCTTGGGCCATCGGCGCCATTTTGGCTGCCACTAATTAAAATGGCGCCGATGGCCCGATAAAAAAAAAAAAAAACCCACCCGACCCTTTAAATCGACCACCCTCCCGACCCTTTTTTTTTAGGGAGGCCCGCACTGCTAAAAAAAAAAACCCACCCGACCCTTTAAATCGACCCCACCCCCCCAAAACCTTTTAAAATTACCTGGTGGTCCAGGGGGGCCTCGGGGGGCCTCGGGGAGAGATCCAGGGGGGCCCCGGGGAGAGGAGAGATCCAGGGGGGCCTCGGGGAGAGATTTCCCGTTCCCAGGCATCAGCTGTTCTAAAAAAAAAATGGCGCCGATGCCCCTTTGCCCTTACCATGTGACAGGGTATCCGTGCCATTGGCCGGCCCCTGTCACATGGTAGGAGCACCAGCTGATGCCTGGGAACGGGAAATCTCTCCCCGAGGCCCCCCTGGATCTCTCCTCTCCCCGAGGTCCCCCTGGATCTCTCCCCGAGGCCCCCCGAGACCCCCCTGGACCACCAGGTAATTTTAAAAGGTTTTGGGGGGGTCGGGAGGGTGGGGTCGATTTAAAGGGTCGGGTGGGGTTGTTTTTTATAGTGGCGCGGGCCTCCCTAAAAAAAAAATTAGCGATGTGAATTGGAATTGGAAACGATTCCAATTCACATATATTAACGATCAGATTTCCCCCCCCCCCCAGCCGAATCTGATCGTTAAGACGATCTGGCACACGATTCACATCTCTAGTAGGCTCTATATGGTCGGGGGGAATTTTCCTAGCCAGCTGATTATCAGTGTATCTTACTGAGCTGGTTCTGGTGTCTCAGGACAAGAACCGAAAGCTTTAAGTGTGAAGTGAATACTGATGCATGCAATAAATTTGTTTTTTCCTGCAAGATGCTGGCTTTGAGCTGTATGGTCCAAAGAACTGGCAGTAGGTCGGGCAGGGCCCAGGTGACAACTTGTAACAATGCACTGCCTCCACTGAATGCAAATCTATCTCATGCATAATCATTATGAATATCCTGAAAATCAGACTGGCTGAAATGTCCCAAGGAAAGGGCTGAGAACCACTGGTTTAAAATAGAGATGTTCACAGCATGCATATAATAAAAGCCGTCTGGGGTGCTGACATCCAAAAACGGTCAAGATCTATAAATATGGGCGATGAAAAGAGGAAAGCCGAGTCAAGAAAAACACAGTAGTTGAAAATCTTTCTAGTAAAGATGATATTTAATGATGACGGATAACATATTCCCCTATTCCCATCCTATTGAATTTTCACATTGTTTTATCTTGCAGCACAATGTCAAATATTACAAATTTCCAGTCTTATCTAAAATCACCTACTTAAATCATTTGTTATGAGCCAAGTGTAGAGACCGCTGACTTTTTCGCGATGGGCAGTAACAGGAGATGAAGTTTTAACAATGTCATAAGCTGCGTTCTTCTGCTACTAAATCATCTTTCTTAGTCCAAAAATCACAAAGTGATATTTTACAGTTAAGATAAAATATTGATCTCCATCACCTTAACATAAAGATTTCTGCTACCTTACAATACGTAGAACTTTTTTCCAGTCTATATGTATATTTCAGAACTGAGTCCTTTTATCACCTACAACTGAACTATACCTCATCTCCATAATTAATTTCATGCTACTGCTAACAATTATAAGAATGTCTAGCTTTGCACAATATGGAAAATCTCAAGCCCTCTAAACTGGCTTTGGATACCTCAACTGAAATCTGTGTTAAAAACTTAAAGAAAAATGTGTAATACCATGCAATCAGCTGAGGCCAGTTAAAGTTCTTCGTTAATTGATCTTATCAATTTGCATGCAAAGTAATAAACAGGTTACAGTCATTGACCAAACCCAGAGAGCTGTGACAGTTGAAATTAACAATTTAAAATTTGATCTGGAAACACTGATGACAAGCTCTCAACCAAACAGCATCCAAGTATTTCAATAATTATTAGATTACTATAATTTATGCTTAATTCCTCTAAGTAATACCTATACATAAGAACATAAGAACATAAGAAAATGCCATACTGGGTCAGACCAAGGGTCCATCAAGCCCAGCATCCTGTTTCCAACAGTGGCTAATCCAGGCCATAAGAACCTGGCAAGTACCCAAAAATTAAGTCTATTCCATGTAACCATTGTTTTGTCTCCATGTCCTAATGGTAAATTTAACCAATAAATATTTAATTCTTTCTATATAAGGTAAAACTTTAGCTCCTAATAAATATATATTTAATTAAACCCAAGCATACAATAGCCATACGTCATCTTTGGTTCTCTAGCCTTTAGCTGTCACTGCTGCCTTGCTTACATGAGGAAACAAGAAAGTTTACTTTTCTAACTGCGTACCCAGGGCCTTGTCAGCCACAATGCCTTAGTACAGGTGGGATTCTAACCAGATAATCCCCCTAGATTACTGGTGTATCTTTGCTTGCTCTTTAACCTACTGTGTCACATGTTCAGACCTAAGCAGCTTCTATTATATTTCCTAGCATAAACAGAGCAGTCTCGAACCTTATGACAACTGTCTACACAACTAACAAAGGAATTCAAAGCTGCGTGTGTAAAAATTGTGACTTAAGCGAATGGCCGGGCCCTGCATGCACCACACGCATTTTCCAAAGGGCCCACACACATGCGTAAGTCCCAGTTTGTTTACAAGTAACGGGCCCTGAAAAAGGGGTGGTCCTGGGGGTGTGGTCTGGGTGAGGAGGGGCACAGTGGGACAGAGGCCAGCTGGGACAGCAGCCATTAGCTGCTGTCCTGGGGAAGCGTGTGCCGGCAATAAGCCAGCACGTGCAAACTACTTCTGCTCGGGAGGAACAGTAAGTCGAAAAATAAAAAATTTGCGGGTAGGTAGGTAGGGGTTAGGGATTGGGGTAGAGAGGGAAAAGGGAAGGGAAGGTTAGGCAGGGGGGTAGCAGACTGGGAGGGAACTGGGGAAGGCCCGATTGCATCGCCACGCAAATTTACTAAAATTCACCCCCTCCATGCGCGCCACTCACACACACACACGCTGATTTTTAAATCAGCGTGCATGTGTGCAGTCAACGGATTTTATAACATGCACGCACCAGTGCACGCATATTATAAAATCGGCGCATCCATTACACGTGCCGGGAACCACATGCACATGGACATGTGCACTTTCCTTTTAAAATCTACTCCTAATTGTATGAGATTTTAATGCCAATATATACAACCAGGCAAAAGAAAAAAAGTGAGAGGCAAAGAGAAAGATATAAACTGATTTCTTTATTTGATTTGTATTCCACTTTTCAGCATTTCAAAGCAGATTACACTCAGGTACTGTAGATATTTCCCTATCCCCAGAGGCCTTACAATCTAAGGACCTAATTTGCTATGCAATTTTCCCATAGATGCAGAAAAGGAGAAAAATGGTAGGGGTGAATTTAATAGCCTGGCACATACAAAAGCCGGGAGATATGCACAGAAATCGGGCCGGCACGCACAGAGTGGATTTTAATAGGCGCCCATGTACATGTATATCTCCTGGTATTGTATCACTACCTTGAACTCACTGGATATAATTACCCTGGGATTTCTTTTCTGCTTTGTAGCTATTAATAGTTCACTTTTGAATATGTACCACTCCCTTGGATTTCTGCACTCCTAAATGCATAATTCTGTATGTCATCCCTGTAATTTTATAGCAATGTGCCCTACTAGGGTGGTGTTGCAGGATCATTTAAAGTGACCATATCTGTTTAGCTGACTTACTATAACTGAAACATACCTAGAACTCTTTCTCATAATGGCCAGCAATGTTATTAAGAGAGACAGAAAGAATGAGTGGAAGGACACATTTTCTATTTCTAAATGAGTCAGTTTCTTCGTTCATGCCACACTTGAGTACATCTGATGGCACGCAGTATATCTTCTCACGAGGGAGACTAGGCTTCCTCACTTTCTCCAAATGGTTCTCTGGGACCTTCCTGCCTACCCTAAATGTACTTTTATGTCAGTTTTAATATGTTATTATACTAAATATTAAGGGCAGGATTTTAAAAGGGTTACACGCATAAGGTAAGCGCGTAACCCTTCTAAAACAGCCCTGCGCACACAGAGCCTATATTGCATAGGCTTCCGGCGCGCGCAAAGCCCCGGGACGCACGTATGTCCCGGGGCTTTCTTGGGGTGGGCGTGTCAGGGGCGTGACGCGGTCGGCACGTCATCCGGGGGTGTGTTGGGGGGTGTGACGCGGCCAGTGCGTCATCTGGGGCGGTGCCGCGGGCGTGGTTTTGGCCCAGGGGCGTTCCAGGGGCGTGGCCGCAACCTCCAGACCAGCCCCCGGACAGGAACATGGCGCGCGGCAGCCGGCCCGGCAGGCGTAACTTGTGCGACAGAGGTGGGGGGGGGTTTAGATAGGGCCGGGGGGGTGGGTTAGGTAGGGGAAGGGAGGGGAAGGTGGGGGGAGGAAGAAGGAAAGTTCCCTCCGAGGCCGCTCTGATTTCGGAGCGGCCTCGGAGGGAACGGGCAGCATGTGCAGGGCTCGGCGCATGCAAGTTGCACAAATGTGCACCCCCTTGCGCGCACCGACCCCGGATTTTATAAGATACGCGCGGCTACGAACAAAAGTATGCGCATGCGCTGTGTTTTAAAATGTACCCCTAAGTGCATATGGCATATGTTTAGTTGATGCATCTTGTCTGCACATGGCTATGCATTGATAAGCTAGGATTACATTGCAAGGGCAATTACTTGTGTATATATTTTTCAAGGAATTACTTAACTTTATTTTACTTGCATTTGTTTTTTTCAAACTGATATGCCTCAATCCTCTTTTTGGCCTTGGCAAGTACTAAGGGTGCTCTGCTACCAGGTGGCAGAGGTCAGCACCATCAGGACAGCATGGTGCTTCAGTGACTGCAGAAGGGTACCTTACAGCAGGGATGGGAGGCATTTGGTATGCGATGGACACCTGGGAGGAACACATACATTATGCTACATTAAATACTTGCATGACTAAATTAGTGTCAGTCTGCAATTGTAAATTCATTTGCTGTCTGTTAGCAGCATATTCTTATCTGCAGGCATGAAAGCTGTGTCCATTTTATGCATGCATGTCTGCCCTGTTACGACACACCTCGGGTCCGAGGGACACCCCCCAACTTTGTGTGGCTCCTCTCCGTCATCGGCATGGCCGTTCGCTGTTACGCGCGGTTCAAGACACCCGAAAGCTCCACCCCCTCGCATTGGCGTCTCCAACGTGCCAGCACGGAGCGCAGGAAAATGGGCAATTAAACTCAAACTCTCCGCACAGCAAGCGCCTCGGTTACAGGCTTGCTTGTGCTGGTGTGTTCTTGGTTGCTGTCTCTTGTTCTGTACCCGGTCTGTTATTGGAACTGATGTTTTGCCTTGCTGCCTGCCCTGAACCCAGACTGATATTGGATCTGCTGTCTTACTGCCTGCCCCGATCCAGGACTGATATTGGATCTGCTGTCTTGCTGCCTGTCCAGAACCCGGAATGTTATTGGATCTGCTGTCTTGCTGCCTGCCCTGAACCTGGACTGATATTGGATCTGCTGTCTTGCTGCCTGCCCCGAACCCGGACTGATATTGGATCTGCTGTCTTGCTGTCTGCCCCGAATCCGACTGATATTGGATCTGCTCTCTTGCTGTCTGCCCTGTACCTGGATTGGCCTTGAACCTGCTGAGTCACTGCCTGCTCAGCTTCGGATCAGTCTTGGAGTATTGTCATCACTGGCCCTGGATCTGGATCTGGACAACCCTTGGGTTTCATTCCTCGCTGCCATCCCACTCAAGGTAGGCGATTACTCTACCACTAGGGTCAAAGACATTGTCGGAGGTCTAACATGCCCAAGAAAAGAGCCCAGCTACAGTCCACCACCCTCACCAGCTTTTCTCTACATTCTTTTGGAAAATGAAGGAAGATGTATTATTTTTTCTAACTATATTTCATGCCAATTACATGACTAGTATATGTTATTAGTAACTGTATATCCTCTTGTAATGAGTATACCAAAACAGATGTGAGCATTAAGCTATTAGCAGAGGTAAGTGGTATGAAGAGAGACAGTGTGAGATAAATACGTGTGTAGATTTTGTGATAGTTATGGCTGCATACAGTTGTGCTACTTAGTGTTATGAGAAATTCACAAATTGAATCCTTCTGCTGATTTGGCTGAGCAATATAAAAGTATTGCATGTGTCTGCTATTATCTCTATAGTCATTGTAAGATAGTAACATAGTAAATGATGGCAGAAAATGTCAATTTTATTGTTAGGTTTATATATAACCTTATTCCACAGAAGAAGATCCAAAGTGGTTTACAGCATATAAAACACATACAAAAAATAAACATGCATTATTTAACCCCATAAACATGCATTATTTATCCCCCACCCTCATCCTGCACAGATGGTTACTTTTAACGCACATATTTTGCACTTGTTAATATTCAAAGAGAAAAAGGAAGTAGATTTTTGTAGTCACTTGGGAGTGGCCTCAGATTGGGAAACAGTGGGGAAGTACAAAAAGTAGGCTAAACTCCAGCTGGTTCCACACAAAAACTTTATTTACAGGCAAAAACAAAACTACAGCATAAAGGCTGCTTACTTCAGCAGTCCTTTGTGCTAACAAATAATCAAATATATGTAGTTCTGACAGAGGCCGCCTTCCTGACTTCTCCCTGGGGCCTCTTTCACTCTCCAGAGCCCTGCCTTATTATGCTAGGCTGCAGGGTATCAGGGTTTCACCAACTATGCAGCTTCCCTGGCAAAGGTTTGCCTGATGCACAGCCTCCCATCCACGAGGTGTCCCCAGTGAATGCCCCTCCCAGCTGCGCTTGTCACCACCTCATTGATCACCTGATTCCTCAGTCCCAGACCTACTTAGCCCAGCTGCTCAGTCCCTTGGTGCCTCTTCATTCAGAGACCTTGGCTCCTTGATCTGGCCACATCTTTCTCACTATTCTACCTTGCCTTGCATCCTACCCAGGCCTCCAGCCTTACTTTGTGGCCTATCCAGGCCATCTCCATTGCTTTGTGGCCTATCTAGGCTTCCTGCCTTACCTTGTGGCCTATCCAGGCCTTCTCCATTACTTTGTGGCCTATCAAGGCCTCCTGCCTAGCGCTGCAGCCTATCCAAGCCTCCTGCCTAGCCTTGCAGGCTTCCCAGGCCTCATGCCTTACCTTCTGGCCTCTCCTGGCCTCTTACCTTGCTCTGTGGCCTCTCTTGGCCTCTTGCCTTGCTCTGTGGTCTATCTTGGCACTTGCTCGGTGGCCTATCTTGGCTCCATGTCCTATTTGGTAACCTTCCAGACCTACTTGCCTTGCTCTGTGGCCTCCTGAGCCTTTCTGTTCTGCCTTGCGGCCTCCGGGCCTACTAGAATTACCTGCCCAGTCTTGTGCCCCATTGTGCTTTCTTGTTCTGTTGTCTATCTAGTCCTGTCTTTGTCTAGTCCAGTCCTGTCCTTGTTTATTCCAATCCTTGTTCAGTCTTGTCCTCATCTTGTCCAGTCCTGTCCTTATCGTGCCCTGTCCAGGCCAGTTTCTTGTATGTTTTTTCAGGGCATGCCATTGCCTCTATTCCTAACCTTGCCCTCAATTCCAGCCTTTTCTCCAGCCTAGCAGTACCTGGTTCCAGCTCCCATCTAGTACCTGGACTCAGCTCCAAGCCTGTGCTTGACTCCAGTTCCCAGCCTGTGCCTGAATCTAGCTCAGGTTTAGCAGGAGACAAGTCCTACCAGCCCCCAAAACCCAAGGGCTCAACCTGCACATGAGGGGACTGGTTAGGCTGAAGACCAACTCCAGTCCTGTTCTGGGGTCCTGTACTTCTTCTGTGGGAGTGCTCCCTGACTCCAGCTTGCCAGACCATGACATGGGGAACTTCCCTGGGCCAGGAATCCCATGCTGGCTTGAGACATAAGGAGGATTATGCAAGATAGCTGTGGCCAGGTGTTCTGACAGAATTTTTATACACTCCCTCACAATCTTCTGAAAATATTTGTACAGTATGTGTTGTAAATTGCCCCCATAAAAAAAAACAATTGCCATAGTGCTCCAGCCTAGGTTTATACTTGCCTAGAGTAGGATTAAATATATTCAGGTCTGAGAGTTCTGAGAAGTGATTTAAAAGATATTTATGTGTTTGAGAGTACAGGTGTTTGTAAGCAGATCTGTGGGAGAAAGTGTATGCATCAATGGCACATTCTAGTGGCTTTTCTTCCTATGCTCTCCAAATATCTTTTTTTTTTGGCCAGTGCAATTACTTTTTTCCTTCATTAAATTTCCCTAATAACAGATTTAAAATATCTGCTATTCAGGATCACCTAGTAACATGCCTACCAGGTGCAAAGGTGGAGGACCTCACATTTCACCTAGATAATATTTTAGACAATGCTTGGGAAGAGCCTGCTGTGATAGTACATGAGGGCACCAATGACATAGGAAGATGTGAAAGGGAGACTCTGGAAACTGAAATCCAGAACCTCCAGGGTGGCATTCTCTGAAATGCTCCCTGTTCCACACGCAGGTGCCCAGAGGCAGGCAGAGCACCGGAGTCTCAATGCATTCTTGTGCACCTTGCGCGCGCCGAGCCCTAGGGAAGCCCAGATGACGTTCCCCATTCTCTCCGAGGCTGCTCTGAAATCGGAGCAGCCTCGGAGGGAACTTTCCTTCAAACCCCCCCCCCCCCTCCACCTTCCCCTCACTTCCCCATCTAACCCACTCCCCAGCCCTACCTAAATCCTCCCCCTACCTTTATTTTGTAAGTTACGCCTTGCACGGCTGCTGTGCCGGAGGCCTCGGTCCCACCGCTTTCATAAAGCCCAGGGACATATGCGCGTCCCGGGGCTTTGCGCACATCACCGGGCCTATGCAAAATAGGCTCGGCATGCGCAGGAGTGCTTACATGCGTAAATCCTGAGGATTTAGGCTCGTAGCCCTTTTAAAATCCGCCCCTATATGTGTAGGTTATAAAACTCTGTAAACGCATGGAGAGAGAAAGAAAAAGAGAGAGAGAGACCAGCAGCTAGCAGAGACTGCACTGCACAAATCAACTCCTTTTCATCACTTATAAGGTCTAAAATTCTTTAATGATGTCAATTTTACAATGAATTCCAAGAGGAGTATACTACTATTTGCCACAATGATGAGACAGACAATGAAATACTATGAGAAATTAGGGAAGTTAACCAAATTGGTTTAAAAAAAGATTTGCTTAAGTTCCTGGAGGAGACGTCCATAAACTATTATTAATCAATAGGGAATAGCTACTGCTTGCTGCCGACATTTGTAGCATGGTATGTATTAATGTTTGAGTATTTGCCAGGTACTTGTGACTTGAATTGGAGACAAGATACTGGGCTTGATGGACCCTTGATCTGACCAAGTATGACATAACTTATGTTCTTATATTCTTATGTAGGGTTTTTGGCTCTATTTGCCCTCCAGAGAGCACAGTGTTCACAAGAATGCTAATAAATGCAGTGAGTTAAATACATATATTTAATTTGAAACCATCAGAAAAGATAAAGAAGAAATTAAATGGATAAGTATACAAAAAGAACACACTGGCTATGTTGAGGGGCAATGGAAAGAGGACAGTATTTCATCATCCTGTTTGTAGCTCTCTACTCAAATGAAAACACTCTCTAGAGATACTTCCTATTTACTGAAGTGAGATATAACCTCTGCTCCAGTGCCGTGCCTAGAGAGCTAACACTGTTGTCTGAAAAGTGTGTTTTCACAAGCCTGTCTTATACTCTAGGGAGCTCAGCTGTCAAGAAAACAAAAATGCCAGGAAGTTATCTTTTCCTCTTCCCTGAGGACGAGGGTACTAGAGAAAGACCTAATTCCTTGGTTAACCATGGCAAAGTCTGTGGCAAAGGAAATTCATGTCTAGGAAGATTTCATTCAAGTCAATCTCAGTATTCTGTGGTTTGTGCAGGCCACTTTTCCATCACACAATAATCTGCATCTTCTCGTTTGCAAAATTACACAAGAAACAGGTAAACCCAGCAAAACTCTGTCAGGCTGAATCTTGAATGTTTCCTGAATTTCAATTTGCCTCCAATATATTTCAGTCAAAAAAAATGGCTGTTGAAACAAATGACTCCATTTATACAGTCAAATGCTGCTAGGCATTAGCAGACACTTTCAGAGATTGATTACACAAAAAACACCAAAAATTACAATTCATAACTACATCCTTCTCATTTATGTTTTTCTAAAATTTCAGGAACAGACATGAGAAAACACTGTATCTAATTTTCTGGCATAGCAACATTTTAAATAACCTTGTGTTGTTCCATATTAAAGAGTTGCAATGCAATGCAATGCAATGCAAAAGAACTCAAATAAAGATTCTTCATTTTGCTTCAAATTTTTGTAAATGTTAATGTATTATTTTATTTATTATTGTTGAGTTTGATATTTTCTAAAGGAATTGTAGTGTATTGGATCAATAAACAAAACTAAACAAAACCTTATACATATTGGGGCAGATTTTAAAAGCCCTACGTGTGTAAATCCTATGCGCGCAGGAGGGTTATGCACGCCGAGCCTATTTTGCATAGGCCCGGTGATGCGCGCAAGCCCCAGGACGCGTGTATGTCCCGGGGCTTGAAAAAGGGGGCAGGGTGTGGCGGTCCAGGGTGGGGGCGTGGCCAGAGGCCTCTGAAGGCCCACTCAGCCGGTGCGCACAACCTACGCCTGCCTGGAGGCAGGCGCAACTTAAATAATAAAGGTTAGGGGGCGGGTTTAGGTAGGGCTGGGAGGTGGGTTAGGGAGGGGAAGGGAGGGGAAGGTGGGGGGGGGAAGGAAAATTCCCTCTGAGGCCGCTCAGAGCGGCCTCGGATGGAACAGGGAAAGCCATCGGGGCTCCCCTAGGGCCCGGTGCGTGCAAGGTGCACAAGTGTGCACCCCCTTGCGCGCGTCGACCCCGGATTTTATAACATGCATGCGACTGCGCACGCATGTTATAAAATCAGGCATAGATTTGTGCGCGCCAGGTTGCGCGCAGAAATCTACGCCAGCACGTAATTCTTAGAATCTGGCCCATTCTTTCTTTCCTTAAGTAAGAAGGAACACAACAATCTAGCTAACTTGAACAGAATGAGATGCTCTCTGCTTTGTACATTGCTTTAAAATCTAGGGCTAAAATATTCCCAAAAGGAGAAAAGAAATAAAAGGCATTTTTTCTACAATTCTGGTGGTTTCTTTTCTAGATGCTCTGCAATTTGCTGCCCTCAAATCCTCTTATTGTGGCAATCACATTTTTAATAATGGAGAATATGGTTCTCTGATACTTTTGCAAATGTTCTTTTGATGTGGGTTGAGAACCAAAATTCAGTGAAAATAACTTTTTAATGAAATTTATTTTCATGTAACTTAATAAAAACACAATGCAATGCATCTTTCTTAGGACATACTGCACTGTACTATGCTTCCAAAGGTTGAATTTAGGTTCCATGAATTGTTCCGAAACATGACACTTTACTTTTATTCAATACTGCAACACTGTGTCATGATTCAGAATAATAAGTGAATGCTACTTTGACAGAGTTAATAGTTTGTGCCTTATTTCCTCCCTTCATCCCCTATCCAGGACAGAGATTTCACCTCCGTGGTAAAAACCTTCGTTATACTGACTTATGTAAAACCATATGTAAAAGTGAACAAGGGGAATTCAGTCCTTAACTTCAGTCACTAATAGCAGCACGCTGGGCAACAACTAGAACTGAGCCAGATGGTTTGGATTTAATTCATTTCACCTCCAGATGTGTTTAGAGGGTGGGGGCACTAGGATTTCACGAGCTGCAGCTGACTGACCTGATATGGCTTTGATCAAATGTTGACTTGGCTTGCCAAAATATGAGCTAACCCTGACTCAACTCTGAATCCCATTTTATTCTGGCTCAGCCAACTAGGACAAAGGTTGGTAGATATACACTTGACAGTACTAAAATACTGCTGCCACAAGTGAAACTATAGGTAATTTAGGAGATATACTTGCATCACAAATTTGAGAGACTGTGGGGGGAGCCAGGAGAAAGAGGGGGTCATTAAACTCTTCCTACCCCACAGCCCAGATTTAATGACTTTTTTTTCTGCAACACTTTCTATGATTTTATTTTTGTACATTCTTATATAAAAACAATGAAAAAATTCTGCAGGCTAGTATCACAAGAAATATTGCTGCTCATCCACATCTGAACAGCTGTGAAAAGCTTAAAACAGTTCACATTAAACACAAGGAGGCTGATATTCAGGACTACTTAGTCGGATAAGTAGGGATTGATTATTAAGCTAAATGGTGGCAGCTGAATATTCAGCTACATTCAATGGTCGCCACTTAGCCAGATATGTTACCTATCCAGCTAAGCAGATAAATCAGGAGCAGGAAATCATCATAATGGGGCAGGACAACTTATGTGGTTAATTTAATGGGATAAGTCCGATATTTGGACTTCTTTGGTTAATGGGCCAATACAGAAAGAAGCGCGGGAGAACCAGCGAGTGCCCGCTCTCTCGACGTGCGCACAGGCCAGTGTCCTGGGCTTATCAGTGTCCTGGGCTTATCAGCCCGCATGCAAATGAGGGCCCGTGGTAAAAGGAGGCACTAGGGACACTTGCGCATCCTTAGTGCCTCCTTTTTGACAGAAGCGGTGGCTGTCAGTGGGTTTGACAGCCGACGCTCAATTTTACCGGTGTCGGTTCTCGAACCCGCTGACATCCATCGGTTCAGAAAATGGATGCCGGCAAAATTGAGCATCCATCTTCCAACCCGCGGGCTGCGGGCAGATTTTATGTGAAAACTGTTTTATTAATTTTATAATAAACCAACATACATCTGGGAGACGGTTTGGTCTGCATCCTCTCCCAGCCAGTACTAAAACATATGTATAACAAAAATTTCTGGAAATATGGGAACCATATCTACAATCACTCCCACACCGAGCACGGAGTCGGATATTGAATGCGTGACTTTCATCACTTTCTTCACTTTACCATGATCGGGTTGAGGACTGGTTTCGGCAAGCTGGAATTGGCAGAGCACATGGAGGACTGGACTCTAATTTTTGAAGAATGCTCTGGGGGGGGGGGGGGGGGGGGGGGTGAGTAAGTGTTGGTTTGTACTGTTATACATATGTTTTAGTACTGGCAGATTTTTAATTTTGATTTTTTTTTATTTTTGGGGCCTCTGACTTAATATCGCTTTGATATTAAATCGGAGGATGTACAGAAAAGCAGTTTTTTCTGCTTTTCTGTACACTTTCCCGGTGCCGGCCGAAATTAATGCCTGCCTGAAAATAAAATGTGTGGCTTCACTGCACATTTTGCTTTCTGTATCACGCGAGAATGACTAATAGGCCCATCAACAAGCATTTGCATATTGCGGGCGCTATTAGTTTCAGGGGGGTTGGCCACGCGTTTTCGACGCGCTGTTACCCCCTACTGTATAAGAGATAAAAATAGCGCGTCGAAAACGCGCGGCCAAACGCAGGTTAACAGTGCGCTCTGCCAGAGCGCATTTTACTCTATCGGCCCGTAAGTTAATAGGATAAGTTTGACCTGCCATAAAACAGTTCTAACTTACAGGGTCAGTTTTTAAAACGCGATGGGCTGGTACTGCAATAATAAAATTTAGATGAGGGAAAGGGGAGTGGTTTGAGCGGGCTTTAAACAATTTTGGGCCCATTATTGCTGGCAGTAGTGCAGGAAATAACTATACCTTTTGCAGGGGCGCTATGGGGATGATAGTGTGCACCACGGCCACAACCACAGAGGGTGAAAACGCACCACCAGGATGTACCCGGGTGCACACTATCGCCTTTCACCCCTTTTCTGGCCGCGGCTCTTCATTCCACTCTATTTATAATGGATTGAAAAATCTAGGCCTTAGCTGGATATAATTTATCTGGTTAAACTGGTAATTTATACATGGATATTTAGCAGCATAGCCATGCTGCAGAATATTCCATGTAACAGGGTCATTTATCAAATTCCGTTATGGCATTTTCACATGCGTTAAGGTGTTTTTGCATGCGAAAAATGCCTTAACACCTGCAATAAGCACCATAACACATGGTGCGATACAAATTTTTAAAATGGGATGCACTGGAGAGGAGTCAGTGCCAGGATTTCTGAAAATGTGGGCTGGCTTCGTGAAGCCATAACACACGATATCACACAGTTTTAATACCTTTTTTTTAAATCGCATTAAGCAGTGCGATATCTTGCATTATGTCCATAATGCAATTGGCAATTTTTTCACAAATTCCATTTTGGGCATTTTTAGGCTGGGGAAGGGCCTGAGGGGGGAGAGGGGGAGAGGTGGAGAGAGAGAGGAGAGAGAAAGAGAGAGAGAGCGCATCTGGGGGTGGCTCCATAGTAAGCAGCTATTTATGTTACTATAGGAGGTCCACCTAGTAACTCGAGGTGAGGTTTAGATAGTAGTGTAGGGGTTAGGGGCCACGATGGACTTTCTACCTAGGTAACATCAAGCTAGGTTGAGAGAACATTGTAAAAATCTTATCGTTGTGTGAGTTTCCTCACTTTGAAGGACATCAAATCTTCACAAGAGTCTACTGTTCTGTTTGTACGTCTCAGTCTGCATATAAAAGTGGCCCCTAACCCCTACACTACTACCTAAACCTCACCCCGAGTTACCAGGTGGGCCTCCTATAGAGATATAAATAGCTAACAACTACAAGGATCTCTCTCTCTCTCTCTCTCTCTCTCTCTCTCTCTCTCTCTCTCTCTCTCTCTCTCTCTCTCTCTCTCTCTCTCTCTCGCTCTCTCTCTCTCTATCTCTCTCTCTCTCCCTCTCCCTCTCTCCCTCTCTCCCTCTCTCTCTCTCATATAATATCTATGCTATGTTTTTTACAACCCCATTGTAATTTCCGGACAATTGTTCAAGCTCTAATTCTAACAAATCTAGACTATTGCAACACACTATACCTAGGATTACCACTATCTTCAATACATCCATTGCAACTCATTCAAAATGCAACTGCAAGAATAATAAACAATTTACCTCGCAAAGAACACATAACACCTACCTTACAACATTTACATTGGCTTCCCATAACTCACCGTATTAGATATAAAATTTTGTCTACCATCATAACCTACTTTACAATGTTGACTCAGTAGGCTTGCTCCATGTTACGCATATATAAACCCTCAAGACAATTACGATCTATGAATAAATGTCTACTAGAAATACCAACAGTCAAAACTGTCAGCTTAGATTTAATCCAAAAAAGAACTTTTTCAGTAGCAGGTCCAATCTTATGGAACTCTCTTCCTGAAAGCCTCCGACTTATATCAAACTGCAAAGAATTTAAGAAACTGTTAAAAACATACGTATTTAATGACGTGTACTGTATAACATAATTTCAATAATTTGTTATATCCAATAGACTTTTATTTGTTTAAAATTATATTATGTCATTTTGTCTTAATTTTATGTATGTATATTTGTAAACCGCCCAGACGGACATGTAAATGTCTTATTGTCACGGTATATAAAAAAATGTAAAATAAAATAAATAAATAAATAATTAAATTGGAAGGATTGGGGCGAGTTTCAGATATTGTTTCGGGGGCAGCCGAATTAAAATCGGCCCGAACCGCGGGAAAACTAAATTTCCCACAGCGGACCGATAACGAAGGCCGATCCAAAAGGTTCGACTGAATCACATCTCTATTGTCAAGTGCTGCATGTTCCCTCTGGAGTCACATAGTTTCAATTTCACAAACAATCAAGTCAGCAATCTTTCATGAGTTGCCTTCTCCTGGAGTCCTGAGCCCTGTTTAAGCCTTCTAGGCCCTGACTCTTATCCTCAGATGTGGGAGCCTCTCTGGGACTATGCTCCCTTTCTACATTCAACTTTAAGCTTGAACGGCCAGATATCTGAAGCCAGTCCTTAAGGTATTCTGGTGCTCTTGAGTACCCATTCGGTCACATTGTGGTGTTTTATGGTACATGTATAATTTTGCATCTGTATACCTTATATGCATTTTTCAAAGCTTCCCTTTGAAAATTGTATATATGGTGCATGTGCACATTTGAAAGTGCTATTCGGCAGGTAGCCAATCAGAGCTAAAACAGTGTGGGGTAGATTTTCAAAGGGTTACGCGCGTAATATACGCACATAACCCTTTAAAACCTACCCCTGTGCGCCACCGAGCCTATTTTGCATAGGCTCGGTGGCACACGCAATTCCCGGGACACGCGTATGTTATAAAATTGGGTGTACATTTGTGCGCGCCGGGTAGCACGCACAAATGTACCCCGTGCGCGTAAGATTAAAAATCAGCCCCTGTGTGTATATTTAAAAATCGAATTGCATTCATGCAGTTTATTCCCCCAATCTGAATTACACCACACAACCAGGAAGACTTTTTTTTAAAAAAATCTAACAGTACTTATACTGTGAAAACCTGTAAGTATTTTAGTGACTGTGAGGTGGACAGTAGTCACCAAGGACAGTGTACCTGAGTAAATATATACATACTTGCCTAGATCACTCTGAAAATTGCCCTCTGCCGGTTCAGATTTTACATTTCAAGCAAAAATATAGTGATAAGAGGGCAATGCTTCAGCGAGTCAGTTTGATTACACAATTTTGAATCTGGCGCATCTTTAGCCCAAACATTTCATTCTTCACAGCTTAGGAAAAGAAAACATTTCTAAAGATAAAAAACATGCCTGCAAAGTAAAAATATGTGTTGAAAGCATTGTGGAATTTATGCCTGATATCTTAAAGGGCAATAATCATGCATTCTTTATTAAGGATATTTCTACGGGGGCAATAATCAAACATTTTTATGCTTGTTTACTTATGTAAAAATGAGTTTTGACTCCCCCCCCCCCCCCCCACACACACACACCTTTGCTGCGAGTAAAAATATGAACGCTGTTGCACAACACATGAACCTTTAGCCATGGGAGAAAATGGCCTGGGTTAGGTTAGAGGAGGGAAGAAAAGGAAACGGAAGCACAGTGACTGCATTGTCAAATCACTGCACCTACGTTCCTGTACATATTGTATACCTATTTCAATCCACACCACTCTTCATTTTCAAAGGGAAATGACTCAGGGAGCTTCCCTTTGGAAGTTAGCTTTCAGACCCAGGGATTTAATGTGCCAATGGGCCTCCAGAAGCCCTGCAGTGTTATTATCGTCCTTGGTGAAACAGGAAATGACATAGAAGCTGGGGGCTCCTTGTGACCTAACAGACTTATTGAGACTTACAGCTACAACAAACTCCACTTTTGTCAGACATACATGAACAACATAATCACCCATCATAGAAGATTTTGATTTTGTAAGCACCCTCTGTTTTAAAATGAATCCTCCTTTTTTTATATTTTTAGTACGGTGCGTGTAATTGATTCTAAATGTACTATGATGGTGGAAGTGGGCTGCTGTGGTTGCAGGAATACAACTCCATAAATGGAGCTGCAATGATACCACTGCAGGAATTTCATGCCTACAGTAATACTATAAGCTATCCTGGTACTACTTATTAAAATATTAAAAGACAGAACTGATTTTAAAATAGCATCTAAAATTGCAGTCACGTCTGGTGATTACGATTGTTCATTTCCAGTAAAATATTTGGAAAAAATCCATTGTAATCCTCATTTACTGTAAAGTCTCCAAAGTCCCAAAGTGCTTTATGATTATGCTTTTAATTGCATGATTTATTTTCCTGTGGGCTTTTTTCTTTTTCAGAAGTCATAGGAAATGAAAACCTTGGACAACAAATGAACACTTTTAAAACTGTGCAAGCAAACTGGCTTGCAAACTTTATTACACTAATTTTTCCAAAATATAAATCTGGCCCTAAATGTTTTGTGGAACACTTTATTTATTAAATCCAACTGTTTAAGGTCACTCCTTAGTTTTTGAGTACACTTTTAACATAAAGCTATCTGGGGTCATGAAACAAACACAGGTGGAGTTTCCTGCTTTAAACCAATATTGTCTTACCATTGTAACTCTTAGTTACAATGGTAAGCAACTACAGATTCTTGGAGAGACCTAGGAAAAGATAAACAGGATGTGTCAAACCACATTCACTTGTAGGATATCCCTCAGTGATCTCATTGGCTTGGATATTCAGTAATAGTTTCATGAGACACGTTCTGCAATGTATTTTAAGGTTCCCCTACTCTCTGCTCTACTATTTCATATAACTGCACAATAATCCATAGGAAAGGAGGCTTAAGGTCTCAAGTGTATATACTCTAGAGCAGAGGTGTCCAGCTCCAGAACTCAAGGGCCACATACAAATCTGGTTTTCATGTTATCCTTAATGACTATGCATGGCATAGATTTGCATGCAATTGAGGCAGAGTGCATGAAACTGTTACGCGAGCCGGGCCTATTTTATAAAGGCCCAGCGATCTGCAAAAGCCCAAACACGTTTAAGTCCCAGGGCTTTACAAAAGGGGCAGTCCTGGGGGGGGGGGGGTTCCGGGGCGAGGCCAGAGGATCACATGCCAGCAGGCTGCCGGTGCATGCAACTTGTGCCTGCCCAGAGGCAGGTGCAAAAGGTAAGACAGAGGTCGGGGGATTTAGAGGAGGGCTGGGGGGGGGAAAGGTTAGGGGAAGGGGTTGGAAGGTTAGAATAGGGCGAAGGGAACAGAGGAAGGCCGCGGGTGTTGGCGCGCACAAGGTGCACTAGTGTGCACCTTCTTGTGCGCGCTGAACCCCGATTTTATAACATGCGCGCGCATGTTATAAAATCAGGCGTACATGTGTGGCGCCGGGTAGCATGCACAAATGTACACCCACATGTATGATTGAAAATTTAACCCCTTAGAGTAACGATTCTCAAACCGGTGTGTCATGACACCCCAGTGTGTCTCCAAGCACCAGCAGGTATGTTGCATCTCCCGGTGTCCCACTGCCCCACTTGTGCTTCCCTTCTCCCCAGGGTCGAGGCTGAAGGGCGGAGAGATGCTGCATGCCACCGCTGGAGGCCAGGCCGGCAGAGGCTTAAGAATTGGAGAGACCCTGTGTGCCACTGCCGGAAGCCAGGCCATCGGGGCCGAAGATCGGAGAGAAGCTGTGCCGCCGCTGTCAGAAGCCAGGCCAGCAGAGGCTGAAGAGTTGGAGAGACCCTGCATGCTGGCGGTGCTGGAGAAACATTGCATGCTTCAGGAGGCCAGGCTAGCGGCGGCTGATAAGCGGTAGGCCAGGGTTATGAGCTAATGAGAAGAGGCTCCATGTGAGCTTGTGTGTGTATGAGTAGCAGCTTTGTGTGTGCCTCTGGTAGAATGGGTGCCTGGGTGCGTGAGTGAGAGCTTGTGTGTGTGTGTGTGTGTGTGTGTGTACTGTGTAGTACAATGGGTGCATGAGTGGCAGCTTTGTGTGTACCTGTGGTAGAATGGGTGCCTGGGTACATGAGCAGCAGCTTTGTGTGTGTGTGTGGTAGAATGGGTGCCCCCCAACTGTATAGTAACTGGATAATTAATCATATAATGTTATGGGAGAGGAGGGAATAAGGGTAAAGGATAGAGTGAAATAATTGTTCTTTAAATAGATAATATGATGGTAATATTTTTCTATCTGCCCTTTCCTCTAAACAATGTAGTTTATGTTATTTTGATTGGAATCTTGGTGATTCAATATCCAATATTTTGATTGGCATTGTATGTCATGTATATATATATCTAATATGTTAAAAATGAATAAAGAGTAAATTGAAAAAAAAAAAGAATGGGTGCCTGGGTGTGTGAGCGGCAGCTTTGTGTGTGTGAATGTAGAGTGGGTGCCTGGGTGTGTGAGTGGCAGCTCTTTGTGTGTGTGGTAAATGGGAGCAAGAGCATTTGTGTGTGATTGAGAGCTTGAATGTAAGTGAGAGAGCATGTGTGTGATTGAGAGTGTGTGATTGTGTATGTGTGTGTGTGTGAGAGAGAGAGAGACAGAGACTGGTCAGGGAGGTGACTTGTGTGTGTATGGGAGAGACAGAGACTGGTCAGGGAGATGACTGGTGTGTGTGACAGAGACCAGACCTGGTCAGTGGAGATGACTGGTGTCTGTGAGAGAGTTAGAGACTGGTCAGCAAGGTGACTGGTGTGTGTGTGTGTGTGTGTGTGCGTGTGTATGTGTGAGTATGAGAGAGACAGACTGGTCAGCGAGGTGACTGGTGTGTGTGTGTGGGAGAGACAGAGACTGGACAGGGAGGGTGACTGGTGTGTATGAGGCAGAAACAGACTGTGAGGGGAGGAGACTAGTGTGTATGAGAGAGACAGAGACTGGTCAGCAAGGTGACTGGTGTCTGTGTGAGAGAGACAGACTGGTCAAGGAGGTGACTGGGGTGTGTGTGTGTGTGTGTGTGTGTGTGTGTGTGTGTGTGTGTGTGTGTGTGTGTGTGTGAGTAAAGAGAGACTGTTAGGGAGGTTACTGGTCTGTGTGAGACAGAGACTGTGTGTGAGTGACTGGTTGGGGGCTCTAAGGAAGAGGACTGTGAGGACAGAGCTTCAGCAGCCACTGCTGCTTCTAGTGAGTGCTATTGGCCTGGAAGGGAAAGGAGAAGGAGAGTTTCTGGAGAGGGTAAGTAAAGGGTGGCTTTTTAAGTTTATTTTTTTTGATTGACAGCCATTTTAATTATTGGGTATTATGTGATGTCTGCTGTTTTGATATATTTTATTGATATTTGGACAATTTTTAATAATTTTATGAGGTTTTAATAGTTGGATGTTATTTTCTTCATCAGCTGTTTTGTACATTTATTAGTATAGTTTTACAATATGTTCTGAGTGGGGATCTATAGCAGCTTGGCTTGCTCTGTTTTCCTAATAGGAGGTGTATTAGTGTTAGGGCCTGTTAAATATTTGTAGTGTTACCTTTTCATGGATACAGTTGTTACTGTTGGAGTGTGTTCCATAATACAGATTTAACTTTCTGTGGATTAGTTTGTGGATATTATTATGTTAAGCTGCTATATTTCTCGTTCCATTTTGTACTGCATACAGAGTGGCTTATTTGGTTTTCCATCCGTTTGTCTCCATATTTATAATTTGTGGTCTTTCTGTACTTGGGTCAGTTCTGGGTGTGAGACTGAGGTGAGGTATTTTACTAGCATGTAGGCATTTGTATCAATCTTATTTGTTGTGCTTTCTCAATAAGGCATGCATTAGTGGTAAATTACTGTAATTTTCATAAGGAGGGGTATGTGCCTGCCAGTAAAGAGAGCTTGTTTTGCTTTTACGGAGATGTCATCAACAACCAGAATATCTTTTTTGTATGGTGAGTTGTACAGGTTAATGGTCCTAGTTCTGCTCTGCACCCGTTGCTGGGGGTCGAGGAGGTTCCTGAGGTTACAAATGTATATTTACATTTTGCCCTGAGACAGTCACATGTTCAGTGTGTCACGCATGTGAGAACCATCTGTCAGGTGTGTTCCGGCCAAAAAAAGGTTGAAAACCACTGCCTTAGAGAATAGCTGCTAGCCCACAACAAATGGCTGGTGAGCTAGATTTTTAATGGCAGGAACTGTTGTTCCATCCTTTCCTTCCTAGACAAGAGAAAAGGCTTGCCAAGATCTAGCCAAAGGCTCAGAAGCAGCAGCGGAAGCACCTTAACATAACAAGACTCCCTTGGAGTATTGGCAACAGCAGCAGCAGTGCTGGCGACTATTAAAAACAGAAACGGTAGCAGCAGAGCAATAAAGTGAGAAGAGTGGGCATAAAACCCCCAAGATGTACCTTCAGCGCTAAGGTGGAGAAAAAAAAGGTATCAAAAGCCAGAGGAATGGTGCATCGGGCATGAAATGCAACAGATGGCCAGGGCAAGAGCAAAAGTCGGCAAGTAGCATAAGGGAAAGTGAATTGGAGAGAAGCTTAAATACAGCCAGAGTGGGGGATGCCTGTCCCAATAAGAGAAATGTCGTTAATATTAACAATTGACTAGAATATGTTTCTGTCAAACCCATAAAGACTGAACCATGCACGCATTATGTACACAAGGCCTGAACTGTGAAACTGCAAATAACTCATTAAATCAGTTACTGTTCCATCTGTTACTTGTATAACTCTGGTGATTCTAGAGCTAATACATGCATAGAGAAGCCTAAACTGAAAGTGCACAGTGCAGGGATTGAAAACAGCACAGAAGTGATCCCCCAAAAACATACAGCGTGGAGCATCGCAAACAGGATAAAAGTGTATAAGCCAAAAGGATATACAGTGCGGTGAAATGCAAAGAGCACAAAGGCCTAGACAGGCCTTGACAGATAGACAGAAAAACATTAAAAGAGATCGAGTGGGAGTAGAAACTTCTATTTCACATTCTTTCTTCACATTTAATTTCTGGGGGGGAAAACATACCAGTATAACCATCAAGCAGGGTGAGAGAACTAGGTTGGGATTGTAGAGGGGTAGAACAAAATGAAGAGCCAAAACAAAGATAGGGTGGGAGGAGAAATTTGTATTTTCTTACTTTTTTCACATTTTTTTCTGGGTCTAAGCACCATAGTGTAACCCAACAAAAAAGAAACAGAGTGAAAAAAGTAGGCTGAGATCCAAACAGCAAATGACAAGGAAGAACCAAAATCCCATTGCCAGTACATAATAGACATAGTAAGAAGGCATATTAAAAGCATATCCCCAAGGTGGCATATGGGTACAGGCAGGTAGGCAGGGCGGTGGCACTAAGACTCCTAAGGCAGTGCATCTGGGGCATGGCAAGAAGGCATGTGGTAGTAGGACTACCAAGGTGACACATCTGGTGCATGATAGGGGTGTGCAGGGGTAAAAAATGTGTTTTGTTTTTCATTTCATTTTCAGACAGGTGTTCCCATGAATTTCATTTCCTTTAATGTTCATTTCATTTCTTTAGTTTAAAAAAATGAAATAAACATTTAAAAAAACCCCCAAAAAACAAAAACAAGAAAAAAGAAATAGAGTCTCCCAAGGTCTCCAGTTTCCACCACCCAACCCTCCCAACAGGAAAATTACCAGGGCCAGGATCCTCCCCGGTCCCCTTATCCAGGCATAGGAGGGATCCACTGGCAATGCCTAGACCTGGGCTGAAGCCTTGACCTGTGTAGGCCAAGGCCTCACTAGGATACCGTAACCTCAGCCTAGGCCCTAAGCAAAGATGAGGCTTGCGGCCTAGGCCCACTGCTGGGGCCAAAGTCAGATGCTAGACCCTTGCCTTGGCCCAGGCCTATTATTGCCTCCAGGCCAGGTCCCAACATTGGGCCTGGTCTCTATGCTGGGCACAAGTGTCGGGCCTGGAACTGGGCCTTGGCCTCCAGCTTGGGCCCTGGCATCATTCCTGGGTCTGTGCTCTACCTAGACTGAGGCCCAAGTATCTGGATCCATCCTCTGGGCCAGCCCCTGTCATCAGGCCTGGGCCTGGGCTAAGGCCCAGACATCATGATCCATCCTCTGGGACAGGCCCTGGCCTTGGATCCACAAGCAATCTGGTAAGTGGGGGTAAGGAAAATGTATGACCCAGGGAAAATGTTTCAGACTTGGTCCTTTTCTATTGTTTTGGCTGAAGCCATGATGTCAGGACTGGGTCTATGCTGGGACCCCAGCATTATGCTTGGGCATAGACCATGACCCCCTCATCGAGCCTCAGCCTATGCCCAGGAGAGGCCTTGGTCTCTGACCTAGGCCAAGGTACTGGCATTGTGCTCGGGCACAGTACGTGGCCCCTGCTTTGGGCCTCAGCCTATTATCTAGGCGAGACCCCAGTCTTGGGTCTATGCCTAGGCCCGACTGGTATCTTCCTTTCATATTTTTTAGGTTTCAAATGAATTTATCAAATATGATTTCTTTAATTTGGGGCCCTCCAATTTGTTTTGGAGCCCTCTGAGTAAAACAAATTGGCCTTATTCATTTCTTTTTGCTAATTCGTTTGAAACTAATGCACATCCCTAGTACATGACAGATATGCAGAATGGAAGAAGCAAGTCACCAAAGGTATACCCCTAAGGTAGTATATCTGAGGCTTGGCTTATAGGCAGAGTGGTAGCATCTAAGGTGGTAATATCTGGGCCATGGCAGGCAAACAAATCAGAGGTGGTAAGACCCCTGTGATGGTATATCTGGTCCATGGTGGGCAGCCAGATTGGTAGCAGCAATATCCTTAAACTAGTACATCAGAGGCATGGCAGTTAGGCATGTGACAGCAGGAACCCTGAGGTGGTATATCTGTACTTGACAGGTAGGCAGTGGTAGCAGTATGACCCCCTAATGTGATACATATAGAGCATGGCAGGTAGGCAGAGCAGTAGCAATAAGATACCTAAGGTGGTGCATCTCGGTGTGACAGATAGGAAGAGCAGTAGCAGTAACATCCCTAAGGTGATATACATGGGGCATGGTAGGTAGGTAGAATGGTAGCAGTAGCACCCATAAGATGGTAAATATGGGATATGGCAAGTAGATATGTGGCGGGAAGACCCTTTTGGTGCTACATCCGGGGCATGGCAGGTAGGTATTTGACAGCAAGAACTCAAAGGTGGTATATTTGGATTATGACAAGTAGGCAGAGCGGTGGGCAGCAAGTCCCATAATGTGATACAATTTGGACATGGCAAGAAGGCAGAGTGGTACATCAGGGGCATCACAGGTAGGCAAAGCAGTAGCAGTAAAACCCCTAAGGTGATACATATGGAGCACTGCAAGTAGGCAGAGTGATACAGTAAGACCCCTAAGTACAGCTGGGGCATCAGAGGTAAGCAAAGCTGTAGCAGCAAAACCCTTAAGGTGGTACATCTGGGATATACTGTTATGCAGAACAGTAGCATTAAGACCCCTAAGTCGGTGTATCTGTGCCTTAGCAGGTAGGTATATCGGTAGCATAAGACCCCTAAAGAGGTACATCTGGGACCTGGCAGATAGGCAGGATAGTGGGACAGCTTCTGCGATAAAGCATCTGTGCTAGAGAATCCAGGAGTTACTTAACTAGATATTTCTAAATATTTATCCCATTTACTCTTTGCATATTTAAAAGCATTTGATATTTCTCCTTTTCCCCTAAGGTTAAGCACTAGTCATATTATAAAGAAAGAAAAAAAAAAAAAACCCAATGATCACATAAGAATTGCATACTTTCATATACGAGGCAGATTACAGACTTAAAAGCTCTGATCTATAGAGTAAGCAATATCTCAACGTCTAAATACTATTTTTTAAAATATTTATTTAGTTTTGGAATTCATGAATAGTATAGGCAATAACCATTACATAGTTGTAAACCATTTGCATAGGAAATATATAAATACATAATGTACCAACAGATGGTGTGCTATTACTTTAAAGAGACATATGGGAAAGTAGTCCATTGTAATAAAATCAAAAGGTCAAACAGCAAAATTTTCTTTAGGGACATGATTATTTAAACCTTGTCTGACACTTGTTACTTGAATCTATTAGATAAAACAGCTCCAGTGTTACAAGATGCAATAGGTTTAGGTTTGTAGAGTAGGAGCATATTTGACAGACTGTAAGCAAATCACCTCTGGGGAACCCAAGCAGGTCTTCAATTAGATATGAGTAGTATTGTTCAATGGCATGTTACTTCATATTTTTATACAGCCCAGTTTCTTTACTTGAAATATATTTTAACACAAATCAAAAGAGTCCCTGGGAAATTAAGAGTCAGATTAAAGGTTTGCAAAAGGTAGGGGACAAACGTACAAAAAGATCTTTCCAGGTCAGTTTGCTCTCACAATTCTGAGATAACACATCTTTTGCACAAGGCTTTCATATCTTGTGATTGAAAACAAACGCCATAAAAAAAATACTTATATAAGCAAAAATTTGTAAAAAAAAAAAAAGTGCTGTTGAACTTTTACCCAAAAGAGATACATTTTAAGGTTCAGGAAAATGTTTTCCAGTGCTTTGTGCAGACATTTTTTCCCCAAAAAAAATTGGGGAGAAATGATTGTTTTAGAATTTGCAGGAAATGTTACATGCTGCTGACTGCAGGATGCTGAGCAGCGGACAGAATGCCGTACCTCAAAGTCTTGAGTCCAGCATGGTTCCTGGCATCTTGATCATCTGATGCATCCTGCAGTTCTGTGTAAAGGGCTTCACCAACTCAGCAGTTTTATAGGGCCCAGCACACAGGATTTCCTGTGGGTGTATCCTGACAACATCATCACAGTTTTCCTATAAAAGAAGCTCATTCCTCTAAAGCATTTGATTCTATGTGTTCCTGTGCATTGTTGGTCTTGTTACTGCTTTCACTAGTGACATGGCCTTACCCTTGACTCTGCCTTGTCTCTTCCTGTACTGACGTTTGCTTGCCTCTTGACATGCTAATGCTGCTATTTTCTTTTGGGTAAAAGAAGATACAGATGCCAGTCCATTAATTGTACATGAAGTTCAACTGAGGCAGGCTCTTTTCAGAGCCGAAATGCTGCAATGTTGGGTGGAATTAGAGTTTAGAGTGGAGAGTGCAACCTGGATGAATAGCGTTGTGAGATGATGTTAGACTAAAGTTGGTTTGAAATGATCAAAGTGGACTAAGAGGGAGATACAACATAGCAGGAAGTTAGTTGCTGCATTGTTCAACATCTGTTTTGGTGTCAAACTTTAAATCAAGTGATAATTTCAGCGACATTCAAAGGGACATCAATCTGAATTTTATGACCTATTGGATCTGTTCTGGTGCCTTGGTCCTGACCATCAACTGCTGTGTGTCTGTCTCTAGTAGAGATGTGCATTCGTTTTTCCTTGGTATGGTTCGGGGGAACCGAAAAATGAATAGAACTTTTCCGAAATTTCAGAAAAATGTGTTTCTCGGGTTAGTGCATGCTAACTCCTGTTAGTGCACACTATCGGGAGTTAGTGCGCGCTAACCCGAAAATCGAGGTACCTCAAAAAGAAAAAAAACCCTGAACTGCAGGACAAACGAAATTTCCTACGGGGGGGCCTGAAACAAAGCCAGAAACGATCAACAAAAATGATGCACATCTCGAATCTATAGTACATGACAGGAAACAAAATCCTTAATACAAAAATAAACAGTTTCTGAACTTTGCAGGCAAACTGACTGATGGATGCTTTATTCATATTTGCCCTACTTTTGCCAGATCAATAAATCTGGCTCTTAATTAAAAAACAAACAAACCCTTAATATACAGATATAAATCATTAATATACAGTATTTTATATATTAGAAACTTGATTTTATAATAAAATATCCAAATTTTTAGAAAGAGCACAGATAACAGGCAATATTTTTCTATGAAACGTTAAGGTAGTAATGTGCTCAACTACATTATTATTTTTATACCATTGAAAAACATTCTTTAATTTTTTCTTAGAGCAGCAGTATGAGCTAGAATATTCAATATATCAAAGTGTCTAATTCTTAGCTTAATGGTTTCCTCTTGCAACATATTCCTAGATCTTTAACATTTGTCATAGTACATTTTCTTTCTTATATATTTTTTTTACTTTTGAACAAAAATGTGTTTCTTTAATTGGAAACCCCCCACTTTTTAAACTTTAAGTTCCAGTGTGTACTTTTCAGTAATGTTATTACAGTTCTGCTTTGCATGTATCCGTGGGATGCATGCATAGGGTTCTAATGGGAATAAGCACAGGGGCACCAAGTTTTATAATACTTTGATATAATACTTTGATTCACAAGAGTGGGCCTGACAAGCTTTCAAAGGTAAATACTGGTATTATATCAGAAGTTAAATACAAATTTCAATGAAAAGGGTCATTTTAAGGATTTTAACTTAATTACTTGCAGCTTTATTTTTTTGTGATAACATTCCTGGTTTCAAGAAACACTTCATCAAAATCTAATCCTGCCACTTCTCACAGAAATAAGCTATTATATCTCAAGATTCAGTTGAGCTTCTTGAAATCTTATTTTCAAACAATAGATCACAGTAGGAAATGACAAATACAAAAAACACTTCATATAAAAAAATTGACACATTAACAGCAAGGGCAATAGAATGTAATCACAGTCATTTCTAATCCCTGCTTAGTATGAGATCAGCCAATATGGTTCTTGTGTGTCTCAACATTTATCAAGCTGGGATATTTTAACATGGGAGGGGAAAAATATCACATGGGGCGGTCACACGATATTTGCCCCTTCCTGACAAAATATTGTGGCAGTATCACAGAAAGTAGGATTAAATGGTCAATTTTCTTAGTGGAAGAGGGTAAACAGTGGAGTGCCTCAGGGATCTGTACTTGGACCGGTGCTTTTCAATGTATTTATAAATGATCTGGAAACAGCTTTGATGAATGAGGTAATTATATTTGCAAATGATACAAAATTATTCAGAGTAGTTAAATCACAAGCAGATTGTGATAAATTGCAGGAGGACCTTGCGAGACTGGTAGATTGGGCAGATGAAATTTAATGTGGACAAGTTCAAGGTGTTGCATATAGGGAAAAATAACCCATGCTGCAGTTACACAATGTTAGGTTCCATATTAGGAGTTATCACTCAGGAAAAAGAACCGGGCATCATAGTGGATAATACATTGAATTTGTCAGCTCAGTGTGCTGCAGCAGTCAAAAAAGTGAACAGAATGTTGGGAATTATTAGGAAGGGAATGGTTAATAAAACGGAAAATGTCATAATGCCTCTGTATCGCTTCATGGTGAGACCGCACCTTGAATACTGTGTACAATTCTGGTTGCCGTATCTCAAATGCAGATTTTATAATCAGCGCGTGCATGTTCTAAAATCTGATGTCCGCGTGCACATGTGCCCCGGATTTTATAATCCGTGCGCATATATGCGGGTGGCACACACAAGGGGGGGCAGAATTAATGCAAACTCCGCGCAGCAACACATTCAGGTCTTCCCCAGTTCCCTCCCAGTCTGCTCCAGTTAAGGAGTGAACTAGGAGGGAACTTCCCTACCCCATACCTAAAGTTCTCCCTCTTCCCCTCTCCTCCCCAGCCCCTAAATCTTACTTATTTATCTTTCATTTGTTTGTTTTAGAACTTACTTCAGGTCCCCAGGCTGAAGTAAGTTGCACAAGCCACCCGGCTGCCGGTGCGCGAGTCTTCGGGACAGCGTTCAATGGTGCTGTCTCGGCCCACCCCTCCCCACCCAGACCTTGCCCCCCGACCTGCCCCTTTAAAGAGGCCCAACTGTTGTGCACATACCAGGGTTTACGCACATGGCAGGGCCTCTTTGAAAATTCGCCCAGTGTGTGCAAGGCCTGGCGACGCACATAAACCCCGGGATTTATGCACGTAGACCTCTGAAAATCTATCCATTAGGGAATAGCCACTGCTATTATTGGAATCAGTATCATGGGATCTACTTAGTGATTGGGAACTTGTCAGGTACTTGTAGTCTGGATTGGCCACAGTTGGAAACAGGATGCTGGGCTTAATGGATCCTTGGTATGATCTAGTATGGGAATTTCTTATGTTCTTATGTTATTTTTTATCACAGAAAAACTCAGCAATAAAAATGAGCATGTCAGATAGCACAAAAATGCTCAATGGTTGCCCGCTTTGCATGGGCCGATGGGCCTTTGCCCTACCATGTGACAGGGTAACCGTGCCATTGGCCGGCCCCTATCACATGGTAGGAGCACTGGACGGTCTTCTTCTGCCGTCAGTTCTATGTTTCTATGTTTCTATGACATGTCCTGACCCCTCCGTGACAGGGGCCTTCAGCTCTGGTTCTCGGCGGCAGGAGCCACCCTAGTGTTCCTATGCGGCTGGAGAGCTGCTGACGTACCTTGCCCCCTCCGGGGGAGGGGCCCTCGTCTATGGCCTTGTCCGTGGCTGGACCCGCACTCCTCTGTCCATTTAGTGTGGCAGGGAAGCCGCCTCCCATGTCGGGGCCCGTCTGCGTCCCTTCTGCTCCTGTGCTCAGCGGTAGCATGGCCGCTGTCCGTGGTCCTATACTCTTCTTCATGCTTCCTTCTTAGGCACGAGGCCGTGCCTCTCTGCATGATTTAAAGGACCAGCGAGGGAGTGGCCCCCTGGCCCACCCTGATGACATAATTTCCTGGAACTCCCTCTTCTGGCTACAAAAGGGGCTTGAGCTCATTCCAACTTCACCTTTGCAAGGAGCAAGTGGTCTCTAGGTCTTCCTGCCTTCTGCTCCTGCTTCCAAACACAAACACAAAACCACCAGTGCGGGTAATACCTAAATCAAACAAAAAGAAAACCCATATGTTCAAGCGCTGTCTACCACAGCTAAGTGCTCTTTCATGTCATCATTTCCCATAGCTTATACTATTAAGTGTTTTCTTTTAAGTCGTGTTCAAGATGGAAAAATAACTTTTTGCCACTGGTTACAGAACTGTGTGGTTTGAAGTTGAGTGGCGGCAAGCTGTCCTGTTAATATTTTTCAAGGATGATGTTTTTAAAGTTTTTAGAATTTTTTGATGAAAGAGATATTAAAAATATGGATAAACGGGGGTGTCGTTCATGATTAAAAAACAAGAGTCGGGTTAACCTGGATGGGACCTGCGCTCATTTATGAAGATGACCACCAGCACATCTTAAAAAGTTTTTTCTTGTGTTGAATTTTTAATAATTGGCAAAAACAGTGATAACATTTCACATCATAAAATTAAAAAAAAGAAAATTAAATACATGTGGATTTTGTTTTGTTTGATTCTGCTCCTGCTTGGCATTCCGTATCGCTTCGCAAGGAGCTTGTCTTCTCTTGGAACCCTGCTCTCTGCTCCTGCCAGGCTTTCCTTGTTCTTCATGTTCTTCATGGGATCCCTCGTCGTCATCATCTGTCCTGGTCTCTGATGATGTCCCTCTGTCCTGATGTCTCCATTGTCCCAGTCCTGATGTACCTTGGTCCGGTATTGATGTCCTGATGTCCGTCCTGTCCAATGTCCAAGGCTTCGCTTGAGGCGACAATACAGAATTAGAAGCCAAATGTCCATTATAATGCTAGAAAAGAATTGAGTTTCCAAAGAAATCAAATTTAACAGACTAGATAGGTTTTACGCTCCTTATCCACCATCATTGTCTACAATTCTATGAGAATCTGAGACAAAGAGAGATAGTGATTTATCGAGGATCACAACAAGTGGCAGTGGCAGAATAAACATCTGAAAACAAGTGAAGAAAAATGCAGGAAAGTTATACAATCTTGTATTTAAGTTTATTGAAGAAGTATCTTGGTCATGGTCAGGAAATGAAAAAATTTACAAATTAAAGATCTTATTACAGAGTAATGACTTATCTACCAAGTAGAGTGTTAGAAAGGTTGAAGAGGGAGATGTGGCATACCTTTGGGGGTGTTTCTGGAACTGAGCTCTCAAAGTAAATTAATAGATTAATATCTACATTGTTCTAGATCCCAGTCCTTTTTCTTATGGAGTATGCAAGATATTACTTACGTTATCATCATTTTGATAATTAATACATTGTTGGAACAAGGAATTGTCCTGGGTCAATTTAAGAAGGCTACTATCAGACCAGTATGGGAGAATTTGCAGTTGGGGTTAGATCTGGTGTCAAGCCTGGCAAAATATTGGAAAAATGTGTCCTCTCACAGTTGACTGATTTTTTAGAGATGAAAGATGTTGCAGAAGAACAACAATATGGATTTCAAAGAAATCATGGGACTAAAACATTATTGCGTGATCTGATGATCATTCATATTGTGAGTTGGAACACAGTTCAACAGGTTTTCTGTATAATTAGATATCTTATTGGTCTAAGACACCACAAGTTGTGATAGATTATTATTGTACCAAATAGGAGAGATTGAATTTTGGAGGTGTTGTTTGGCTTGGTTTTGGCCATTTTTTAGAAGGGAGGAAGTAACATGTTCAATGGGATACATTGATGTAGTTGGAAGGATTTACCATCAAGAGTCCCACTGGGGTTGTCCTTATCACCTGTTTTGTTTAATATTTATTAGCCGGCTTTTGTGCAAAGTGTTATTTTCATTGAGTTAAAATATTTTAAGAAGTGTGTTTTTTATTCTTAGTGAAAGAACTAGGGTCAGCCTGTTTTGTTATTTCAGCAGTATGTGGCTGGTTGACTATAAATGAAGTTGGAACTTAATGGGGGTAAAGACTTCCATTTTGTAGTTGGGAATGTGTCTGCCCCTTGGGGGGGCTTAACCACTTACACTATGGCGAAGTAAAGATCCCAATAGTCCAGGAAGCAAGGAATTTAGGGATCAATGCTGGATTCCTCATTTAACTTTCAAATCCTAGCTTAGGAAGACTACCAAATGTACATTCTATAAGCTTAAATTATTGAGAATCATTAAAAGTTTTATAACCAGGACAATTGTTTCAAACTATAACACAGACTATGCTATTTCGACAGCTAGATTATTGTAATGGGTTGCAAGCTGGGCTTCCAAAAATCAGGTTAGAGCTTTGCAACTAGTATAAAATGCAGCAGCTTACCTTTAAACATTGAGTTTTGGGCTAAAATTATATTTCAATTTCTGTTGCTATCTCAGGATTTCCCTTTAAAAATTGAGTTTTTGCTAATATTATATTCAATTGTTTTTGCTATCTTGTTTTCATTTTGCCTAGCCAACTTCAATGTTCTTTTCTGTTACAATTTATGCTTGTGTTATATTTGAGAATTCTAATAAAGAAAATAAAGAAATTGCAGCAGCTTGGCTGATGATTGATAGAAATTGTAGGAAGCACTGGTTACCAGTTAACTGGAGAGCACAATTCAAAATGTTGGGAGCTGTTTATAAGCTATTGAATTTGGAAAAACCTTGCTCATTAGGGAAAAAAGACTAAGACCTTATACAGCCAGCAGATCACTTAGGTCCTTGGATGCTCACTTATCATTACCAGCCACAAGTTATTATAAATTACAAACTATGCATGTCAGAGCATTTTCATATGTTGCTCCAACCCTTTGGAATGCCTTACTAATAGAGATATAGTGGAAGGGATATTAAAATCTTCCTGAAATAGTTAAAGGCTTTTAAATGTATGGAAGCATACCAGTGAGTTTATTTTTTATGGTTTATGTTAATAGGATTGTGGCAGAATGTGCCAGAGAAGCCCTTGGGATACCTTAAAGGACCGGTCTCGGTCCACCTTAAGGCAAGGATTCTGGGTGCGCAGTGACTTCTCTCAGTAGGAACAAAGCATAGGCTCAGAGGAGAGCAAGGGAGGCCCTGGGAACATGAGGACAAGGCAGCTCCAGCTAAATATTGCTTTGTTGACATTATGTTTATGAAGTACTGCAAGGTAAGCAGTCTAAACTTTATGTTTATTGCTGTGAAGAATAAAGTTTGTGCAGAGAAGAGCCTCTGGCAGGCTGCAAACTGCTCGTGCTATATTACATGTGGTGTCAGGTCTGGGATCTTCTGCTCTACGAGACTGCACAGACTGAAGCCCAAGCTTCTGGGAAAAGAAATGAGAGAGAGAAACTTTTTCAATGTCTGAAAACCTGTTGGCTCTAAAACAGTTATACATAGTACAGACTGGTGTTACAGGGATCTCTGAGTGATATAGCAGCTCACAGCAGTGCAGTACCCAGAGAAGAAGAAAAAAAACAAAGAACGGAAAGAGACACTTTTTTTTCCCCTGTTGACAAATCTGGGCCACCTGAGGCACTGGCCAAATAAATGCAGTGTGGAAGTTCACACAAGAGAAGAAGAGTTTCCAGCCCATGATTGCAGTCGTAACCAAAATGTTTGGAGTTATAATGGGGCTAAGGAAGTTAGTTGCACCCAGCTAGTTGGAATACCAATGAGGCCGATACAGTACAGTGCGCTCCCGGTGGAGCCACTGTTAACCTACCCGCGACTGGAACGTGCGTTTTGGACATGCTAGCTTTACCCCCTTATTCAGTAAGAGGTAATAGCACGTCCAAAATGAGCGTCCAACCCCCCGAACCTAATAGTGCCCCACACATGCAAATGCATGTTGATGGTCCTAATAGGTATTCCCGCGCATACAGAAAGTAAAATGTACAGCCAAACCGCACATTTTTACTTTCAAAAATTAGCGCCTACCCAAAGGTAGGCACTAATTTCTCCGGGCACTGGGAAAGTGCACAGAAAAGCCAGTAAAAAAACTGCTTTTCTGTGCACCCTCCGACTTAATATCATGGCGATATTAAGTCGGAGGTCCCAAAAGTTAAAAAAGGTAAAAAAAATAGCAAAAAAATATTTGAAATAGGTCCGCGGCTTGCGGGTTGAAACCGGACGCTCAATTTGCCAGCGTCTGGTTTCCGAACCTGTGGCTGTCAGCGGGCTCGCGAATCGACGCTGGCAAAGTTGAGCATCGGCTGTCAAAACCTGCTGACAGCCGCCGCTCCTATCAAAAAAGAGGCGCTAGGATGCACTAGTGTCCCTAGTTGCCTCTTTTTACCGCTGGCCCTAATTTAATAAATTAAAATACTGTAATTCGCGCGCACAGGAGAGTTGCCTGTGCGCTCGCCACTCCACTCTCCCGCGATTTTTACTGTATCGGCCAGAATGTAAGTGCTGGATAAGCAAGATTTTTAGTTTTCTATTGCCTTTTTCCTTTCTGAAAATAAAAAAGGAGAAATGATTTGCTACAGTGAATTCATGAATTGGGATGAACACTTAAGACAACTTCTGTACTGCCTTACTGCTCCACCTGACGGAGTTTGTACCTGTTAGAGAATACAAGGTGGTAGACCTCGGCACTAGAATTAAAATTGGTGTTTGCCTTCAAATCCTCCCTGGAGTGACAAAGGCAGTTATAAGAGAGCCCATACACCACCTTCCTGTGCTGAACATAAAACAAAAATTGGAAGCATAGTTTGCTCTCATAGCCTCCTATGCAGAGGAGAGCTTGCATTGCCTGGAAGTGGGGGAAGTGCAAGCAACCCTGTGAGTCACCTGATTGGGGTTGTATTCTTCTGGAACACAAAAACTGGGACATACATAAAGAAGAAAAGGACAGCTTGACCAAGGCTAACCAGGGTTATCCCAGAGAGAAACCCATCAAAGGTGATTCAGGGAGCCCTGGCCATAGGCCAAAGAGAAGTGCTGGCAATAGCTCAGAGAGAACCACTGCAGAGGTGATAGATGGGGCACTGCAGGGAATGCAGAGAAAGGTGCTGTGGAGAGCCAAGAAATAGGTCCTATAGAGAGGGGCCGTGGAGATCCCTAGAGAAGCACCTCAGAGATCCCAGTAGGGGCCACAGAGAGAGGTGTTGTGGAGACCCAGAGAGAAGGGCTGCAGAAATTACAGAGGGTGCTACTGCAAGAGCAGCTGTAAACTATTGAAAAATTAAGGAATCCAGAGGCACCAACTCCCAATTTGGATATAATAGGGTTAAGTCCCTATTGAATGGATGTTGGTTTATTTATTTAGATTTATATATTCTGTTTTTCGGCAATTCAAAATATACTACATTCAGGTAATTCTGTATCTGCACAGGGTTACAATCTAATTCTGTACCTAAGGGAACAGAGGGTAAAGTGACTTTACCAAGGTCACAAGGAGTGACAGTGGGATTTAAACCCTGGTCACACTGGATCATAGTCTGCTGTTCTAACCACCAGGCTACTCCTCCACTCTGTTACCTGGTCAAATTATGCTTACTACGGTACCAGTTCCCTGTGTACTGGCGCTCTACACTTCAAACAGATCTCATTCCATGTCATTGAGAAAGTGATTCACCCCCATGGTTCTGGGGCTACCCTGGCTTCAACTCCAATCCCCACAGTTTGATTGGACCTCTCTGCAGCTCTCCAATTATAGCCCCCATTGCCACAACACTTGCTTAGAAAGAGTAGAGGTCCCACCATGCCTTCCCATGGCCATGCTCTTGGCTGGGCTCTGGGTGCTTACGTGGTCCTACTGAAGGCAGACGGATCTCAAACATGCAGATTACTTGAAATAGAGACTGAACCAACTTTCAGAAAGAAGGAGCATATAATTCAAGGCTACAGGGATCATGAACCATTTACCACCTGTGTTCAGGTGGTACAACAACAGTTCCGTCACATGGACAAGCCCTTTTCAGAGGAACAGATGGCAGAATTCATAGAGATTTCTCCCATGTTAGGGATGCGACTTATGTACTGAACAGTGTTGGGAGCGAGACTCTGGGAGTTCCCAAGGCTGAAAAGGAGCACCGGTGGGAGGTCTTCCCTAAGTAGAGTCCAGACAGTGTTGGGAAAAAAATCCACAACATAGAAAATACAAAAGAGATATCCCAAAGGGGGGGAAGTGGGGCATGCTAGTTTCCCAATGGCCCACAGAATTAAGTGGATTTGGATAAAAATGAAACTGGGATTACTCAGGAAACCCATGGCAAAGATTCCAAAAGGGCAAGGAAAGGGCTTAAAGCACAAGATACCTATGCGTTAGGGGCTCAGAACAAGAATGAAAGGTTCCTAAGTAGGGACATAGCCCTAATAGGAGAAGTCACTCAACATAGGAGGGTTGAGCTAAGGGGGAGGGGGGTATGTGGCAGAGCGTGTCAGAGAAACCCTCGGGACATCTTAAAGGACCAGTCCCAGAGCTCTGGTCCCAGACCACTTTAAAGCAACAATTCTTGGTGCAGAGTGACTCCTCTGAGCAGGAATAAAGCATAGGCTCACAGGAGAGCAAGGGAGGCCCTGGGAAGACAAGGAGAATGCAGCTCCAGCTAAATACTGGCTTGTTGATGTTGCATTTGTGAAATTCTGCAAGGTAAGCAATCTGAATTCTCTGTTTATTGCTGTGAAGAATAAAGTTTGTGCAAAGAGCCTGAGTTCTGCATGTGTTTAGCCACTGCAGGCTATACCACAATAATATTGTTGTTTTAATGTTCTAATGCTTTTATTTTTTATGAATCTTTTAATTGATTGCCCCCTAGATATTCTTGAAGTTACCAAATACAAATATTGTTAAAAAGTAAAAAAAATGAATAAACCCAGGGTTCACAACTGGCTGTCTCTTGGATCTGTTCTCAAATATATTTCATTTCTTAAATTGATATATATTTTGCACTTTCAATTCTTAACTAATTACCTCGAGGCTCTTCCTTCTTCAATTTAGGAGTACTGGTAGGTGGAGAAGTTTCTACAGGAGGTAAGGGGCAAAGTTATTATCGCTTACTTATTAAATTGCTGATCTTAATTCTAGCTTGATACAATGTATAACCCCATACTGGGGGATGTAAACTAAGAGGTCTGATGCCAGGTTTTTGAATTGCTGGCACCATAAAAAAGCAATTTGTCAGGTAGATTGTGAACTGGACCTGTGCCAGAAGCTAAGGGCAATATTCTCTCATGTTGTACAGGAAAAATACCAAACCTAGGCCTTTTCCCCCTCTATGACCATCAGAATGTAGCCCTGTACCAAAAATCTTCAATCGTCTCTTTCTTGCATTGGCAGACTGAGACTCACATCTCAAACCCATAACCCTGGGTTTTAGCACATAGGCTCTCACTCGATGGGTTTATACTTCAAATTATAAACTTGTATTCTTCTAGGTGTACCAGCAGTCAATTCATGATAAAAAAATATACCAAAAAGGATGAGTCACAGGATTCAAAGCAAAGAAAAGCAGCAGTAGCAAAATAAATGCAATCTAGCAAAGCATCTAGATCTTACTCTCCTCCAAACAACCTTATTGCTTTAGTCATTTTCCATACATATACTTATTAGTACTCACATCCCATCACTCAGTTCTTCTCAGAAGAAGCTCTAGATAAGTCCTGAAGATCTCCCAATCTGTAGTTGTGGCCCTTAATCCCCCGCACCAGGTGCCTCTTGTCAAATGGCATATTGTTTGCTTTCCAGCATCCATGGTGACAGTGGCACTGCTGGGCTGGATGAACTTGCAGGCCCACAAAGACTCAGATTCCTTACTATTTCTTCCTTTCAATCCAAATTCAAAGTCAAACACTTCCTATAAGAGATTAGTCTTATATTTGACAGGCGGAGAGGTAGATTTTAAAAGAAGCGCGCGCACATCCATGTGCACACGATTCTCGTTGTGCATATTATGGATGCACCAATTTTATAACACCCTCCAACGTGCACGTTATAAAATCTAATACCCGCGCGCATATGAGTGCCCGATTTTATATTGGCTCACACACGTGCATGAGGGTGGTGCATAAGAGGGGCATTTTCTTTAAAAGCGCACAGAGAGGCAATCGGGACCTCTCTAATTCCCTCCCAGTCTGCTCCAATTAAGGAGCGAACTAGAAGAGAACTTCCCTATCCCCCTACCTACTCTCTCTCCCTTTTCACCTCTCCTTCCCGACCCCTAACCCCCCAACTATTAGAATTTTTTTGTTTATATCTTTCTGCCGGTGTGCGAGTCACCTGTCCTGGCCACCCCCTGCCCCGCCCCCCCAGTCCCCACCCCCGGTCCGTCCCTTTTTGCTCTGCTGGCACTTCTGCGTGTACTGGCAGATACGCCCGTGGCTGGGCCATTTTGAAAATGTGCTCGCCACGCGCTTGGCCCGGCTACAGCGTCTCTACCGGGATTTCCATGTGCCGGCATTTTAAAATCAACCTTATAATTCATCTAGAATTCTTCCATACATACTATTATGTAAAGAAATAGTCCAAATGTGTCAACCAGATTTGCCAAAACACTATCTTAGTAAAAATCCCAATTCACCACATATCTTAACTAATCTATATGATATGAAAAAAAGGGGATTTTCATATCAATAAGTTTGTACAAACACCATCGTTAGACTCAACTCTTCATTATAATAATTGGTCTCCAATGCTCTACTTTTATATTTTTTTGCATTTAAAATATTATTCATAATATTATATATTTATCACACTTTCCAACGATTCCACAACCTGTCACATGGCCTATGTTTCATACATCTGCTTCAGGCATATATATTTTCTCTGCAGGTGTTCTTATCTGCTAGTGTTTTTATTTTTTAAATCCATGGGCTTATATGGACCACATCATATTAGTGTTCAGCCACCTTGGGGTGAATTTTAAATGAGTTGCTTGCGTTAAAAGGCCCATGTACGCAAGTATCTGGGTGAAGCATGAGCAACTCATAAAAAAAAAATTATAATGCATGCATGTGCATGTGCATGTGCATTCCAATGCACAGAAAAAGACTGGTGCCGATGCCTCAGCCTTATGTAGGCCTAGGCTGCAGAAGGTTGCTGCAAACTTGGCCTAGGCCCTACACAAGGGCTAGTCTTGGAGGCCTGGACCTGATGCCTGGTACTTGGTCTGGGCCAAGGTCCAGGCCCAGGCCTTATGCTGTGGCATGGCATGGAAGACAGGTCCCAATGCCTAGGCCTTGGCCCAGGCCTTGAAGGTCTTCTTCACCATCTTCTCTCTTCTTTCTTCTTCATTGAATGATGCCATCCTCTGGGGACCTACCAGAGTTAATTAACTAATTAGGTAATTTAACTGCTATACATTAAAATGGAACAAGACCCAGGCATCTTGACTGAGTCAGGTTGTGGCACTAGATTTGTTAAATGGGGGGGAGGGGGACAAAAATTTCCCAGGCCTGGGCTTTTTTTTGGATTTCAGCCTAGGCCAAGGAACAAGATTTACACTCTGGCATAGGCCGATGACCCTGCTTTGGGTCTTGGCCTATTCCCTACACGAGGCCTTGACTTCAAGCCTAAGTCCAACCAGTGACTTTTTAAATTGTTTTTCAAAACTAAATGAGATTATGACAAAATTTTGTCAGGATTTAACTCGTTCCATTTTGAAAATGACCCAAAGCAAAATAGGAAATTTCATCTCATTTTCTGTTTTGTTTCTCCAAAATTCCCTTCTCTAATCAATATCTCCTAGGTAAAAGAAGGCAGATGAGGAGCAGAAAGCAGAACAAATGACATAGCATGGGTCCAGCTGCTTCTCTAAGAAGAGGACTAAAATCCTTATGCCTCCTGAAAGAAAAGCTAGGAGAAAAAGAAAGAGTAGGCTTGGAAGTTTGTAGTTAAGTCACTACCATGCTAATCCAGTAAATATTAAAGTATATTTACTTATGCAATTTTTTATTTACAATCCATTTGTACTCAATTCAACATGTTGGTAATCACTCATATTACAATCATGCTAGTTGTAATTTTAGGCAATTTAATGTCAAGAAATATAGGATAGTTCCTCATAATTATGTTGTTGTGTTGACTGTTAAAAGTGATGAATTATATACGATGCACAGGGGTACAACTCTGGGAAGATTTGACTTATACAATACATGCTTCAGGAAAACAGTCAATGAATACAGTTCTGGAAAGGGATACAGAGGATACATCTTATATTGGACTATACAGTCTTTCATTCCTTTCACAGAAATAGTAGTGGATTTCCAGAACTTTGCTGAGTCCCCTGAGCTGATAATTCCTCTAAGCAGTAAAAACTCCTTTCTATCCCATCTCCCTGCTTTGGAGTTAACTTCTTTTTCCGCTCTTAACTTTAGGTTTCAAATAATGGTGCCAGTTGCACCTGAGACCAGCCATGAAGTGATGACATTTCAGCACCAACATCATAGGTACTGCTCATCATTTCTAATGATCCAAGTGGAATGGTAGGAGCAATGGGCTTGCTCCTGCACTTTTTATGCTTTTAATTTAGGACCCATGGCAAGAGGGTAAATGGGTACAAGGAAAGAAGGTCCTTGGACCTGGCCCATGATTTGGGAGGGGGGTGGGACCATGGAAGCCCAGCCATGTATGTCTGGGCCCCAGGTTAAGTTTTTAACAGATGGTAGGGGGGGACATAAAAGCCCTTGCTGGAATCTGGCTCAGCCCAGCTGGGAAAGTCCAGCCTCAAGGATGTCTTTGGTAATGGAAGGAGGTTGGAAGCTCATTTTGGTTGTTTTTCAGATTTTGTTTTGTTTAACTTTTTTTTTTTTTGTTTAGGAAATGAATAGAATTGAGAAAAAAACATTAAATAAACAAAAAAAAAATCACAGACTAACTTTATCTTAGTTATAAATATGGATAATTTGTCATTCTTAACATTAAGATCCAATATGGAATAGTTCAAGGATATTCTGTCACCATACATGTTCTTTCAGGAACTAAATCCACTGAATACTCATTAACTCCATAAGCTGTGAGAAAAGAAAAGCTCACTGAAAGTATTGAAAAGTGCTTTAACAGCACAGAATCATCAGTTTGTAATCTCCACATGTTGCGGTTCTGGCCGCGAGCACCGCGGCCAGGCCCTTTCCTCTGGGCTCCCAGACCTGCTCCTGCTTCCAGAGGCCTGGTTTGTGGCCTGTTTGGTGATGTCCCCGCTGGGGCTGCGCCGCTGCAAGGTCTCCCATGGATGCCCGGCTCCTAGGCGTGTGCGCGCCACTTGGGCGCTTTTCTAGGCCGTTTCCCACCAGTGGTGACTCCGCCCAACTCCTGACGTCAGACACCGCGACCTTGATAAGCCGGCCGCGGCCATCCAGTCTTTGCCTTGCAACGGGTTAGCTTCCCGGTTTCCTGTTGCGCTGTGACCCGGAGTGACTCGCTTTGCTTTATCGCTCCGTTCCTGCTACAGTACCTGCTTAATTCCTGCCTGCCTGCTACAGTACCTGCTTGGTTCCTGCTTGCCAGCTACAGTGCCTGCCTGGTTCCTGCTTGCTCGCTATAGTGCCTGTTTGGTTCCTGCTTGCCAGCTACAGTGCCTGCCTGGTTCCTGCTTGTCAGTTACAGTTCCTGCCTGGTTCCAGTATCTGAATCCTGCTACAGTTCCTGCCTAGTTCCAGTACCCGAATCCTGCTACAGTTCCTGCCTGGTTCCAGTACCCAAGTCTTGCTATAGTTCTTGCCTGGTTCCAGTACCCGAGTCTTGTTACAGCTCCTGCCTGGCTCCCGTACCCGAGTCTTGCTACAGTTCTTGCCTGGTTCCAGTACCCGAGTCTCGCTACAGTTCCTGCCTGGTTCCAGAACCCGAGCCCAGTTACAGTATTGCTACTGTCCTAGTCTGGTTCCAGTTACCTGTCCTGATCCACAACCCACCTAAGTCCCAGCGGCCGGGCCCCTACGGGCTCCTCCCGGGGGGGCTTCGGCTTCCAAGGGTGAAGCCACCTAAGTCCCAGCGATTGGGCTCCTACGGGCTCCTCCTGGGGGAGCACCAGCTTCCAGGGTGAAGAGCATCTACGTCCTGCCTGAACATCTGCCTCCCGGCCTGCTATCCATTAGAGACATTGACCACCTTTCCCAGTCTCCAGCAGGTCGACCCAAGGGTCCACTAAACAGAGACACCCATAACACCACATTCTTAACAGTTTTTGAATGATCTTATAAATATTTTGAAAAATTGGGTGTAAGAAAAAGAAAACTCTACCATGTCCACCAGGTAATCTGTAAGAACAATATTCACGCATATCATTAAAAATACACTTAGGGGCAGATTTTCAGAGCCCTGCTCGCCTAAATCCGCCCAAAACCGGGCGGATTTAGGCGAGCAGGGCCCTGCGCGCCGGGAAGCCTATTTTACATAGGCCTACCGGCGCGCGCAGAGCCCCGGGACTCGCGTAAGTCCTGGGGTTCTCCGAGGGGGGCGTGTTGGGGGCGTGTCGGGGGGGCGGGCCCGGTCGTCGTGGCGTTTCGGGGGCGTGTCGGCAGCGTTTTGGGGGTACGCCGGCTATACAAAATCCATAGCCTTGCGTGCGCCGATCCAGGTTTTTAGCAGATACGCGCGGCTCCGCGCGTATCTACTAAAATCCAGCGTACATTTGTTTGCGCCTGGAGCGCAAACAAAAGTAGGCTATTTGCGCTCCTTTTAAAATCCGCCCCTTACAGCGCATAAGTATGCTCCTAATTTTAAGCAGTTACTCTAGAAAACATATTTTGCATATCTTCCTTAGGCCTTTGACACCTTTAACATGCATAGGTAAGCAGATTTTAGAACATCCTCATGCAAAGTACATTCTTAGTTTTTCCAATTATTCCACCAATTAGTCTTGCGGTCAACTAGACCCTCTGGTTTTTCATCCTAAAAAAAAAAAGAACCAGTAGACCCAGACCCTTACTCTGTCATATTAGGCCTAAACCATGATTTATGCACACTTTCCCCTCATCAGGAGCAGCAGTAAATTGTGATGAATGGCATAGGATTGAGCCTTTAGTACTGTGGCGAAGTTGAAGCAGTCTCATAGGTGAGCCTGCAAGGCCTATGTTGACAGCTGGAGAACATGCCCATAAGCAGGAAATACTGGAGCTTCACTTATACCAGCTGCCTACCCCACAGGTTGAATCCTTGGGTTCTGGCAGATGGCAGGACTTAGGCAAGGACTTAGGTGAGTCCCTAGGGCTGTAGTGTGAGCAAGTTTCCAAAGGCACTCCTTTGTAGGATAGGCAGCAGACTAGAGATACCTAGAACATGGCAAGGGTCAGGCAGATGGCAGGGAAATGTCATCAGGTCCAAGGCAAAAAGTCAGTACCATGCGGCAGGCAAGCGTCATCAGGTCCAAGGTAATGGTCAGGTTAGGCTGCAGATAAGCATAGTCAGGTCCAAGGTAATGATCAAGTTCAAGTGGCAGGCAAGCACTGTCAGATCCAAGGCAAGAAGTCAGTACCAGGAGACCAGGCTGGAGGGTGGATGAGGACAAGAGAGGAGACACTGTATGAGATGAGCTGGGCGAAGCAAGGTTGGACAAGATAGGCTAAGTGAGGCAAGGCTGGATAAGGCAGGATAGGCAAGACAAGGTAGGATGAGGCAAGGCTGGTTGAGACAGGCTGGGCAAAGCAAGGCAGGACAAGATAGGACAAATTCAGGAACAGAGGAGCAACATGCACTGCATTAGGCAGGTGACCCATTGCTGGAGTAATGTGCTAGAGTCGCAGCTGGGTTTAAATACCTAGCCACGTGACATCATCTAAGGACGCTGGTGAAGAGTTCCCACTGCAAGGCCAATAAGAACAAACACGCCAGGTGCTCATGTGCCTAAGGAGATGATGGGGAGAGCAGGGCATAGGGCATGGTCTTCATCACCAGAAACCCAGCAGCATCTTAAGGGCTGATGATAGGAGAGAGCATGTGGTGGCGACAGCCTTGTAGGGGCTCCCCTGAGGTGATTATGACCGGTCACAGGCTTATCTCACGGTTGTCCAAATATAACAAATATATACGGCTAACAAGCCACCACACACTGTGGCCTCAGGTTTTAAAATACGGATTTATGCACGTAACTATTGACGCTACCCCAGAATGCCAATTCCCCTCCCCTTTTCTGCCCCCTTTCTTTTAGCCTACGCACATACATAGCCATGTGCATGTGCGTAGGCTAAAAATCTGCACTGCTTTTAAAATCTGCAGTGCTCATGTGCGACCCACAAACTCACATATATGGGCCTTTTAGCACTTTTAAAATTTGATCCAAAGAGTTATAATCATAGGCCTTCTGGCATTATGAATGTGCATTCATTTGAAACAAAAGTATATAATGTGATGAATGACCCTGATTTAGATTTGTTTCAAACAAATCAAAACAAAAATGTGTAAATGTTTTGTTTTAAGGAAATAGTGTTCTCTATTAGCAAAAAGGGCACACTATTAGCATATAATTTCCCAAAAATGATAAAAACCAATCAAATAAAAACCCCAATAACAAAAAATGAAGCAAAAGAATCCTAGAAACAAAAGTACAAAACAAACATGAGAAAGTTAGTGTGCATATTCCTTTCAGGAATGCTTGGCAGCATGAACAGATTCAAGCACTCAAAAAGTGCCGAAGTATGAAAATGAAAGGCCACAATTACTCTCCATCCTTAAACTTGGACACGTGTTCAGATGAACAAAAGAAATGAATGAGAGTTCACCAGCACATTTGGAGAAAGAAGCAATAGATTTTGCAAAAAAGAAAAAAAAAACAACTCTTTAAAGAGCTAGATCGGCAAACAAGGGAAAGCAATTGGCACCAGCACAAATACAGTGGAAAATGGAAAGACTTACTTCACCAGTCACACGTGGATCAAAACCTGACACAGGAAAGGCTAAGGGGAGATGAACTTAAAACCCAAAAGTGAGAGATTGATAATTTCAGCACAGGACAGTAGATTACAGACAAGAAGGTTTACTGCAAGTACAGAAAAAAAATGGTGAAACAGACTAATGAAGAAACTGTCAAGTAGAATTGGAAATGGCTATTTATCTTATCACTGAGACTGAAGTAGTGATGCCAGAAGGCCTAGCTACAGAAAGGTACAAGATGGCACATCTCATCCACTGGGAACACAACTCTGACAGAAATGAAAAGAAAAAAAAAGAAGCTACGATCACCTGGGACATTCCAGTTCTAACCATTAAAAATCCAGATTCCAGACAACCAGACATAGTAATAAAGGAGGAAAATGCAAAAACGGCATTACTACTAAAAGTGTCAGCACCAAGCAGGGTCAGAAGCACTTGGTAGTCTAGATGGCTACCAAGACTGCCACAGTTCTGGGGGCGGTGCTGTGATGGCATCTCCTATCTTCCCAACTGCACAGACCTCAGAAGAGGAAGTGGTGTGACATGGTCCTGCCTTGGTGGGGTGGAAACACCATCACAACTGCAGGAAAAAGCAGGAGCAAGCTACAGAAATGACCCACACAGCCAAAAGGAGGAGGCAGAACAGCACAGCATCACAGGGGCTTGCGTGACTGAGAAACTGAGAAGGAGCAGGAGGCAAAGCAGTATCGAGCAGGAGTAGCATTGGCCCCTACAGCCCCAAGAACAAGGAGGTGTCCTTTCGATTGTGAAGGCTGTTGCTGCTTCCAGAGGGGGAGAAGAGTGAGAAAGAGAATGTGCTTGAGTAAGAGAGAGAGAGAGAGAGAGAGAGGTTTTCCTATGCTGGATCCCTAAATACAAAATCTGATTGGACTGTAAGGTGTAGATTTATTGCAATAAACTTTGAGACCAACTTTGGAAAAAAGAAAGCAACATATCAAGTGTTTATCAATAAAATAGTGTGTGGGTGAGAGAGAGGGCATGGTTTGAGAGAAAATGTGTGAAATTGCAAGAGACAGCAAGCATGTGCGAGTTTGATGAGAGAGAGAGAAAAAGAGAGAGAGTGTGTGTGTATGTATGTGTATGTGGGTATCAAAAAGAGAGAGAGGAGAAAGTTTATACACATCAATCTATCCCTTACCCCTGCTAATCAACAATCTTAGAATATTTGGAAAACAAAAGTTCCCATGTAAGAAGAGTGAGGTATTTCTTTATCCATATTAGGTTTAAATTATTGGGTGCTTGATGTGTTTGCTGTTTTGAAATATTTTATTAGTTTTGAAACAATATTAAGTATTTTAATAGGTTTTTAATTATTGGATGATATTCTTTTTGTCAGCTGTTTTGAATTATTTATTCTAATGGTTTTACTATTATATTAACATTTTATATTTCTTGGTTATATTGATGTTTAATGAGGAATGATTGTGTTATTGTTTTTCCATTATTGCACTGTACAAGGAGTCTGGCTTGTGGAGGTTTCCAGTTCCATTTTTGCCTGCACATTTCTATTTATACTTCATGGTCACTTTATTCTGTATTTAGTGAGTGTCTGTCTGTGTTCTGCATATGTGACTGAGGTAAGGTATTCTTCTATCTTTCAGTGTCTGTTCAGAGTTCTAAAGCAGCTTGACTTGTTCTATTTTCCTAAAGAGGTACTTTAGTATTTTAGGGTCTGGTGTATCATATTTGCAGTGTTGCCTTTTCATAGGTACGGTTGTTACTGTTTGAGTCCTGGAAGTTAGTGCGCTTTTGGTATGGGAGGTTTATTATATTGCAATTGTAATTCAGTTTACTTAGGGCTCTCTGAGGACCAAGCCCATACTAGGAATGAGCAGCTCTAAAACATTTTTCTTCATTTGTTTTGTTTTCTTTCAGGGTTTAATTTTGTTTATTTCAGTTCAGCTTCCTGAAAACAAATAAATGAACCAAAACAAGGCTTCCCCAGGCCCCTTCAACCTCTTTCGGTCCCCTCCAAAACATCTCCCTGGCTTCCACTTCCCTTTCCATAGGGGTTCTCCTTCTGAAGGGATGCCCACTCAGCTCTGTGATTGGCACCACTGTGACTTCAAAATGGCACAATTTTGTTTTATAGCCTTCAGGGAGGGAAAAATAGTAGAAACTATTCTCAAGATCAAACTCGCACAGCATATAGAAAGACATGATTTAATGGAACACAGTCAACATGGATTTGCCCAAGGGAAGTCTTGCCTAACAAATCTGCTTCATTTTTTTGAAGGGGTTAATAAACATGTGGATAAAGGTGAACTGGTAGATGTAGTGTATTTGGATTTTCAGAAGGTGTTTGACGAAGTCCCTCATGAGAGGCTTCTACGAAAACTAAAAAGTCATGGGATAGGAGGCAATGTCCTTTCGTGGATTATAAACTGGTTAAAAGACAGGAAACAAAGAGTAGGATTAAATGGTCAGTTTTCTCAGTGGAAAAGGGTAAACAGTGGAGTGCCTCATGGATCTGTACTTGGACCGGTGCTTTTCAATATATATATAAATGATCTGGAAAGGAATATGACAAGTAAGGTTATCAAATTTTGCGGATGATACAAAATTATTCAGAGTAGTTAAATCACAAGTAGATTGTGACACATTACAGGAGGACCTTGCAAGACTGGAAGATTGGGCATCCAAATGGCAGATTAAATTTAAATGTGGACAAGTGCAAGGTGTTGCATATAGGGAAAAATAACTCTTGCTGTAGTTACACGATGTTAGGTTCCATATTAGAAGCTACCACCCAGGAAAATGATCTAGGCATTATAGTGGATAATACTTTAAAATCGTCGGCTCAGTGTGCTGCAGCAGTCAAAAAAGCAAACAGAATGTTAGGAATTATTAGGAAGAGAATGGTTAATAGAACGGAAAATGTCATAATGCTTCTATATCGCTCCATGGTGAAATCGCACCTTGAATACTTTGTATAATTCTGGTCGCCACATCTCAAAAAAGATATAGTTGTGATGGAGAAGGTACAGAGAAGGGCAACCAAAATGATAAAGGGGATGGAACAGCTCCCCTATGAGGAAAGGCTGAAGAGGTTAGGGCTGTTCAGCTTGGAGAAGAGAAGGCTGAGGGGGAATATGATAGAGGACTTTAAGATCATGAGAGGTCTTGAACGAGTAGATGTGACTTGGTTATTTACACTTTCGAATAATAGAAGTACTAGGGGGCATTCCATGAAGTTAGCAAGTAACACATTTAAGACTAATTGGAGAAAATTCTTTTTCACTCAACACACAATAAAGCTCTGAAATTTGTTGCCAGAGTATGTGGTTAGTGCAGTTAGCGTAGCTGGGTTCAAAAAAGGTTTGGATAAGTTCTTGGAGGAGAAGTCCATAAACAGCTATTAATCAAGTTTACTTAGGGAATAGCCACTGCTATTAATTGCATCAGTAGCATGGGATCTTCATAGTGTTTGGGTAATTGCCAGGTTCTTGTGGCCTGGTTTGGCCTCTGTTGGAAACAGGATGCTGGGCTTGAAGAACCCTTGGTCTGACCCAGCATGGCAATTTCTTATGTTCTTATACATAATAATGACAGAAGAAAAAGGTCCATTCAAGTCTGCCCAGCAAGCTTCTTATGATAGTATCTGCTGTGCCATGTAGGTGGCTCCCATGTTTCTCTTAAAGGTAGTAACTGTCACTTTGTGCAGTAATCCCCAAGCCTTATGATAAGGGTAGAAATATTTACAATCAAAACCAAGCAACTGTCAACCCTTAAAAAATTACTGCTAGCAACATTTTTATTGGGTGAGGAGAATTCCTGTATCAAATGTCATTGACATTTTCTATTTCATTTGAAATAACTGAACATCTTTCGCCTACACCCAACATGCTATATTGTGTTGCATATGGAAAGACAAAAGATCACAACGTAAAAGAGATGCAAATGGAGTCAAAGGAAATGTGGCAGAAAGATATAGAAATATTCCCAATTGTACTGGGTCCCACTAGCCTGATTAAAAAGAACTTGTAAGCATACCTTGATATGTTGTCTCCACTTATTTCGCCCAACGAACTTCAAAAGGAGGCTCTCTGGCACAATGCAAGTATTAAGAAGAATGCTAGTAGTAAATTTGAGAAAATGAGATTATGCCCAACCTACCCTGGCATACAAGTGAGGTTTATACTGTCATGGTGGAAAAGCAAACCCATTGGAGATGCTATCCCACAAAGTCAGATAATTAAAACTATATCCTTGGCTATGTATAGTGCTACAAAATATCACTGTGTATCCTTCTGACAGGAAACTATTATTTTAAATATGTGATTTCTATATAAAAAAATGTATACCTATAACCACTCGCAGTACCCATCACAGCACCCAAAAACCACACCTGAAATAGGGCTTAAGTTATTAAATTTTGTCTGTTGATGTTGAGCCAATCTAAAAGTCCAAGATTTCCCATCAGGGGTGGGGGTGAGAAAAATATCTTCTAGGCCTTGTACAATATTTAATTGAGCATCCAAATCAATCCAACATTAAAGTCTCTTGTATACAGCACTAATAATTATTCTGGAAGCTAATTAATTATGCAAATTGATGAAAATATTGTTACAAGGAAGGGTAGAACATCTTCCTTCTCCAAAACCAAAAGGTTCCAGAAAGGCATCTTAAGAATAGTTAAAGGCAACCTTTCTACTCTTCCATACCCAGACCTCATTCTTAGAGGCCCAAGGGTCATTTCCTAGAAAACAGAAAAAAAACAAGGGACAGCATAGTGACATGCTGCCTCTGCAAGGGATATGGACAAAGGTAGATGTGGTGTATTTGGATTTTCAGAAGGCGTTTGACAAAGTCCTGCATGAGATAGGAGGCGATGTCCTTTTGTGGATTGCAAGCTGGTTAAAAGACAGGAAACAAAGTAGGATTAAATGGTCTGTTTTCACAGTGGAAAAGGGTAAAGAGTGGAATGCCTCAGGGATTTGTACGTGGACCGGTGCTTTTTAATATATTTATAAAGGATCTGGAAAGGGGTACAACGAATGAGGTAATCAAATTTACGGATGACAATTTATGCAGTGTAGTTAAATTTCAAGCAGACTGGATGAATTGCAAGAGGACTTGCAAGACTGGAGGATGACTGGGCTTCCAAATGGCAGATGAAATTTAATGTGTACAGTGCAAAATGATTCATATAGGGAAAATAACCCTTGCTGTAGTTACACAATGTTAGGTTTTATCATAGGCGTTACCACCCAGGAAAAAGATCTAGGCGTCATAGTGGATAATACATTGAAATCGTCAGCTCATTGTGCTGAGGCGATCAAAAAAGCAAACAGAATGTTAGGAATTATTAGGAAGGGAATGACAAATAAAACAATGGATGTCAAATACCTCTGTTTCACTCCATGGTGAGACCTCATCTTGAATACTGTGTGCAATTCTGGTCACCGCATTTTAAAAAAGGTATAGTTGTACTGCAGAAAGTGCAGAGAAGGACAACCAAAATGATAAGGGGCATGGAACGGCTGCCCTATGAGGAAAGACTAAAAAAGTTAGGGCTATTCAGTTTGTAGAAGAGACAACTTAGAGGGGATATGATAGTGGTCTACAAAATCATGAAAGGACTTGAACAAGTTAATGTAAATCAGTTATTTACACTCTCAGAATAATAAAAGGACCAGGGGGCACCCCATGAAGTTAGCAAGTAGCTCATTTAAAACAAATCAAAGAAAATTGTTTTTCACTCAGTACATAGTTAAGCTCTGGAATTCATTGCCAGAGGTTGTGGTTACAGCAGTTAGTGTAACTAGGTTTAAAAAAAGGTTTGGATAAGTTCCTAGAGGAAAAATTCATAAACTGCTATTAATTAATTAATAAGCAATAGTAGCTTGTGATTTATTTAATGTTTGGGTACTTGCCAGGTATTTGTGACTTGGATTGGCCACTTTAGGAAACAGGATACTGAGCTTGATGGTCTGACCTAGTATAGCATATCTTATATACCGTACTTTGAGACTCCACCATTAGCAGTCTCCCGCATGGGTGAGCTGAAACTCACAAAACTACTCCTATTCCCCCTACGACAGTAGGAACCCAATATGCAGTCTTTAACCCCCTCAAATTATGAAGGGGGGCTGAATCACAAAAAAAAACATTTAACGTAATAGACATAAATCAAATTATAAAAGAAAAATAATATACACCTAAATAAATGACATTCAGCAAGCAAACTAGGTAGCTTTATTTGTATTCCTTATCCCTCAATTACTGTACATTCAACAGAGAAAAATATTTAAAACAAGACCAGAGAGGTCGACCAGAATGAGATTAATCTCAGGAACAAGTTTGTCAGCAAAATTGTTTTTAAATGAGATTTGTCTAAAAATATGGAACTGTTCCCAAGATACTTTATCAAACATTTGCAGGAAATTTTTAAAAGGAATTGAGCCTCTGAGTAAACAATTCGCCTGGTGCAAGACTTAAAACTTCTTTCACCTAATCTTATTTACTCTGCAGATAGCAGGGAATATACAGCTCATAAGATCAAGAAAAGAACAATCTCTGTTTTAAAAAAAAAGTCTAAAAATTGTATCTTTATCAGACTCAAATTCAAAACAAGTTATCAAGGTGCCCTGCCTTATCGTCACTTTTTGTGAAGACTTCAAAAACAAAGAGGTATAGTTTATGAAAAGAAAAATGCCTTCTGACTCTTTTCTCTGGGAATATTTCACATGCGTCCCTGAAAGAAGATAACATGGCATGGAACTGCAGGGGATTTACAGGGCTTCAAATAAATATCGTCTTAATATAGCCTATGGGGCAATGCTGGCCAGTCACGGAAACTTAATAAGGAGGAGGTTATGTCTCCTGACAGAAGTCTCAAGGTGTTCTGCTTTGTTAAATAGGACAAAGTCTACTTTAATGAAATCCATGCTTCAGGCCTGGAATGGACCAGTCTGTTCTTCCTTGGCTTGTACATTAGCTGATATATTATTAATCCAACTTTTCCTGCATTTTTATATGAAATTTTCAATCCAAATCTAAATTGTCAGCCTTTCAGATTCCCCTTGAACATAACCGTCCAGGGAATTGGTTTCATCCTCTTCTCTCTCCCACTGCTAGGGCCTAGGGATTTCACCAAAGCGGAAATTTCATGGCAGACACAACTTGCTCCAGACAGCCGCACAATACCTCTAATGGGTGACGCCACATTCAAACTCCCTTCCAGATCCAGTTCTGCTACCCCTGTCTCCAAACTCAAGGAAACCACAACAGCTACAGCGCTCTCTGTTAGTACTTCCTGTCACTGGCATATCATCATACCCTCAGTGGAGAACAGAGTTAATGCATATGCTGCATGCTGTGCAACAACAATCGAAGTATCTGCAATTTTTGGCATCAGAACAGCTACTGATTGGGGCTTAAAAGATATATCAAAGTCTGGAGATGATGCAACCTGGGTCACAAAGGATCCAGAGCCCTCCAAGGAGAGCACCGGATAGATAAGAGTTGTGACAGACAAATCTATTGTCCCCCCCATCCCCAAAATGGTAAATGAAATGTGGGAGCAGGGCCCTCACTTTGCCTGACCTTTTCCCCATTGAAAGCACAAAATTAGATCAAAAGAAAATAGCAGGAAATGAACTTAGAGGTTAAGATGTCCATATGCAAAAGCCTGGTGAATGGCAAAGTTACAAGGATAATTTTATCTAGATGATTTTACTCAGCTGTACAGAATGACCAGTGGATGAGTATTTCCCCTTTCCTGCTATAATAGAATGACCCCTTGTTCTAAAATATCATTTTCACTGAAAAATGCATTCTCTTGGACATTTCAAATATCTTGGAGGTATTTTAAAGTTTCTATCCCATTATTTATCTCCCTCTTTTCTTCCAGGCTATATGAGGACAATTTACAGAGCTATTTGCACAGGTAAATGCACAATTAGATTGTTCTGGTGGAAAGTAGTCTGCCTCAGAGCAGTGAATAGTATGTATTGACTTTCATATTGTGCATACTTTTAGCTGAGTTAAAAAGAAGCATTTCTGGGATGTTTAGTTCAGAAGAGTAAACGGCACATGTACATTGATATTTTCAATTGTACGCATATCGCTTTGCACAGCGGTGTGAGACACAGTAGGGAGCAGGTATCCCACAGGTACTGGGATATAAAGGCCCAATTAAAGATTAAAGTGGTGAACCACAAAATATACATCCAGCAGACCGGCAGAGGAGCCCCTTGTCCAACTGTGCCGAAGCCCACAGCTGGGACCAGATGTGTTTGAGGGTATGGCTGAGCAGCTGGACACCATGCGAGTCGGAGCCAGTAAGTTCACTTCACCTGTAAATGGCAAGGCTGCTATAGTTGTCCCCGTCATTTGGCATAAGATGCTCACATTGATTGACATGTAAAGTGTTCACCTCATGCCAAAAGGTCCATGTGTGTACCTCATGGCTTTGGTACTTATGTATTCCTATTTTTTTCCAAAGCTCCCATGTAGGACTCTGCCGCTCCCAGCTGTGCAACCCCAGGGACCAGCAGTGAAGCCCCAGGGACCAGCAGTGAAGAGTCAGGGACCAGCCGTACAGCACCACTTTTCCATGCCCCCTTGCTTATGGATGCTCAGACACAGTTCAGTGAGCAGGAGGAGGAGGAACAGCAGCGGCAGCCTCCCGAGCACAGCCAGATCCTGCAAGCCCACTGAATGTGAGCCTAAATCTTTCCAGTTTCATGGAGGAACCCAGCCTGCAGAGGCACACAATTGATCCAGTGCAACCTCGCTCCAGAACACCACATGACCAGCACGAGGCAGCATGCACCTTGCCAGAGCAGCTCACCAGCCCTCTCATGCCATTTCTGGAGACTCAAACCTCCACTCTGCCCATGACCAGCACAGCATTAGCACCAGCTCCAGCACCACCACCGGCACCGAGCAAGGCCTCAATGCACAAGCAACTGAACTGCCTGGAAAGAAGCCATGCTGTCAACCTCCACCACATACGTCAGAGCTAGTGTGCCTCAGGAGAGCTGTCAACAGGCAGACCCAGGCCCTGCATGACCTAATGACAGCCCACACACGTGCTAACTATAGTGGCAACATCAATAAATAACTTCACCAGCATCCTCACTCAGATTCTCCAAAGAGTGCTGGAGCCTCCACCAGTGCCTTCCCTAGCATTCCAAGACTTTCTGCTGCATAGCAGTCCCCAGCCCGACAGATGACTCAGCAGTAAGTCCCCCCAAACAAATTCACCACCAAGTGGCAAACCACGGAATGGCAAAGGGCCATGAACATTCGCAACTGATCCCTTTCTAGAAACAAGACTTGTTGAACAAGCCTGGCCGGGCTTCTGGAGAGTTCCTGTGCCAGCTAGATGGAAGAAGACTGCTGGGCCCATCTTCACTATAGTGTTCCTTTGCTGGTTAGATGGAAGAAGACTGCTGGGCCAATCTGGGACCTGTTCACTAACTATCAGCCTTAGCGAACAGGTAGCAGCAGGATGAACTGAGTTTAGATGAGACTCTAGCATGGAGGCAGCAGCGAGATGAGATGAGACAAACACCAGTATCAGGAGCAGGAGATGAAACATGATGAGAAGAGCCAGCAGTTGGACCGTGACTGGAGACCGCATCAAGGATAGCTTTAGAACTAGACAACAGGACAATAGTGGCAGACAATAGACCATCCCCTTCAGCTAGCCAGCACAGGAATTCTGTAGTGAGGACAGGCCCAGCAGTCTTCCATCCAGCTGGGTCAGTGCTATGGCTCCTTCTGGAGCAGGCAGCCTTCACCGGTGTTCCCCTCATGGCCACGGCCGCTGCTGAGGCCGGCCACATGGCTCTGCATGGCCTGGAGGACTCCTCCCCCTTCGGGTTAGTTAGGGCCGCGCACGCGGCTGAAGAAAATATTTAAAGGGGCCACAACAGGAAGTTGTCGTGGCTCCTTCCCGGGACTCCTCCCTCACCTTCATTGTCTAGATGAAGCCTAACTAGGCATACATTTTTCTGTTACACATTGACCCAGACAGAGGAGCTGTGAGTCAAAGAAAGATGCTAAAGAGAAGAGCAGCTGCACTCTACGGGCCTCCGTTCCATGGAAAGGGAAAGGGTAGTCGATGCTATTACTAGCAACGGTAACATGGAATAGACTTAGTTTTTCGGTACTTGCCAGGTTCTTATGGCCTGGATTGGCCACTGTTGGAAACAGAATGCTGGGCTTGATGGACCTTTGGTCTGACCCAGTATGGCATGTTCTTATGTTCTTATTTCCATTGGTATTCCATGGCAAAGAAAGAGATTATGAAATACACAGCAGAGCAGCACTATTTCTCCCACTTTGGGTGGGGCATACATTAAAGCTCCAACTATTTTGTCCAAACAGCGAACTCTACTTTTGAGAACTCCGACGTTCTATGACACAGCGGGTAGAACATAAGGCCTTGTTGTATCCAGTCTCCACTGGCGATTAGAAATAATAACGGGGGTGGGAAGCCAAGTTCTGCACCCATATCCTGCAGCAAAGATACAATGAGGGCATCAATCATACCACAGTCACTTTGAGATCTTGCTGCCTAAGCACAGCATGCTGTAAGACAGTTGAAGCTAGCCTGTAGCTTAGCCTCAGCCTTAAAACCCTATTTCTGTACCCTAAGTGCATGCCACCTTTTTTTGGACCACTATATGATCAGTTTAGCATTAGCTGATTCTGGGTCACATCTTCCAGACTAATAAACTGCATCTGGGGATTTCAGCAAATGTGTGGCAGCCCCTCACAACCAAGCTAAGGCTACTTATTCAAAGCAGTCATCAAACTCTAAAGCAATACATCAGAGATGCCACACCTGTTTAGCAGAAATACCTATACCTCATGTACTGAATGTGCAAGTCCCTGGCTACTCTGCAGTATATTCTCCACAGATACAAAATTTTCAGCCCTATGGTGTAAATTTTATATTTTTTCTTTGGTGGTAAATGCACCTTGATAATTGGCAACCCATGGTTCTCAATCAGTTACTTTATTAGATTACTTATATAGAAAGATGATTTGCTTTATGTGCTATCAAGGTATAACTTTGTGGATATGGATGATGTATCTAGTATTCTGTATTAAATTTAAATTTCAATAAAAATAAAATTTTAAAAAAAAATGTTTCAGCCCTAACACAGGGAATATGCTAGGCCCAAAAATACATTGATCGCTGCTTCTGGTTTACCTATGCGATGGTCAAGACAAACTGTGCCTGGCATTCTGGCTGACCAATCACTAACAGGCCACACCTGATCTGTAAGTACCAGCTGTGTGGACACTTAAAGGTTGTGATTAACCAGTGAGATTTCAACCGCTCAAAATGGGAGGATTGGAAAAGAGTACTTTTTACAGTGAACTCGTAGAAAGTGTACCGTGGCTGCTCACACACCAAGCTGTATAGCAAATGCATTGTTTGGCCTCACAAGATTAGCAAACATCTCGCGCATGGGAAGACAAAGCCAAGCCCTGGCACTATGGCATGCAGACCTAACTGTTCAAGCCACTTATCATGTTAGTGATGCTGTTACATCCGCCACAGACCCTCCCCATGTCTGTGCCGTTTGCTGAAAACACATAGCCAAAGGTGGAGTAGAGAAAGAAGCATCTGTCTATTATCTAACAGCCAAACGTCACTGTACAGGCTGTCCTCAAAATTTTCATACAGGCCTGATTGCCTAAATATAAAGGAATTGTGCGCAGCTCCCAGATTCCTGGCCATCATGACAAGGATGCACATTCAAGCTTCACAGACCACTTGCACATAAATAGAGTGCTTTCTGTTGTGGAAGATCTCCCCCTGTTACGGGGTGGGATGATTGCTACATGAGTGCAGTCGATAGCTCCCAGAACATTGGGAAAGTTTGCAAAGGCATAAAAGCTTCTCTTCAATTCCATCAAGTCCTGCCTGTCCCAAGGAAATGCTATGTAGCAATTCATATGTCAGATATAGATCTTATGACCTAGTCCAGATAGCAAGAAAAAATGGTTTGGGACATTCCTCATGACACCTATTGTTATTTGAAAGGAGCCGCTTGCCATGAAATGCAGGGTGGCCAATAGTTTGGTGAGGCCTAGCACAGCGTGAGACCTTTCTGTGACAGGATCCAGGATCCCTCTGATTTCTTCATATTTATTTATTTAGTAGCTTTATAGACCATCGTTCCATGTGATAATCACTAGATCACAATGGTTCAAACATTCAAAATAATAGATCATCTAACATAGTTTAGACATATAAGATTATGATCCAATAAATCCAGGATAATCCAAGAGCTGAGCTGATACCTGCTAACTACATAATCTTCTGGCATGCTGAGCAATGAGATGCGTGGAGGCAAGATGCGCTCCCCGTATCTCCTCCACCATGCCTGCCTGTGTATCAAGCACTGCCGTGGCCCATGACACTCTCCCTGCAGGCCAGTGGTGCTGGTTCCGGTACAGGGACTTCTCTAGGAGGGGTTAGAACTTCCCTTGCCTGTACTTGTGGCTGTTGGTGTTCCTCTTGTTGTCTGTGGTGAGCCTCCTGAAGCACCCACTGTCCCCCAACTTGCAACAAACGTTATGGATTTAGAAAGCTAGGCCAAGTAAGGACGAGTGTTTTTAATGGCCTAGGAGGGCCTGTTAGGTGTGTCTGATAGAATACTTCTTTTTATTGCACGTGATAATCACTGCAATAATAGTCATGATTCGCAATAACGGCCATGGATGTGTGATATAAATTTTTTTCCCCTGGTACCGCAAAAAAAAAAAAAAAAAAAGTGTAGTTATTTTTTACGTTAAATCCCACTAGTGTGCAATATTCTATCGCGGAATATGGTAGGACAACTTAATTTGCATTAACTCCTCCCACTTATATACTTAAAACTTAAAATTTGAATGCTAGCTTGCATTGCGCTATTTATCATGTGCGCAACAAGCGTTAGACCTCATATAATGCATGTTCAGACCCTAACACAATTTGATGAATGATCCCATAAGATTGGCAAACTCAAAGGCGAGTGCAAAAGGTGCATTGAACAAAACGCACAGCTTTATCCTCATTTAAATGTACATTTTGTGAGCATAAAACTTATTGCTGATGCAGCAAGGATTTTAAACTCTATGGGGCAGATTTTAAATGCCCTGCAAGCCGGCGCGCCTATTTTGCATAGGCTGCCGACGCACGCAGAGCCCCGGGATGCGCCTAAGTCCCGGGGCTTCGTAAAAGGGGTGGGGAGGGGGCGTGTCGGGGGCATTCCCGAAATGACGCGGCGTTTCGGGGGCGTGATGCGTTTCGGGGGCGGGCCCGGGGGCGTGGTCAAGGCCTCCGGACCAGCGTCTGGGTCGGGTGATGGCGCGCCAGCAGCCCGCTGGCGCGCGCAGATTTACGTCTGCTTTCAGCAGGCGTAAATCTGCCAACAAAGGTAAGGGGGGGTTAGATAGGGCCGGGGGGAAGGGTTAGGTAGGGGAAGGGAAGGGAAGGTGGGGGGAGGGTGAAGGAAAGTTCCCTCCGAGGCCGCTCCGAAATCGGAGCGGCCTCGGAGGGAACAGGCAGCGCACGCTGGGCTCGGCGTGCGCAGGTTGCACAAATGTGCACCCCCTTGCGCGCGCTGACCCCGGATTTTATAAGATACGCGCGGATCTTATAAAATCTTATAATATCGTGTACTTTTGTTCGCGCCTGGTGCGCGAACAAAAGTACACGATCGCGCAAATTTATAAAATCTATCCCAATGTGCATTCCAAAACACGAGTACTGCTTACTGCTCTTGCATGGAAATCCCATGCAAATGAAGGCATTCAGCAGTATTCCTGGATGAAGAGATATTTGATGGCCCTCACCATGGTTTTGTTAACACTGGAAACTGTACTCCTGGTCAGAGATGGAGTAAAGTTTATAGCATTGCTGTGCTAGCACTTAAACAGCAGATGAAAACAAAAGAAAAGTTTTTCAAATGCTGACATACCAACTAAGTGGCGGTGGATAACCGCGGCCAAACAGCCAAGTAAGGGGCCGATGCAATAAAATCTGTGAAAACGGGCACTGACTTTTCAGCACCCGCTTTCTTAGTGCACGCATGGCGCCCTCAAGGGGGGTGCCATGCAAAAAAAAAATTAGGGGGTCGCGCTAGCAAGGAGACGCTAGGGTCGCTAGCACGACCTTAGCACCTCCTTGCTAACATGACCCTGTGGTTATCGGCGGTCTGCCAGTTATGAACACTGATGCCGATAAAATAGGCATCTGTTTTCATTACTGAAGCTGGCCGGTTATGAAAACCGACGCTGAGCATATCTTCTTCAAGGCAGCCGACAGAGTTTTTTTTCACTTTAAAAAAGTACAGAAAAGCAGTTTTTTCTGCTTTTCTGTATTTTTTTCAGTGCGCTCAGTCTGAGATGCACATTTATTTTTTTGCATTTGGAGTGAATGTGTAATAGCCTCATTCACATGCATTTGCAAGTGATGAGCGCTAACTCATTTACTCCGTGTCGGATGCGCGTTAAATAGACGCTAATCCCACTCTTCCATTAGGGAGTGTATTAGCGCCTATTTAACCCACGTCCGACAGCGGGTTAAACAGTGCACTCGGCTGAGCGCACTGTATTGCATCAGCTCTAAGTTCACTAGACAGATAAGATCAGACTTATCTGGATGTCTGGAAGTCAGCACTCCTTCATCATTCCAACATGTAAACTGCTGCTGCCGTCAGAGCCTGGCCTTGGGAGAATGCCTGCTTGCTACACCCCTTCCCGAGTTAAAATGTGCAATCAGCCTATGCTGGATGCACATTTTCTAGATAACACACATTTTTCTAACTCCTGATGCATTAACATAACATTAGCTTGTTGCATTCAGAGTTAAAAAAAAAAATTAATCTGTGCATTAAAACTGTGCACTGAAATCCAGCACACAATTTCTTAACACACAGATTATTGTATGGAATTGTCAGCTTTTGGAAAAAGGGAAAGCTGTCATTGGCTGCACTTGAAGGAGTCATTTGCCATCATCCCCAGTCTCCTTTTAGAAGCACTTTGTTGCTAAGACATCAGTGCATTGAGAGCATATCAACATACCTGGGAATTTAAGAGTTCTGATCCCCCTGAGATTTATGTAGCTTGGTCAATGGGAGGTGTTGCAGCAGACTTTCCCTCCCCCCCACCCCCACCCATCATTGTAAATAAACAAACGCTAATCTTACTCACCAGTCATCATGAGGTTTGGCCCCCTGCCTCCCTCCTATACTCCATTGTATATAATTAATATGTATATAGTAATTATCTTCGTTCTCCCCCTCTTTTTTTCCTCCTCCCAGTTAAGGCATCCTTGTTATAATGTAACTTTTATGCTCCTTCTTATTGTCACTTGTTGAAAGGTTGGTTACTGTTCTGCTTAGTTCGATGTAAACCGAGTTGATTTGATCTGTATCAAGAAAGTCGGTATATAAATGCCTTAAATAAATAAATAAATAAATCATTGGCCTCATCAAGAAATCACTGTGAGTGACTCACACTTCTCCAAGTTGGCCGCTTAGGCTGCTGCAGCTGGGCCTGGGATGAGCTGTGTTGGTGTTCAGGTCCCCGGTCTTTAGAAAAACACGCAGCCCTCCTGCAGCCCCATCAAAGTGTGCTTCAGCACGGGCTTGATGCCAACAAAAAAGGAAAGCACTGTGGATGCAGATAGTTGCAAAAATTTGCTCGGGTTCTGGACACAACAATGAAATCTCTGGGTGCTGCAGCAGAGACTGGAGAGCGTAAGTGCAGGGCTCTCTCCCTTGTTCTGCTCTGCCACACGTTGCTGCATGCTGGCCACACTGGAGCTGCTGCTGTCATGTATTTGTGCATGTGCAGAACCTTCAGCTTTGACTGGCATCAAAGATGGCTGAGGCCGCATCAAGGCACAGCATGATGCCATCAGCCTGAGTGGCTGATTTGAGGCCTGGAGAAGAATGAGTCAGACGGTGAATTTTGGATGATGATGATGGACGGAAAGAATGCCTGCTGTACCGATGCTGTTTCCCCTCCCCCCCAGTCGTCCCACTAATCTACACAAATTTCAAGGTGAGCAGAACTCAAAAGTTCCCAGATATGCCATTGGGGTTTGATGGATTAAAGGGCTTTCCCTATAGGAAGGCAATTTTTAAAAACCATTTATCTGTGCAAATGGCTATTTACCTGGACTAAAGGGCCTTTGGAAAATATCTCACCTTGTATACCTTTCTATAAGTAGGTGCACTGTGCCGCATGGCTCACACATTTACCAGCATTTTTCTGGAGGAGTTCAAGAAGTGGGATTAGCCAAGGGGGGCAACAAATGAGCATAGTTTTAGCCTGGAAACCTATCAGCAGACAAAGAAGGAGCAAATCTCTGCAGATATTTTTCCTTGGGCAGGTTTCAAAAAGAACATACACCCTTTCGGGTAGATTTTCAAAGGGGTATGCGCGTACCCCCCGAAAACCTACCCCAAACTCCCCCTGCATACGCTGAGCCTATTTTGCATAGGCTCGGCGGCACGCGCAAGCCCCGGGGCTTGCGTGAAGGGGTGTGTCGGGGGTGTGTCCGGAGTGACGCGGCATTTTGGGGGCGGCGATGCGGGCGTGGTTTCGGCCCGGGGGCGTTCCGGGGGTGTGGCCACGGCCTCCGGACCAGCCCCCGGGACCGGAACACGGAGCGGTGCTGACAAAGGTAAGGGGGGTTAGATAGGGCCGGGGGGTGGCTTAGGTAGGGGAAGGGAAGGGAAGGTGCGGGGGGGGGGGGGGGGGTGGAAGGAAAGTTCCCTCCGAGGCCGCTCTGATTTCGGAGCGGCCTCGGAGGGAACGGAGGCAGGCTGCGCGGCTTGGCGCGCGCAGGCTGCCGATTTTGGGCAGCCTTGCCCGTGCTGACCCCGGATTTTAATGGATATGCGCGGCTAAGCGCGTATCTATTAAAATCCCGCGTACTCTTGTTCGCACCTGGTGTGCGAACAAAAGTACGCGTTCGTGCAACTTTATAAAATCCGGCCCTTTGAGAGAATCTATGCAATATTTGCAGGTAATGGTATCCATGAACTTTGCACCTGCCTGTGAAGTTTTAACAACTGCTCCCTTTGGGGCCGATGCAATAAATGAGCGTGGAAAGCGGGCGCTCAGTGTTGAGTGCCCGCTTTCCTAACGTGCAACCAGGCACCTCTTCTGGGTGCTCAATGAAATATGTGAATGAGGTGACAAATGTGCGCCCCTAGCGTGTCCTTGGCAGTGGATGCCCAAGAGAGGTGGCTGTCAGCAAGTTAGGAAAATGGATGATCAATTTTATGAGTGTCTGTTTTCCTAACCGGTGCACAGCCACGAGTTAGGAAACAGGATGCTCATTAATTGAGCATCCGTTTCTCAAACCTGACTGCCAGCACATTTTTTTTTTTTTAATTTTGGTTCCTCCGACTTAAAATCGCCATGATAGGGATGTGCAGAGGGACGCCATATGTTGCATTTGGGATTCGTATTCGTCGGGGGAGCAGATACTTTGCATTGGGCAAGGGGCCCCCCGATACGTTCTATACGTCAATTCCTATTCGTTTCCCTGCTAAAATAAATTAACTACAACCCCCCACCCTCCTGACCCCCCCAAGACTTACCAAAACTCCCTGGTGGTCCAGCCATCCCCTGCACTCACACCCTTGGCTGCCAGTTTCAAAATGGCGCTGATAGCCTTTGACCTACTATGTCACAGTGGCTATCGGTGCCATTGGTCAGCCCCTGTCACAAGGCTATCAGTTAATAATTCACCAGTACTGCAATACAGAGGTTAGAGGAGCCTCCACCCCCAAGAAGAGTCCCCATTAGAGGTAAAAACATAACATGTTTTTTTTAATGATTAAAACCTCTTGGGATGAAACACCTGCCTCTCTCCCTTCCAGACTTACCTCAAAGGCCCAGGGAATGATCTGCCTCCTTCCCTATTCAGCAGAATAGTTGTCTCCCTTCCAGTTATAGCAGCCCCTCTAGCAGCCTTTCCTTGCAGGTAGAGACAATTATAACAGTCCCTCAGGAAACCTCTACATGAGGGAGAGGGCGGGGAAAACTGGCTTTCAATATTCCGACTGTCTTTTCTAATCTCACCTTGCTATAAAGGTAAATGGGCAGCAAATCTTTACCTTTGAGCGTTATATACAAAAAGACATCGGCATATATTTATTAAAAATTCAATCAGTATTTGTTTTTAATTCCAAATGTTGGGAGCCTGCCTGGGCTTTTTTCTTGTCGCTGACATAAACAGAGAAGTGCAGATGATTATTATAAGGGGGGGGGGGGGGAATCTGCCTGGGGAGTTATGACTACTCTGCCCCCTTCCTCAGAAGTAGGTTGCCCAAGGGGGCTATTATAACTGTGCCTCAGAAAACCTCCCCCCTCCTCCCCAAGGAGAGGAAAGACAATCACCTGTACTCTGCATCTGGGCAGTCTGCAAGTATTAGCCATAGCCACCCTTGGAGTCTTTTTATAGCTAATGCCTAAAAGAAAGGGTATGCTCTCAGTACACTTTTATTGAATATCATGATGAGCATTGGTAAGACAATTTTGAATAACGAAAAAAGCTGGTTTGGCCAACGGCCATCCCCGCACACACACTCTTCAAAGGGAGGCTGCCTGAGGGTCATTTATAATAGCCTCTCTGGTAGACTTCCCTAGAGAGGGGGAGAGGGTAAACCAGCTTGTACTATTATTCAGATTATTGCCCTTGCATGCTGATCATGCTGGATAAGTGCATTTTGGGGCATAATGCATGCTCCAGCCAGCTAGGAGCCCTACCACCTCTAGATTTAAAACAAATCATTTTATAATAGTTAAGATGACTAGATAAGTTACTAACTTCTGTGCTCTAGACAAATTAGCATTTGTCTTGATTAGGTCCGACGCGATCGGGTATGCATACCGTACATTTGCACGGGGCGGCACACCTGGGGGGAGGGGCGGCGGGCCACCGGCAGCAGGAGAGGCGGCAGAGACACCAGCAAAGTTCAACCTTCCGGCGGCTGAAGAAGGAGCTGCTGGCCACTGGCAGAGCTCACCCCGCTGGTGGCTAAAAAAGAAGAGAGGCCGCAGGCTGAAAGAGAGGCCCATGATTTTGTGTGCGCATGCGTCCCTGCGCAACTTCCACTCCCACCCACCCCCCCCACAAGCAGGAAGGCCGTTGGGCTGTGGTAGAGCTCATCTCACCATGACCCGATGACAATAGGAGGCCCTGTATGTATATGTGTGAGCTTGGATGTGTGTGTGTGAGTGAGAGCCTGTGTGTGTCTATGAGAGCCTGTGTGTCTGTGAGAGCATGTGAATATGTGTCTGTGTGAGAGCCTATGTGCCTGTGAATGTGTCTGTGAGAGCCTGTGTGCTTGTGTGTGTGTTTGTGAATGTTTGTGTGCCTGTGAGAGCCTATCTGTCACATATAGGCTCTCACAGGCACACACACACAAACACATATATAATGCATCTGTGAGGGAGAGGGAGCCTGTGTATGTGAGAGAGAGAATGTGTGAGAGAATGAATGTGTTACTGTGCATATGTGTGAGAGGGAAGATATAATTTATACGGCCCTACCTCCCCCAATCCACGATGATCTCAGGGTGACTGGAAATCAAAAGATCCCAGATATGGAGAGCAGGAGATTTTTAAATTCTTATTAATTTTAGTTATTGGGTGTAATTTGATGTTTCTGCTCTTTAGAAATATTAATTTTGGGGGAGGGGGGAATAGAACATTTTTTAATTATTGGATTTTTTATTCATCAGATATTTTGAAATATTTTATTAGTGTTTGGGAAATTTTGGATATTCTTATTCATTAACTGGTTTGAAATATGTATTCTTTTTATGATTATAATTTTACAATTATGATTGATGTTTTCCATTTCTTGATTTAATTATTCAATGTTTTATGAAGAATGGCAATGTTTCTATTTTTCCATTGTTGCTCTGCATATAGAGGCTGGCTTGTTGTGGGTTCCAGTTCAGTTCTTCTCAGCAGGTTTCTATTTATACATTCTGATCTCTTCATTCTGTATTTGGTCAGGGTCTCTGTGTGTTCTGCATATGAGACAGAGGTGAGGGGGTGGGAGGGTGTTAGTTTATAAAAATATAGATTCAGGAGGGAGCTGAGCTGGGACAGAGACAATGAATCGGGGGAAGGGGGGGGCAGGACAGTAATTGTTTGCACAGGGCAGCAAAAAACCTAGCACCGGCCCTGGTCTTGATCTGGGGTGGAAAGCATTTCCTGATCTGAGTCTGACTGCGTAATTCAGGCAGTATATTGAGCAAGTTTTGTAGAGGTAATTGGTAAAGATGTTGCCTGAAGCTCATTTCTTAGGGTCAGCCATTTTCCTAGAGGTTTGTTTTGATTTTAAGACTCTGATGGTATACATAAGTCTGGAAATGGACTTCACAAAATGTTAACCAAATCAAATTTTCAAAGTTACTTTAAAATAAGAAAAGGTTCCTATGGATTTGTACTGTACAATCAGAGGGGTCATTTATTAAGCTACGGCTAGGCATTTACTACATAGTAACTACCTTAAAGCAGTGATAACGTAGTATTTTAAATATCATGCATTATTTTTCCCCCGATAAAGCAAGAATGATAATAAGCTGTCTTGCATGCAGATACATGCAAAACAGATCGTTTCTAACCAATTTCATGTTAATAAAATAATTTAGCTTGCCTGAAAAATCACAAGCCACTTTATTTTCATGAAAGTTAGCTACAACTCAGGAATTGGAGCATCAGGACAATAACACAAGTCCCATTGCTACCAGGGCTGTAAGTTAAAGGGCCAGAGTAACCCAAAGTCCCCTCCCCACCCAAAGTTTGCAAAATCCCTCAAGGGTCAAGTAAGCACCTGCTGCCACTCCTAGAAGTGGTCCCAGTGCCATCATATATATTTTTTAAAGTATGTCACAAGAAACATAAGAAACATAAGAAATTGCCATGCTGGGTCAGACCAAGGGTCCATCAAGCCCAGCATCCTGTTTCCAACAGAGGCCAAAACCAGGCCACAAGAACCTGGCAATTACCCAAACACTAAGAAGAACCCATGCTACTGATGCAATTAATAGCAGTGGCTATTCCCTAAGTATAATTGATTAATAGCCATTAATGGACTTCTCCTCCAAGAACTTATCCAAACCTTTTTTGAACCCAGCTACACTAACTGCACTAACCACCTCCTCTGGCAACAAATTACAGAGCTTTATTGTGCGTTGAGTGAAAAAGAATGTTCTCCGATTAGTCTTAAATGTGCTACTTGCTAACTTCATGGAATGCTCCCTCCCTTCCCAATCCTTCCCCTTTGTTAAAATCCACCCCCCCCCCCAGCCTTCAGATCCTCGACCTCAAGACCCTCCATCCTTTACTTCCCACCCTGGCCCTCCCCTCAACCCCAATCCCCCCCCCCCCCCCCAGGCCATAACTTTGAAACCCTAGTGGGTTTCATGTGATGGTATAAGTTGAAAACCATCCAAACAGCACTATATTTACTGAGATCTGCAGCCTAGAGAGTGTTCTAGACCCGACTAGGCCACCAGGGTTTCAAAGGTCTGACCATGGGAGGGGATTAAGTATGGGGAATGGGGAGGTCCAAAGAAGGACCGATAAAACAAGGGTAGGCAATCTAAAAAAGCCGTGAGGGCAACAAAATGGATTATATGCCAAGCAATGTCCGTTTAGAAACTTATTATGGATACTCGTTCATCCAATAGAAAGCCCTGTGCCGTGCATTTTTTAACATGTTTTTAATTCTGGTACTGGGGCCCCCTCTAGGGGTGACAGGGTCTCACAAGCCCCCGTGGGGAGAGGGGACTTCAGGCCACTCTGGCCCTTTCACTAGATGGAGGCCCCAGGCTGAGGGGCCATCACTGCACACAATTTCTGGGGGCTACTAACCAATGGTTTTTTTTCTGAGAAGAGAATACTGCAGAGTTTACTAAGCTGTGGTACTCAGTAAATCCCACAATACTTTCCTCCTCTAGGAAATATATTGCAGCTTAGTAAACCTCCACAAGAGATAGATATTCAAAGTACAGCTGAGCAATGACTTTTTAACTTATTAACTTTATCCAGATAGTCACCACAGTTAACCAGTTAAAGTTGAGGCTGAATATCTGCTTACATCTAATCCTATAACATTTAGGAAGCTGAGTTTAGGGTAGCCATTTGTACAGATGAGTTTGCTGCACAGATTCGGCTAATTATTAGAGATGTGAATCGTGTCCTCGATCGTCTTAACGATCGATTTCGGCTGGGAGGGGGAGGGAATCGTATTGTTGCCGTTTGGGGGGGTAAAATATCGTGAAAAATCGTAAAAAATCGAAAAAAAACGTAAAATCGCAAAACCGGCACATTAAAACCCCCTAAAACCCACCCCCGACCCTTTAAATTAAATCCCCCACCCTCCCGAACCCCCCCCCCAAATGACTTAAATAACCTGCGGGTCCAGCGGCGGTCCGGAACGGCAGCGGTCCGGAACGGGCTCCTGCTACTGAATCTTGTTGTCTTCGGCCGGCGCCATTTTCCAAAATGGCGCCGAAAAATGGTGGCGGCCATAGACGAACACGATTGGACGGCAGGAGGTCCTTCCGGACCCCCGCTGGACTTTTGGCAAGTCTTGTGGGGGTCAGGAGGCCCCCCCCAAGCTGGCCAAAAGTTCCTGGAGGTCCAGCGGGGGTCAGGGAGCGATTTCCCGCCGCGAATCGTTTTCGTACGGAAAATGGCGCCGGCAGGAGATCGACTGCAGGAGGTCGTTCAGCGAGGCGCCGGAACCCTCGCTGAACGACCTCCTGCAGTCGATCTCCTGCCGGCGCCATTTTCCGTACGAAAACGATTCACGGCGGGAAATCGCTCCCTGACCCCCGCTGGACCTCCAGGAACTTTTGGCCAGCTTGGGGGGGGGCCTCCTGACCCCCACAAGACTTGCCAAAAGTCCAGCGGGGATCCGGAAGGACCTCCTGCCGTCCAATCGTGTTCGTCTATGGCCGCCGCCATTTTTCGGCGCCATTTTGGAAAATGGTGCCGGCCGAAGACAACAAGATTCAGTAGCAGGAGCCCGTTCTGGACCGCTGCCGTTCCGGACCGCCGCTGGACCCGCAGGTTATTTAAGTCATTTGGGGGGGGGGTTCGGGAGGGTGGGGGATTTAATTTAAAGGGTCGGGGGTGGGTTTTAGGGGGTTTTAGTGTGCCGGCTCACGATTCTAACGATTTATAACGATAAATCGTTAGAATCTCTATTGTATTGTGTTCCATAACGGTTTAAGACGATATTAAAATTATCGGACGATAATTTTAATCGTCCTAAAACGATTCACATCCCTACTAATTATAGCTGAATATCATGCATACCGGCTAAATGTAAAAACCTTGCCCCTAGCACACCTTAACCCAGTCCCTTTTATGTCCAGCTAAATCTGTTCACACAGTGAGTTTGTGTAGACAGATTAATCCCAGAGGGAAGCCAGGGGAGTGGGGATTTTTAACCAATTAGATGTATGCAGTTAAATGATTATTTAAAGCACATAAATCTTTTGAATATTGACTCCCCCCCACCAAAAAAAAAAAAATAGATTTTGTGTGCACCTGGGTTACTGAACGCTAATTCCCCAAATCCAAGATCCTTGCCAAAACAGACTGCATAGTTAGTGAAAGCCTCCGGAATATAGCTGGCACAGAAATGAATGATTCATAAGAATTTTATTCCTTTAAACCAATTTCAGATGGAAAATAGACTCAGAATCACCTGCTGATATTACTCTCTATTCAAGAATATTTCCCCTTATTCAGGGTCTGCATGTTTCCTGCTATCATCAGGGTAAATCAGCTTCTACATAGGAGGCTCCCAGTCACAGGCTTTTATAACAGAGCAGACTGAGCAGTTGTATATAAGTCAAGGAGGTTGGTTATACAGTGGATATTATGGTGCATTTCAGATGCAAGAATTAGATCCATCAGGTACACCAGAGACCATGCTGGCAAGTATAAAATAGAAAGAAATAGATAGCTGCAGCATTTCCTGTACACATCCCACAATAAATAATCCTATTATTGTAAACACAGAATCAGTGCATTTTATCTACTTTTTCTTTATTGCTTTAAAATGTCTGCTTTTATTTTGTAAAATGTGCCTTAAATTATGGCTTCTTCTACAATGCTTACTAATTAGATATATGTGAGTTTATTAAATAATAATAATATATTATGAGTCATTGCTAAAACTTGAAATTACATTAATAGAATCATTATAAGCAGATCACGAAAGACAGTCTTCTTGTCATTATCTGTGACAAGACCTGTGGATACATGCGACATCTTAAACACTATCATTTAGCTGTAACTGATCTGAGCTACAATGACTTGGGTTTCACTTCTGCCTTCAGTCAAATCGGCAATCACTTAAGGAGACCACAAGTCTTTTGCTGTAACATATAAAAGTGATGCTGTTACTATAATATCGCTATGAATACAGTCCCTCACTGCACAGATTCTGATGCTTCTATTAACACACATGGACTGCAAAGAGGCTTATGCATAGAGATCTTCGTTTTCAGTTTTTATTTTATTTTGCCTACAAATTTCAATGTTATAACAAAAAAAGTCAGTGGAAACAAGTCATTTTTCCATGGACTTGTTTTTTGTTCAAATATTTAAATTTCCAGGCAAAATAAATAAAAATGGAAAACCAAGGTCCCTACTTATGTATTAAAGTGCATTAACATGGGCAGTTAATGCATGCTAATCAGCTTGCATTAATGATCCACGTTAATTACATGAAAATCACTTTTGATTTAATTTTCTTGCATTAACGTAGGCATATTAATGCTAACGTTAATGCAAAAAATCTTAACTGCCCCTCCCTGAGGTACAGTTAAGTTTCTTACAATAATGGGTCTGCGTTAATGATTGCGGGGTTTAACATACATTATTTAATTATGCATTCATAGGTAATGAGTTGATTTGTGAGATTTTATAACTCATTACCTATTATGCTTAGATTTTGCATTGATGTTTACAAAAGCTAATTAAGACATTTTACTTATTTATTTAAAATCATTTGTATTCCGTCCTACCTGGACAAGTAATTCACAATGGATTATAATTTAAAACACACAATGCTAGATTTCTGACATACATAACAAATGAACATAAATCATAAACTTAAGTTGATAAATCTGAAATAAAAAAACTGAAAATAAATCTGTTTCAAACTCCAAAGGCTTGGGGAAAATAAAATGCTTTAAGTTGCTTTCTAAAGTACGGTAATCATCAATTTTACAGATAGCAATGAGTACAGTATTCCACAAAATTGGTCTGATTACAGAAAGCCTGAAACCAAATGAACTGATAGCAACTTCTTATTGTGGACCTCAGTATACAAACAGGACTGTAGGGCAAAAAAGATCTTTTAAATACTGTGGCCCCTAACCCCTCAAAGCCTTGTAAACAAATATGACTGCCACCATGAAATTGGCCCTATATATTAAGAGTAGTCAGTGAAGCTCAATTAATGTGGCGTGATAGTCTCCTAACAAGGTTTCCTACAGGCAGATACAGTACCTGCCCTTGGACCTGCTCTTGGACGCTCATTTTCCTGCCCTTGGACGCTCATTTTCCCTTACTTGCCCTTGGACGCTCATTTTCCCTTACCCCTTATTCAGTAAGGAGAGGAAAACGCGCGACCAACCCGCGGCACCTAATAGCGCCCTCAACATGCAAATGCATGTTGATGGCCCTATTAGGTATGCCCACGTGATACAGTAAGTAAAATGTGCAGCCAAGCCACACATTTTACTTTAAGAAACTAGCGCCTACCCAAAGGTAGGCGCTAGTTTCTGCCGGCACCGGGAAAGTGCACAGAAAAGCAGTAAAAACTGCTTTTCTGTGCACCCTCCGACTTAATATCATGGTGATATTAAGTCGGAGGTCCCGAAGAGTAAAAAAAGTTAAAAAAAAAAATTAAAATGGGCTGGCGGCTGTCGGGCCGAAAACCGGACGCTCAATTTTGCCGGCATCTGGTTTCCGAGCCTGTGGCTGTCAACGGGCTCGAGAACTGACGCCGGCAAAATTGAGCGTCGGCTGACAAACCCGCTGACAGCCGCCGCTCCGGGCTAAAAGGAGGCGCTATGGACGCGCTAGTGTCCCTAGCGCCTCCTTTTGCTCGTTTCTACCGCACCACCTAATTTAAATACTGTATCGCGCACACAGGTGAGTGGCCTGTGCACGCGCCGGGAGAGTAGGCATTCGTCCGCTCTCCCTCGGACTTTACTGAATCAGCCCACTAGTAATTAACCTGTCCACAATGTTTTGAAACATCTAAAGGACATGGCGGTGATTTTTTGATAGACCAACATAGAGTGCAACATAATCTATTGCACCCAGTGCAATGGTCTATATGACTGGTCAAAAGTCAGAAAGAAAGAATGTATTTCAGCCTAAATAATGCCCTTAATATATAAAATACAGTCTTTATCACTGCTTGAATTTTGCAATTCATGAAAAGCTGGATATCTAGCATGATACCAAAGTTGTACGGAATGGAACTGGAACTGGGATTGAGTGCAGGTAAGAACTGGAACATGGTACTGAATGCAGGTAAGGAATGGAACTGAGTGCAGGTAAGGACTGTGAGTGGAACCAGAACTGAATGCAGGTAAGAAGTTATATATAGGCTGGGACAAGACCATACAGAGACAGGACTGTACAAGACAGAGCAGGACAGGACAAAACAAGGACAAGGCAAGACAACAGAGAACAATGAACAAAATGCCCAAAGTCAGCAAGACTAAAGGCCTATAGGCCACTAGGTTCAGAGTGTAGCCTGGATAGTTCACAAGGCAAGATAAAAGGAAAGAGCAGGCCCAAAGGCCACAAGGCAAGGATAGGCCTAGAGTAGGCCACAGAGCAAGATCAGGGAAAGGCCATAATATTTTTCATATATTTCATATTTATTTATTTATATACCATCATTCTGAATTAACCATCATGGTGGTTTACAATAAAAACAATATTTAAAACATAAATTCAAATACATTCAAAAACAAAATAAATCACATTTCAGAACCATCTATACAATAAAATATATCATCAATTTTTTTGCACCCTAGCATTTGTTTTTCTTAATTGGTATATGCTAGTCTGAATGACCATGTTTTTAGATCTTTTTTGAACTGCTTTCTGTCTTTCTAGGTGCGCAATTCATCCGGCATTGTGTTCCACAGTTTTAGGCCAGCGATTGAAAATGCCCTTTCTCTGACTTCGCTCAATTGTGCGGAATGCAATGTTGGAACTTGGAGTAGGCCTTTGTTGGCAGTTCTTAGATTTGAAGTGACGTACAGATGTAATGATGCATTTAACCATTCTGTTTTGTTGTTGTTAATCATATTGTGAAGTATCGTAAGTACTTTGTATTATGTTCTGTAATATCATTCTAAAATCCTCTTATTTTTTGACTAATATGTTTTTTCATTAACAGATTACTATCGATTAAGATGCCAAGATCACGGCCATGATCAGTTAGTTTTATTTTTGTCTGATCACTCATTCTTGCTATTGGTGATGTAATTGGGATTTTTCTATTTAGTAATATATTTTCTGTTTTTTTGTGTGTTTATAACTAGACTCATGTGTTTCAATATTTGTTTAATTGATGAGAAATATTTATGAAATAGTTTTAATGCATGATCAATTGAGATGTCTATTGGAATAAGGAACTGTACATTGTCCGCATATACATAATAGCTAATACCCAACCCTGATAGCGATTGGCACAGTGGCAACATTTATATGTTAAAAAGAGTAGTGGGCAGTGCCAAGCCCTGTGGTAATCCTGTCTGCATATTGGTAGTCAAAAATAACTATCCACCTAGACTTACTTGATATGATTGACCTAATAGGAAAGATTTAAACCATTGCAATACTTTTTCTCCAATCCCAATTTTGATCAATCTTTGAATCATGATATCATGATAGATTGATTCAGCCAAATGTGGCTGAAAGGTCTAGTAAAATTAACAAGTATGAATGCCCTGTATCAAATCCTTGCAGCCCTGTATCATTCAATGCAAGTAATAAAGTTCCCGTACTGTAATTTTTTCTAAAATCAAATTGTGTTGGGAATAATATATTGTTTATTTCAAGGTGGTCTGATGCCAGTACTCAAAATGGCGCCGATCGCCTTTGCCCTCACTATGTCACAGGGGCCGACCATCTGTAACTGTTAGTGAGGGCAAAGGCGATCTGCTGCCAGTATTCAAAATGGCACCGATCGCCTTTGCCCTCACTATGTTACAGGGGCCGACCATCTGTAACTGTTAGTGAGGGCAAAGGCGATCTTCGCCATTTTGAGTACTGGCATTGGATGGCCGGCATGCAGGAGGTCGCTCCAGGACCCCTGCTGGACTTTTGCCAAGCCTTGTGGGGGTCAGGAGGCCCCCCCAAGGTGGCCAAAAGTCCCTGGGTGTCCAATGGGGATCCCAGAGTGACCTCCTGCACTCCGGCCGTCCGATGCCAGTACTCAAAATGGCGCCGATAGCCTTTGCCCATATTATGTCACAGGGGCTACCAGTGCCATTGGTCAGCCCCTGTCACATGATAGGAGCACAAGATGGCGCCAATGGCCATGTGACAGGAGCTGACCAATGGCACTGGTAGCCCCTGTGACAAAGGCTATCGGCGCCATGATGAAACCGGCACCGAGGGTGTGAGTGCAGGGGATGGCTCCCGGACCCACCGCTGCACCACCAGGGAGTTTTGGTAAGTCTTGGGGGGGTTCATGAGGGGGGTTTGTTTAAATTTTTATTTAGGTGGCCATATAATTCGGCTAAGATTCGTGTATTCGTGGGGAATCGCGATACGTTTCACTTCCCCACGAATACTATGAATAGTGCAATATACGTTGTGGATCGTCAATACGGCGAAAACGAATGCACACCCCTAGCCCTCACTGGAATGTTAAGACAGCCCCTTCTCCAATGGCAGAAGCATCCACTTTGACAATAAAAGGGCAACTAGGGTCTGGATGGCGTAAACAGGATCCATGTACAAAAGGCCTCTTTTACGGCCTGAAAGGCTGCAATAGCTCAGAGTCCAATTATTGGTGTCACTTCCCTTACAAGTGACAGCCGTAAGGGGGGCTGTGAGTAGAGAGTAGTTCCCTATAAAATGTCGATAATAATTTGTGAATCCTAGAAATGAGTGTAAGGCCTGCAGGCCCGTGGGCTGGGGCCACTCTTGGGTGCTCTGCTGTTTACTAAGGTCTATGGAGAAGTCGTGTCTAGATACGATGTATCCAAGGAAGGGCAGGCTTTCCCTCTCGAACAGACACTTGTCTAACCTGGCGAAAAGACGATTGTCCGCGTAGGTGTTAAAGCACAGCATGGACATCCTGGTGATGGATGGTGAGGTCCTCAGAAAAGACAAGAATGACAACCAGAGAGGCAACGACTTTTGTTTATAGGAGGTCGCGGAATATCTCATTTATCATGCATTGAAATACCACAGGAGCATTACAGAGGCCAAACAGCATTACAATCAGGTCTAACTTAGTAAAGACATTGGCCCCTTGAAGGCGATCAAATAGTTCATTGATCAAAGGCAGAGGGTACTTGTCCTTACGAGTGATGGCATTTAGGCCATGGTAGTCAATACATGGTTGTAAGACCCATCCTTTTTGGTAAAGAAAAAGAAGGACGAATAAACCCCTTAGCCAGATTTTCATGGATGTAGTCTGACATAGTTTTGGTCTCTGAGACAGAGAGAGGATAGGTTCTACCCCTGGGAGGCAATGTTCCAGGCAAGATGTTGATAGGGCATCGAATTCTCGATGTGGCAGAAGGATGTCAGCCTTCTGTTTGGAGAAGACATCCTCAAAGTCGGCGTAAGGTGCTGGGAGGATTGAGATGGTGACCAACAGCGGGAGCATGGCTGCATGCCTGCCATGACTGGGGAGTGCAACAAATCCTTTATTTAACACTTTTGGAACTGTGAATAGCATATTGTTAAAGGTAGCCATTATGGTGGAAATGACTTACAGTCGCTGAATCTTTTGATAGCGTCCCTTCTTACTCTAGGTCGCTACAAAGGGGCAAGCCCCTTTTTCATGCTTGTATTTCTAGTTAGTGCCCCTTGATAATGTCAGGGAAGGGGATTGGGGCAGATCACCCAGTTTCAGAAGGCTGAATAGGTACGGCACATCAGGTCTTGAGGCATCGGGAACACCAGGAATGGCCTCTGATGGCAAACTTGAGGCAAGCAGGCTGGTCTCAACAGGTTTCACTGTGAGTCCACTGGCATCACACTCTTGCCTTTATACAGTGCCCCTTAATGATGTCAGGGGAGGGAGTTTTGGCAGATCTCCCAGTCCCAGCAAGCTGAATAGACATGGAAACTCCAGGAACGGCCTCTGATGGCAAACTTGAGGCAAGCAGGCTGGTCAAAGAGCAAGGTACTAGAAGTAAGGCTGGTCATAGAGCAAGAAGGTCCATACTCCACAAGGCAAAGAAACAATGGCCAGGTCAAGGAGCCAAGGGTGACTCCATGAGAAAGCACTGGTATAGTGCAAGGTTATGTAGGGCTGAGGTCTGGGTGTGGCATAGGCAGCAGGGAGGAGCTTGGCAAGGCTTGCTTGCTGAGGGCTCCTGGAGTATAGGAGGCTATACCACAAGCATAGTTATGCCAGCAGTGAGGAGATTGATGGGTCACCTGGAACAGGGCTCGCTGGAGGCCTCTGTAGGCAGGGAGGCATCACTGTCAAAGTAAGGGTATGACATGGCTACACAGCAGACAAAATTGTAACAGCCAGCTCTTGAAACATAACTGTCCTGAAGATGAAGCTGTAAGCTATACTGCTGGAGGTTGTGTTATAATAAAGTTAAATCTTTTAAGAAAGAAGGCTGGAGTCATTGTGATACATTCCTCCAGTCTAAAGAGGTACTCAGATATCCCAGAGGATCTAACATATTATTGTCTTCTAAAAACCCTGTTAACTGGCTTAACACATATTTCTCTAAGAGCTTAGATAGGGTTGGTAAATTTGAAATTGGGCAGTAATTTGAAATTGGGCTGTAATTCAGGGAAGGCTTTTTTTTTTAACACAAGGTGATCCCAGGGAAACCCCCTGCCTGAGGAAAAGAGTTGAAGTAGGGTGGTTTCTGATTCTGCCTGGAAAAAGGTTTTTTGAGAGACAGTTTTGTCACGTTTGGGAAGTTTGGGACTTAGCCATTCAAGGTCCAGAGTTTGATGACTATCAGATAACTCAAGACCTGGCCTTTTTATCAAGAGCCCACTTTCAGTCACCCAGGAGGGTTGGTGTTACGTTTGTCCCTACTCCATAGGGATTACCGGCTCAAAAAAACAACGAAGCGAGAACAGGCACTTTGAACTTTTGTGTTTTTGTGAAGATTCCTGAACTTTATCTTTTGAATGGACTGGGCAGTTATTTTTGTTACAGTAAATTTTATTTAAACACCACCTCCAGTGTCCTGCCTGTCTTTCACCTTTAAGGAAGGTACCATCCCTGTGAGCCAGGAGACAATAAGTATTAACTGAGGGAGAGTGAAGAAAAGGAATTTGACAAAATCCCTCATGAGAGTCTCCTAAAAAGTCAGCAAAAAAGGTGATGTCCTTTTGTGGATTACAAACTGGTTAAAAGACAGGAAATGGTCAGTAGGATTAAATGGTCAATTTTCTCAGTGGGAAAGGGTAAACAAGGTTCTATTCTTGGACTGGTGCTTTTCAATATATCTATAAATGATCTGGAAAGGAATACGATGAGTGAGGTTATCAAATTTGCAGATGATACAAAATTATTCAGAGTAGTTAAATCACAAGCGGATTGTGATACATTGCAGGAGGACCTTGCAAGACTGGAAGATTGGGCATCCAAATGGCAAATGAAATTTAATGTGTGTTGGGATCTGCTATGCTTGTTATGATTAGAGGGTGGATCCTTGGGCCGACCGTCGAGTGGACAATCGGGAAGCAGAACGCCAGGCAGAGGCCTGATCTTCACCTGGAAACCCAAAACGCCCCCGGAGAAGCCATTGGCGCCCGGATCGCTAGGGCTTAGGTGTCTTCGCCCTGGAAGTCCGAGGTCCCCCCAGGAGGAGCCCGTAGGGACCCGGACCGCTGGGACTTAGGTGAACAGCTGGCGAGAAGGAAATCCTGGAACTGAACCGGAATCGAGATGAAGGTTGAAGATAGCAAACTACCCTAAACAGGGCTGACAGCGGGAATCGGGAACAAGAATCAGTCCGTGGTCTTGGTAGGCAGCAGGAAGCAGAACGAGTAGACAGTCCGGGGTCTAGGCAGGCAGCAGGAAACAAACGAGTAGGCAGTCCGAGGTCTAGGCAAGAGAAATGAACGCAGGAACTCCGATACTGGCGAGCAGGAACAGGGATTCCAGGAACAGCAACTTACTCACAATGTGACCGCGTTGCAAGGCAATTTCAAGGGGACTGGCGCCGACTTAAATCTCCCGCAGGTGCTGACGTCACTCGGGGGGGCGGTGAAGCACATCCGGGTGCTGGACCGTGAAAGGCCCGACCCTCGCGCGCGCGCATTCCCCCGAGGGGGAGGAGTCCCGCGGAGCTTGGCGGCGTCTCGCACGCGGGGAGGCCATCACCATGCGGCCCGGCCGACCCTGAATCCTGCGGATCACGGCACGGCCCCGGACCCAGCAGAGGAGGTAAGGGCTCGGGCGGTGCAGTGGCGACCGAGACCGCAACAGTACCCCCCCCCTTTACGTCCTCTCCGCCGAGGACCTGGCTTTCCGGGGTTGTCCTGATGGAATTGGGTTAGCAGTGATTTGTCCAGAATGTTCCGAGCTGGTTCCCACGAGTCTTCTTCAGATCCGCACCCCTCCCAAGCTAGCAGATATTCCCAGCGACGGCCGTGAAAGCGGTCGTCCAAAACCTCCCGTACCTGATACGTGGGCTCACTAGTAGAGGATGAAGATAGTGCATCCGTGGAGGGATGATGGAATCGTGAAAATACCACAGGTTTCAATAGGGAGACGTGGAAAACATTATGTATGCGGAGTGAAGAAGGAAGGCGGAGTCTATAGGATACCATTCCTATACGTTCTGCTACCTGAAAAGGACCGCAGTATCTGGGAGCTAGTTTGCGGGAACGATTCGGTAGTTGGAGATTCCTGGTACTCAACCACACTTTGGTACCTGGTAGGAAGACAGGCGCTGGACGTCGATAGCGATTGGCGTACTGTTGAGTTCTTTTCGCAGCAGTGGACAGTCTGTGCTGAATCCCTTTCCAGAAAAGATGCACTTGACGTGCTACTGTAGACGCAGCTGGGGAAGGAATGGAAATAGGTACTGGTACCGGAGGCCTCGGGTGACGGCCAAAAACAATCTGGAAAGGCGTTTGTCCTGTGACCGAATGGGTATGATTGTTATAGGCGAACTCCACCCATGGGAGAAGAGAGACCCAATTAGTCCCCTTCTCAGAGATGAAACTTCGGAGGAATGTTTTAAGGGACCGATTCGTGCGTTCGGTCTGTCCATTACTCTGAGGATGAAAAGCGGTGGACAAATTTAACTGCACCCCAAACTTTTTACATAGGGCACGCCAGAAGCGGGCAGTAAATTGTGGACCTCTATCGGATACAATACTTTGTGGAAGACCATGGGCCCGGAAGATATGTTGAGTGAATAACAGTGCTAGTTCAGGCGCTGAAGGCAGCTTAGGCAGTGGTACTAGATGAATCATTTTGGAGAAACGATCCACGGTTACCCATATCACTGTATGGCCCTCAGATGGTGGCAGGTCCACTACGAAATCCGTGGCAATGTGAGACCACGGCTCTGCAGGGATAGGCAGTGGTTGCAGAAGACCCCAGGGCCGGCCACTGGATGGTTTCTGCCGGGCGCAAACCGGACATGAATCCACATATATACGTACATCCTGACGAATTCGGGGCCACCAGTAATATCGGTTTAGCAGATCGAGTGTCCTCTCTCGACTGGCATGACCCCCTGAGAGGGAGTCGTGAGCCCAGACTAAAACCTTCTTGCGGTCTCTGCGGGGAACCACTACTCGGCCAAGAGCGGAAACTGTGGTACTGGCAAGCTGGATCTTGGCGGGATCGATGATGTGTTGCGGACATTCTTCCTTCTCCTCCCGAATCTCATATCGAGACAGCGCATCCGCCTGGACGTTTTTCGAGGCTGGTCGATATTTTAAGACGAAGTCAAAGCGGTTAAAGAAGAGTGACCAATGTGCTTGTCTGGGGTTGAGTCACTGGGCTTGGTTCAGAAACTCCAGATTTTTATGATCTGTATAAATGGTGACTGGATGGAGAGAGCCCTCTAACCACTGCCTCCATTCTTCTAGTGCTAGTTTGACCGCTAGCAACTCCTTATCCCCAATCCCATAATTGCTCTCAGCTGGCGAAAACTTCTTGGAAAAGTAAGAGCAAGGTAGGGGATGTCCCGAGCTAGAGTTTTGAGACAATACCGCCCCTACCGCAATACTAGATGCATCAACCTCGACAAAGAAGGGCCGAGTAGGATCCGGGTGACGTAAACAAGTGTCCTGGAGGAAAGCCTCTTTTAACTTTTCAAAAGCATCACAAGCCTCTTTAGGCCAGAGACGGGTGTTTGCCCCCTTCCGAGTCAGGGCGGTCAAAGGTGCCACCAATCGAGAATACTGAGGAATGAAGTGTCTATAGAAGTTCGCGAACCCCAAAAAACGTTGTAACGCTTTCAGCCCCTCCGGCCGAGGCCATCTCCTGATGGCGGATACTTTACTGGGGTCCATCCGGAAACCGGTAGAGGACACGATATACACTAAAAAGGGCAAAGACTCCTGCTCGAATAGACACTTTTCAAACTTTGCATATAAATGGTGGTCCCATAAGATTTGGAGCACCTGCCTCACGTGCTGCCGATGGGAGGTTAAATACGGAGAGTGTATGAGAACATCATCCAAGTACACAATTACACAAGAGTGCAGTAATTCTCGCAGAATCTCGTTCATTAAGTGCTGGAATACCGCGGGGGCATTACACAGCCCAAACGGCATCACTAAATATTCATAATGGCCGTCCCGGGTGTTGAAAGCCGTCTTCCATTCATCCCCGGGACGGATACGAACCAGATTGTAAGCACCGCGAAGATCTAATTTAGTGAAGACTTGAGCCCCTTGGAGTCTGTCCAACAACTCAGGGATTAGAGGAAGTGGGTATCGGTTTTTCTTGATGATAGCATTGAGCCCACGATAGTCAATGCAAGGCCTCAAAGCCCCGTCTTTCTTGGCGACGAAAAAGAAACCCGCCCCCGCGGGAGACTTCGAAGGACGGATGAAGCCTTTAGCCAGATTCTCAGTGATATAGTCTGACATAGCCCGGGTTTCGGGTTGAGACAAAGGATAGACCCGTCCACGAGGAGGAGTAGAACCCGGAAGCAATTCGATCGCACAGTCAAACGGACGGTGCTGAGGTAAAAGTTCCGCTTTTTCTTTGGAAAAAACATCCATGAAATCAGCATATGGAGCCGGCAGTACCGGAGCGATGTGAGCCAGTGGAATCCGTTGGGCCGCCCTCGCTGGAATGCAGGATTGGAAACACTCGGAACTCCACTGGATGATCTGGAAGTCCCTCCAGCGAATCACAGGGGAGTGTTTCTGGAGCCAGGGTAAGCCAAGGACCACTGGATGTACTGATTTTTCCAAAATCAAGAATGAAATTTCCTCAGAGTGTAATAAGCCCGTCAGGAGCGTCAGCGGCGTAGTCTCTGTGGATATACAACCCGACAGAGGGGTACCCTGAATAGAAGTAACCCTTAAGGCAGGAGTCCTACGCCGTGTGGTGAGACGTAACTGTTGCACCAGATCCTTTGTAATAAAGTTCCCACCTGCCCCGGAATCCACTAGGGCTTGTGTCGGGAAGGAGCCACTGGGATATGTCAAAGTTACCGGTACGGTACATTGAGGAGCAGCATTGAGGCAGCCTAGGGGACACTCCTCCCTTACACCTAGGCGCGAGAGTTTTCCGCCCGTTCCTTACACTGTGCGAGGAAATGGCCCTTACCGCCACAGTACAGGCACAGCCTCAAATCGCGGCGACGCTGCCTTTCTTCGGGCGTCAAAGATGACCGACCCAGTTGCATGGGCTCCTCTGCAGAAGTCGCTGGTGAAGCGGAAGCTCCTCGGGAACCCGAATTCGTGGACCTTGAAGGCACCGAGGTCAATCGACGAAAAGGACGCCCCTCTTTAGCTCTCTGCTGCAGACGCCGATCAATTCGGCCCGCCAGTTCGATGAGGGAGTTAAGGTTCTCCGGCAGGTCGCGTGCCGCCAGCTCATCCTTAATACGGCCCGCCAACCCCTCCAAGAAGACGCCTCGCAGAGCATCATCTTGCCAGCCTACCTCCTGGGCGAGCGTGCAGAATTCCAATGCGTAATCTGCAAGAGTCCGTGTTCCTTGCCGGAGCTGAAGTAACTCAGAGGTCGTGGAAGTCTGTCGTGCAGGCTCATCAAAAGCCGCCTTGAACTCCTCCACAAAGCGATTCAAATCAGTTAATGCCAAATCGCTATTCTCCCACATAGGAGACGCCCAGTTCAGAGCGCGTCCGTCCAAGAGCGAGAAAATGTACGCCACCTTGGTGCCATCCGTAGGAAATTGATTAGGGAGCAATGCAAAGCGCACATAACATTGGTTTAAAAACCCGCGGCATGCCTTGGAATCCCCGGAGCATTGAGATGGAGCTGGAAGCTGCGTAGGCGACTGGAGTGTTACCACGGGTACTGGTGCGGGTACAGGTACCGAAACAGGAGCCTGCGGCTCGGCATCCATGCGTGCAGCCAACCGCTCTACTGTTGCTGCCAGGGAGTCCAACACCTGCTGTTGCTGAACTAAGCGCTGGGCCAAACCTGGAATGGCCTGTAGGCCGGCAAGATCTGCCGGATCCATGGCCTTGCAAACTGTTATGATTAGAGGGTGGATCCTTGGGCCGACCGTCGAGTGGACAATCGGGAGGCAGAACGCCAGGCAGAGGCCTGATCTTCACCTGGAAACCCGAAACGCCCCCGGAGAAGCCATTGGCGCCCGGATCGCTAGGGCTTAGGTGTCTTCGCCCTGGAAGTCCGAGGTCCCCCCAGGAGGAGCCCGTAGGGACCCGGACCGCTGGGACTTAGGTGAACAGCTGGCGAGAAGGAAATCCTGGAACTGAACCGGAATCGAGATGAAGGTTGGAGAAGATAGCAAACTACCCTAAACAGGGCTGACAGCGGGAATCGGGAACAAGAATCAGTCCGTGGTCTTGGTAGGCAGCAGGAAGCAGAACGAGTAGACAGTCCGGGGTCTAGGCAGGCAGCAGGAAACAAACGAGTAGGCAGTCCGAGGTCTAGGCAAGAGAAATGAACACAGGAACTCCAATACTGGCGAGCAGGAACAGGGATTCCAGGAACAGCAACTTACTCACAATGTGACCGCGTTGCAAGGCAATTTCAAGGGGACTGGCGCCGACTTAAATCTCCCGCAGGTGCTGACGTCACTCGGGGGGGCGGTCCAGCACATCCGGGTGCTGGACCGTGAAAAGCCCGACCCTCGCGCGCGCGCGTTCCCCCGAGGGGGAGGAGTCCCGTGGAGCTTGGCGGCATCTCGCACGCGGGGAGGCCATCACCATGCGGCCCGGCCGACCCTGAATCCTGCGGATCGCGGCACGGCCCCGGACCCAGCAGAGGAGGTAAGGGCTCGGGCGGTGCAGTGGCGACCGAGACCTCAACAATGCTGATGAGAGGAGCAAGCAGATGGGAGTTATGATCTGCTATGCTGATGGGAGGAGCATGCAGATGGGAGTAGCAATCTGTTAGGCTTTACTCCTCAAGATGGAGAAGTTAGCAATCTGTTATGAACTGCTGCTGGATATTCCCGTTGAAGGAGGAGTTAACAATCTTGTTATGCTCTGTAAGCAGAGTTAGTAATGTAGTTAGGATATAGACTACAGAGTTAGCAATCTGTATCAGCGGAGTGTTAGAGAAGGCAGCTGTAGAGAAATGTAAATAGGTGACTCCTTGGGCCAATGGCAGATGACAGCACCCCCAGAAGGAGATCCTGAGAGGGACCACTGGCTAGGCTTGATTAAGGGGTCAGACACAGATAGTCCTTTTATTAGACAGGTTAGTATTTATTTATTTTATATACCAACATTCATCTCAATTGAGATATTACACCGGTTTTCATTTAGGTACAGTAGGTATTTCTCTATCCCCAGAGGGCTTACAATCTAAGTTTTTGTACCTGAGGTAATGTAGGGTAAAGTGACTTGCCCAAGGTCACAAGGAGCAACAGCAGGACTTGAACCTTGGTCGCCTGGTTCATAGTCCACTGCTCTAACCACTAGGCTCTTCCTCCTCCCTCCAATAGTAGAACCACCAGAGGTGGCAGTAGTGAGCTGTTGTGCCCGGCAGGGCAGAAGTCCCTCAGATACTGGAACAGCACTCCCAGGGTTGCTGAGCTGTAGAAAGACTATAAATAGTGAGTAGACAGGGTATGCTGTATACATAGCCAGAACTAGATGATAAATCTCACATAAGGTCTTAAGGAGACTCAGTAGCTGGAAAGAGTTAGGCCCTCGAGGACCAAGTACCTGGTTCAAGGGAAAGCTCTGAGAGAGCGGTGGTAACTCACGAATGTCTGTCTCTGCGATAGAAGAGTTTGGATATAAGGCTCCCAGATAGCAAGGAAACGGCACCAACCACCAGGTGAATTTTGAGAGGAAAGACAGTCCATATGCATCAAAGAGTAAAAAAGGTTACACCACGCCCAAAAAGGGCAGGTCCACAGTCCTCCACCCCATTAATATAACCCTTTTCCCAACCAAACATGCTTTTTGTATCAACAAATGGGTGCCAGGCTCTCGTATCCGCAGTGGTGGAATGCAGCCAAAGAGAAGCCACAGAGGTGCTACCAGGATAGAAACCTCCAAAATTGTGGCTAAAAATCTAGCAATATTAGTCCAAAAAAGCTTAATAACCGGGCAAGCCCAAAACGCATGGGCTAAAGTGCCCAGGGTTTGCAGACAACGACCACAGGAAGCGAAAGCTGTGAGCCGCTGACGGTGGGCCATCTGCAGAGAGATGTATGCCCTCCCCAAAAATGTATACTATAGTTCTCGGTAATAACTATTGTACGAGAGCCTGGCTACCTTCCTGAAACAAGCCTGCAATGTGTGTGATGTCACCAAAAAGTCCCCATCGCCATTCCAGCGATCGGCAAGTGCATTACAGATTCCCACTTGCCCTGCTGCGCACAGCTGCTTATAATAAAAAGATAAGGAGGGAGCCTGAGATCTTTCCAATTGTAGGATTTTATCCAATTTCTGGAAAGTAGTCTGTTGTATGAACGCTAAGGGCAAAGCTTGTAGATAATGGGCCAGTTGTAGATATGGGAACACCGAGGAATCTCCCATCCCATAATATTCCCGAAACTCAGGATAAGGAAGTAGTCTACCCTCCTGTGTGAGTATGTGACCCACATGGGTAATACCCAAGATCTGCCAGTGTCGAAAAGCTGCAGTCTGTGATCCTGGAGAGAAATCGGCATTACCAACCACTGGTAGTAAATATGCACAAACTCGAGGTACCCTCAATCGCTTAGTCAGAAGTATCCAGGCTCATCGAATCGAGTGGAGTGGAGTGATATAGAAGTAGTCAAAAAGGTGGGAAGTTTACCAGGTTCCACTTGAAGGGCGTATGTCAAATCAACAGGATAAGCTAGAGCTCTGTCTGCGGTTAGATTTGTATACAAGGAGGTACCCACAATCCAGTCCCGTAGCACTCGCATGTTGCTAGCTAAATTGTATAGGGCCAAATTGGGCACACCCAACCTACCCTCTCCCCACTGTTCTTGTAACCAAATGAGAGGTAAGCATGCCCTCCCTCCCCTCCAAAAAAAAATGCCACATAGAACGTTCTACCAACATGAGATCACGATGTAATATCTGTAGGGGTGCGTTTTGGAGTAAATAAAGCCATTTTGGAAGAATGACCATTTTATACAGATGTATCCGGCCAGTTAAAGACAAAGGTAATGGCTGCCACCGCTGAAGCGTCTCTTGTGTATAAGTAAGAAGACGAGGAACATTCAGCTGATAAAGTTGGGCGGGATCCACCGATAAATAGACCCCCACATAGCAAAAAGCGGTTCCCACCCACTGTAAAGGGAAAGGAGCCCGCCAGCGCTCCTGAAGCGTGTCGGGGAAGGCTAATGCTGAAGATTTACTTTTGTTAAGTCGGAAACCCGAGAAAACTCCAAATGTGTCGAACAGAGCTAATAGATGGGATAATGAAGAATACGGATCTGTCAGAAAAACCAAGAGGTCATCTGCAAAATCAGTGCCTTTAAAGATTTCCTTGCTAAAGCGAATACCCCGAATCTGAGGGGTCGTCTGTAGGGCTAACAGTAGTGGTTCCAGTTGCAAAATAAAAAGTAAAGGGGACAAAGGACAACCCTGGCGTGTGCCACATCAGATGGGGAAAGATTCAGACCGTTCACCATTCGTGATTAATGTCGCTAGAGGATCCTTGTATAACAACTGGACTGCATCATAAAAGAGGCTTTCAAATCCCATCAGTCGTAACACATAAAACAAATAGTTCCACTCCACCCGATTGAAGGCTTTTTCAGCATCAAAACTAATAGCTAGATATGGGGTAGCGATTTGTCAACTCATTTCCATGGCTGCAAGTACATGCCATATATTTGAAAGCACATAACGCCTCCTTACAAATCCAACTTGATGATGTCCTACCAGGGAAGGAAGGAAGATAGCCAAGTGATCTGTCAAAATCTTTGCCAACAACTTGTGATCAAAATTAAGCAGGGAGATCTGCCTATAGGAATCGATAGACAAGGGATCCTTCCCTGGTTTCGGAATGAGAGAGATATGAGTATGGTTTGTCTGGGTTGGGAAACTGCCCCGCGTAGTAAGGTCTGAAAACAAGGATGCTAAGGGAGCAGCCACCTTGTCCAGGAGGCATTTATAAAATTCCGCTGAGGACCCATCAGGGCCTGGGGCTTTCAAGTGTTTAGATTGATGAATTTAACCTCTGCACACTTTAACCTCTGCACACGATATTGGGGAGTTCAGGGCTTGCTTTTGTTCCTCTGTAAGATGTGGAAGTGGCAGTGAAGTGCAAAAACTGGAACAGGCGTCTTCAGACCAGCCCTCAGGACTATACAGTTTAAGATAATAATCATGGAAAAGGTGCAAAATAGACTGAGAATTTGTCTCAACGTGCCCCGAGGTATTCTTTAGACCAGCTATGAAACGTGGGGCTCGCGAGTCATCAGCTTGCCAGCTTTATTACTGTATTGATATAATTGGAACTGATAATAAAGCAGGCTCTTTTTAGCTCGCTGATGCAACAGAATGTTTAAAGCACATTGAATTGAAAAGTAATTGTCGCGCACTGGTCCCGTATCGGTCTGAAAAAGTTGAGTCTTGGCGTTTCGCAATTGAGAATTCAGTTGTAATACTCTGTTATTTAATATAAGGCGGCGGTGCGCCAAGTATGATATTATATCCCCCCTTATAACGGCTTTGGCTGTATACCAAAATAGTGTGGGCTGAGTCTTATGTTCTTAATTCAGTTTCTCATATTTGGACCAGTGCTCACCTAGATATTGTTGGAAGTCCCGATCCACCACAATGTTAAAAGGAAACCGCCAAGGCCTGACCGCCGACGAAGAGGGTTGGAAACACAAGTCAACCCACACAGGGGCATGATCAGAAATCACAATATTTTCAATACCCACCATCGTACACAGTTGTAAAAGTGTGGCCGCTGGTGAGAAAATAATCAATGCGGGAACAGGTGGCATGCGCACGCGACATGTGAGTAAATTCCTTTTCCCCTGACTGTAAGGTGCGCCAAGTATCCACCAGGTGTAATGTTTTTGCCAAAAAAGAAGGGCCCTTTCCCATCCCTGATTCCTTGCATCGATTTTGAGAGGTATCCAGCTGTGGATCTTGGATTGTGTTAAAATCCCCCCCCAAAAAATAATCGTTTCAGTTATATAAGGCAGTAGATGCTGATAAATAGCCCAAAAAAATGCTGGGCAATATGTATTGGGGGCATAAAGTTTACAGGAAACCACTGTCTTGTGATATAACTCAGTGACCAGAATAAGGTACCGACCATCTGGGTCTTTGATTTCCCTTCTGACCTGTATAGGTAGGTTCTTGTGGAACAGAATCGCCACCGCTACAGTCCGGGAGGTAGCCGAAGCATAATAATGAGTACCCACCCAATATTTACTTAATTTAGCATGTTCCGAATCAGAGAGGTGAGTTTCTTGTAAGAAACCAACGTCTGTAGATATCTTTTTTAAATGGGTTAAGATTTTAGAATATTTAATGGGAGAATGGAGTCCACACAAATTCCAGGAAACTATACGCGTATGCTTCTTAGAAATTAATAAACACCTGCCATGACAAAAGCAGAAGTTCCACCAAGAGTCGAGCTTGAGCCCTCCCAGCAGGGGCCCACCCTCTAAACAGAGAATACCTGGCAAAAATCCAACATGCTGAAATGACATTTGTGCACCAAAAAGATCGAACACACAATTCAGGGACAGTTTTTTCTCCCCCCCCCCCTTCATCCTTCTGCACCACCTCCCGTCTTCCCCCTTCCCCCCCAAATCCTTTTCCACGTATTAACCCCGACCCCATCCGAAATGCCATGGGGCGAGATCACTGATCCCTTTTTTTTACGGGGGAAGAGCAGATCAATATTTCCCTACCCCCACCCCCTCCCCCCCATCCAGCCCCATACCTCCATATGCCAATGTAGAACAAAAAAAGTGAATGAGAGAAACCAGCATTTGTATTATAAAAGTTAAAAATTTAACATATAAAACTTAGCCCTCCCCCCGAAACTGTGGGGTGGAGATGAAAATGATACACTGCCACTTGTTAAATTAACCTATATAAGAAGCTATAGGTCCGCATACCGCAAACAAACCAGGTCCAAGTTAGTGGCTCTCCTAGCCTGCGAACCCGGAGAATGAAAACAATTCAGAGTGGCAAGAGTCAGTAAACCCTGGCAGTGGCCATCTGCAGATAGATGCCCATCATGGTTATTACAGTGGGCATCAGCCAGAGAACCGCTGCACCGCCAGGAAAAAAAACTAAAAAAAACCCCAGCCCAACAAACCAGGAGAGCAGAGAAAGTTCAGTCAATTCCCGAACCGGAGCAGAGGACATATAATACCCTCCAGATGACAGCCGCTCCATAAGGCGGAAGATTAGGCTGTGTATAGAAGGGTCAGGTTAAGCCAAAAATATAAGATGTATAAAAAAGAAAACAAAGTCCCCATCGCACCACTAACCAGAAGGCGCGGGCAGGTCTCCTGTGAAAAAATGGCACCCACGATGTAACCATAAAATAGTGCGGAGACATAAATGATCTTTGATCCCCCTCTCCGCAATGCACGAGCAAGGTCCAAAACCACCAATCTGGGATTTCCAATGGCAGAAAGAAGCCGTCTGCCACTCCACCGCGGAGAGGGAACAAAACAAGTAGCCATACCCAGGTGGCGATCACTATAGCAATGGGTAGCCATCGAGTCTGATAATACAAACTAATGAGAGTCAGAGCATGAGAAGAGGCTCCACATCCTTGCTGAGAAGTGGCAGTAGTCCGACGGAATGCCAACAATTGCAATTGCAAAGAAAAAATTTTTTTTCCAGGCAGCTCCCTCCTGCAGTGAACCCACCGAGTTAAACCGCCAGCTGCATCTGCCATGCCGATGCAGGTTTTCTCAATTTAATTTCCAGGCGCCTGCTTTGTATGTTCCTGTACACAAGCTTGAGCTGCTTCAGCAGTATCCAACCATTTTACTCCCGCGTCGGTCACCACACACAAGCAAGCCGGGTATATCAGCATGGTGCGAAGGCCCGAGTTGATCAGTTGGGAGCAATGCGGAGCCATAACTCGACATTGTGCCAAAACTCCCACCGAGAAATCTTGAAATAAGAGAATCTTCTGGCTGGCATAAGTAAGCGAACAGTTCTCCCGGAGTGTGCGCAACATATCCACCTTATGGGCATAATTAAGCAGCTTAGCGATGATCAGTCAAGGTCTCGTGTTTGTTATCTGCTTAGTGCCGAGTCTGTGGGTGCGCTCTACCCGCAAAGGGCCATTGTTAGTCGGGAGGGCTAGTTGTTCCTGTAGCCATTTCTCAAGAAATGCCGCAAGATATGGATCGCAAATGGTCTCTGGCAACACTATGAGGCAGATATTAGATCTTCTAGAGCGGTTCTCCAGGTCCTCTACCCGCTGCACTTGTGCTAATGAGGCCTGAAGAACCGCGATATCACACTGGGCAATGGCGAGGCCATCTTGGACCCCCGAGATCCGGTTTTCTACTTCTACAAATTGATTTTCATAACCATTAAGGGTACTGATAACTTCAGATAGTTTATCAGCAATTGCTTTTAGCTCCGGGCCAATTACAGCCATCACTGCCATCTTTATATGCTCGATATTGGTAGCAGGAGAATGCATTTCAGTCGGCTCAGCCACAGGGGGGGATGGCGGATTCAGGCCCTTACTTTTTTCCTCCTTTTCCTTTTCTTTGTGAATCACTCTAGTCATCATGTTCGATAATATTGAAGACTAGGGACTTAGGAGAAGATCCTGATAGTGAAATGATGGCTCCTTGAAGAGTGTAGCACGGAGGATGAGGCTGGATTTCAAGGCAGGGCAGAGAGCGAAAAAGTTCTACATCTACCTTCTTCGCTGCCTCACATGATCTCTCAGGCCTATTTTAAAAAGGCCCGGCCATGCACGTAAAGCCCCGGGATGCAAGTAAGTCCCTGGGCTTTGGAAAAGGGGCGGGGCGGGGTCAGAGACTCCCGGCACAGAGGCCATTTGCCGCTGTGCCGGGGGATCGTGTGCCAGCAGGTGCGCACAACCTGCACCTGCCCCGAAGCAGGTACAAAAGGTAAGACAAAGGTTGGGGGTGGGGGTGGGGGTTCTAGGTTAGGGCTAGGGGGCGGGTAGTTTAGGGGAAGGGGAAGGGAGGCTAGTGAAGGGGGTTGGGAATGGGGAAAGCCCATGGGCATCGGCACGCGCAATTTACACTAATGTGCACTCCCTTGCACATGCCGACCCCTGATTTTATAACATGTACGCACCTGCACGCGCATGTTATAAAATTGGGTGTCCATGTGTGCGTGCTGGGTAGCGCGCACACATGAACGCACGGGCACAGGTCTTAAAATCTATCCCCTTGAGTACTGTGTGCAATTCTGGTCGCTGCTAGGGATGTGCAAAAGGGACAGATTCGTCCGATTCGGTATTCGTATTCGTCGGGACCCAAATCCATTGCATCCGTTTCATATGGGGCCCAATTGATTCATTAGTTGAATTCGGTATTTGTTTCCCTTTAAATTTAATTAACTACAACCCCCACCCTCCTGAACCCCCAAGACTTGCCAAAAGTCCCTGGTGGTCCAGCGGGGATCCTGGAGCGATCTCCTGCACTCGGGCCGTCGGCTGCCAGTATTCAAAATGGTGCCAATAGCCTTTGCCCTTACTATGTCACAGGGGCTACTGATGCCATTGGTTGGCCCCTGTCACATGGTAGGAGCACAAGATGGCGTTGGTCGCCCATTGCTCCTACCATGTGACAGGGGCCAACCAATGGGACCGGTAGCTCTTGTGACATAGTAAGGGCAAAGGCTATCAGCGCCATTTTGAATACCGGCAGCCGACGGCCCGAGTACAGATCGCTCCAGGACCCTCGCTGGACCACCAGGGATTTTTGGCAAGTCTTGGGGGTGTCAGGAGGGTGGGGGTTTATTCGTTAATGATACGTTGCATTCGTGGGGGTTTGCCAATCGTTTCAGGAACTCTCAAATGCAACGAATAGGGACTAGAGATGTAAATCGTGTGATCGATCGTCTTAATGATCGATTTTGGCTGGGGGGGAGGGAATCGGATCGTCGCGGTTTTCTTTTTTTTAAAATCGTGTAAATCGTAAATCGGGGGAGGGCGGGAAAACCGGCACACTAAAACAACCCTAAAACCTACCCCGACCCTTTAAAATAAATCCCCCACCCTCCCGAACCCCCCCAAAATGTCTTAAATTACCTGGGGTCCAGTGTCGGGGTCCCGGTGTAATCTTCCACTCTCGGGCCACGGGTGCGTGGCCATACGGCCAGTGCCATTTTGCAATACGGCAATATGGCCATACGGCCGGCACCATTTTGTATTGCAAAATGGCGCCGGCAATACAAAATGGTGCCGGCGCCATTTTGCAATACGGCAAATACGATTCGAGTGCAGGAGGTCGCTTCCGGACCCCCGCTGGACTTTTGGCACGTCTTGTGGGGGTCAGGAGGCCCCCCCAAGCTGGCCAAAAGTCCCTGGGGGTCCAGCGGGGGTCCGGGAGCGATCTCCTGAGCTCGTGACGTCGGGGGACAGGAACCAAAATGGCGCCGGTGCTACCTTTGCCCTCTCGGTAGCGCCCGAGAGTGGAAGATCACACCGGGACCCCCCCCCCCCACTGGACCCCAGGTAATTTAAGACATTTTGGGGGGGTTCGGGAGGGTGGGGGATTTATTTTAAAGGGTCGGGGTGGGTTTTAGGGTTGTTTTAGTGTGCCGGTTTTCCCGCCCTCCCCCTTCCCCCGATTTACGATTTTTGATGATAAATCGAGGGAATTCCTATTGTATATCGCCTCTAACGATTTTTGATGATTTAAAATATATTTGACGATATTTTAAATCATCAAAAAATGATTCACATCCCTAATAGGGACCTATACATTGCGGATTGCGCATTCGTTCAAAACTAATGCACATCCCTAGTTGCTGCATCTCAAAAAAGGTACAGAGAAGGGCAACCAAAATGAATAAGGGAATGGAACATGAACAGTTCACATCTGAAGAAGGGGCCTAGATGATTTCAAAACCTCATATTCATTATTATTTTTATATTGGTTCAACAAAAGTTATCACAACATGCTAAGAATTAGAGCTGAATAGTATAGTAGTTTAGTATGGCAAGGCATATTTGAAACTCAGCTTGCAACCCATATGACAGTCTCAAAAAACACTTCCCAAGCTACAGATATAAATGTTTTGTGGTTCTGCCAGGGAGCCAAATACTGGAGCAGGAAAAATATCTTTAGCAGCCTGACATCTGTGTCTCATTTTTGTCCAAGAAAGACAAAAAAACAGTGTGATGTGGCAGTGCACTTATCTTACTTCACCACAGCTTCTTCTAATCATTGCAACATACGTCCCATTCTAGATACAAGAACAATATATATTTTAAAAACTGTAATAATGCTTTCAGAAAAATATTTTATTTTGTAACATGTATTCTTTATAAATGATGAATTCAGTATTGAAAGCACTCTGTCTAGGTCCAACTAGTCCGACTGACCCAGACTTAGCCAGCTAACTTTTTATCCTGCTAAAATGTTAGCCGGATAAGTCATGGGCAGGGTGGGGGCATTCAAGGGTGGAGTCAGTTATTCAGTAACTTAGCTGGATAATTGCTGACTTTCTGCATTATCTGGCTAACATAACTGGATAGTTTTAGGGCAGCCGAAGAGCAGCTCTAAAGTTAACCAGATAAACTTATCCAGCTAACTTTAAGATAGCCAAGAATATTCAGCAGCATGCCCGCACCACTGAATGTCCTGGTTAAGTTAGCCAGATAAGTTGGCTAGCTAGTTAGTTGGCAGCTGACAATGGACCTTGATATATTTAAAATATTCTTTTATCTGTACATTTTGTCTGTCTTTATCCTAAAACCAGCTGCTTCAATAAAGATCTGAAGGAGAGGATTGGGAAAGAAAGAAAAAGAGAAAGAACATCAATTGTGTAATTCCTGTACCCATCTGATATTTTGGAAGAAATTTGGTATGGCAAAAGCAATGAAATGTATTTTCTGGTTAAACATGCATACACACTTCCATGTTTGCACATTGAAATACAGGCAGGATTTAGTCCCAGTGTTGAATGTTCTCTATTATCTAAACACTTGGGTTCACTTTTCATCTTGGACTCCTGATGCTCAAACTGGTTGGTGTCAGTTTCATTGGTGTACTCTTCAAAGCCCTTTCAAAGAGAAGTCTAAGTCAAACAGTGATTTTTCGGTAACACTTAGAGGCTGACCAGACAGCCACAGTGGGGAGCAGTTCAAAGAAACTGTATTCAGTTCAAAGAAACTGTATTCTGCTGATTTTGCTATGGGAAATAGCCTAGCTGGTCTTGAATCATGAATTTACTGGCAGAAAACAAGTGCGCACAGCTGTGGAGTCAGTTACTCGGATGAGTTTCCAGTAGTATTTTCAGTTCTCTCCCTTTATTCTGGCTCCACACAGCTTCCAGTTCACTGGATCAGTAGAAACCAATTCTCATTGGCTGCACTATATTATAAACTTCATTATAGCTTTGCCTCCCGGCTGGCACAATATATTTCTGGATCTGCTTCCTAGGAGTTTGCAACTGAATTGTTCCTCTGCCTGCCATGGCCTTCACCTATTTCTGCTTCCCTACCTGCTTCCTTGCACTAACTATCCAATACTGATCTTGGCTCTGTCCTTTTGATCTTTCCTTTTAAATTAGGGTCGATGACATTGCAGCAGGAATGAACTTGAGCAGATTAGATCTACCATCATGTTGCATCTGCCTTCAGATACTGTTTATAGCTTGACTATCTGTTAGCCATGTTGACTGACTATACCTCAACCATACCTAACAAGAACAACGTTCTATGTATGAGAATTCAGGAAACAACTTAATCTGCTGTAACTCTGTTTTGATTTTTCAGCTCTAGTAATACTTGACATAAATGTGGAAGGGGAATGGACAAGACAGGTAAATCAGAAAATATTATATGTGAACGCTTGAGCAACAGTGGGATGAAAAAAATACACAGAGGAAGATGAGCAGAGGAAAAAATGTCATAAAAGCATTAAGAGCATGTTCCACAGAATAATAATAGTTGGGGAACACCTCTCAGAGCCAAACCACTGCATCAATAAGTGTATGATCGGGATAACTAACGGAAAATTTAACACAATCCTGAAACACAAGACTCTTGAAGTTAAAAAGATCAGACAGTTCGGAGCTTCCAAAACATAGGACTCAGCAAAGACCTTTCACATGATGAGCCATTAAATTATACTGCCTTCTGATCACCCATTGAAACCCACCTCACCTCTCCACCCGTCTCCTTCACCCTATCATTGGAATACCTTTTTATGATTCACTTATATTTCCTGGTAATCTCATCTTTTACCCATTTTATTCTGCCCCAAGGAAAAACAAGCCTTGAAAGCTAGTCAAGAAATATATTAAATTAGTCCAATAAAAAGGTACCACCTAATATATACTTTTTTTGTTGTATTAATTTGTTAATCTTTATTTCTGGACAACAACTGTACTCACTGAACATGGAAAGTTTTATTTTAGGAGGCTTTTATTTTGGAAATATTGAAGACAATGGGATACTTTATCTCTTGTGTATACATAGCATTGAAAAGACAGGAAACAAAGTAAACAGGCTTGGCAGAGGGGAAGGAAGTAAATAGAAAAGCAAGAAGGCAAGAAACTACAAAGGACTGTATAGAATAAACAACTCACTATGTATACATAGACTGAAGATTGTCATTTGTACATTGAGCAACACATAATTATTTCAAAGAGCATTTATTTAGATAAGGGATCTTTACACTACCATTTGATATTTCTTGTCAGAACTGCATATGATCTTACCTATAAGTAAGATCCAAGGCAGTACAGACAGAGGGAAAGCAGTAAGAGAACTACATTTCACAATGTCAGGGGGGCTGGATCAATACAGAGGGAGGAACCTCAGGGCGGGGATTATAGTCCTGAGAAGGGAATTTCTGCAGGACAACTACATCTCTAGCTACTGGGGGCCAGGGGGCACTAATGGGACTGTAGGTGGAGGCCCTAAGGGCATGAAAGACAGAAACGCCAAAATCTCGGGATTCTTATAGAAGGAAGAAATGGAAATAGCAGTGGAGTAGTAGGAGATGAAAAGGGAAAATGCTCAGAGGTTTCTGGATTCAGCTGAGGACCTGGAAGTGAGTTAATAATAGTGAGAAATAAGCTATGGAATTTTCTGAATAATAGATGCTCTGATAGCAAGAGTTTAAATACTGTATATAATTTGTATGCTTTGTGTTTTTACCCCTAAGTCTGGCCTGTAGGAGTCAAGAGCTTGAAGTTTGTTGAACTGAATAAAACAGTTTGTTTTTCTACCCAGGTTTTAAACTCCACTAGCCTGAAGTAAGAGAAGTCTGTATGTTTTGAATATAAGCTGGAAGACTTTAAGGCTCCAGTGGGTAGTTGTAGTTGAGTTCCACTTTCTCAGGTGTTTGGAATCTGGTCTCAATTTAAGATATGGTGGGTGGTGCAACCTGGCTTAAGTTAAAGGAAATCCAAGCTCACAAAAGGATTTATAAATGTTTGTGAGGAATTTTGGTTTAAATATTTGAATGGACCATAGAGTGATTCCTTTCTGTTTTATGTTAATTTTTCTTTTTTTGAAAACCAAATCCTGAGTTATAGGACCTGATGAATTTGATTTAAATGAGTATAAGGCTTGTTACTGTTTGCAAGCACATTTGGAGTAGGATCTTGGCAAGCCTTGTTGGAAAGGAAAGCAGAGTCTTATGTAATGCACACTTATCTTGCTCTTTGTGTCTGTCATGGAAGAACAGCCAGGGGAACTAAAGGTTAATGATGTTGAGATTCCTGCAGATAACCATAACAAGGCTGTTTTTAGCTGTTACCAAACCATCAGGCCGATGGTATTGCATTGGCCTGTATGTGGCTGCATTAAGCTTCAGAATCCATAACTCTAAGAAGCAATGAGTGGTGAAGGATTGCTCAACTCAGCCTTTGCTTTTTGGAAGAGCACAGTTAAAAGACTGAGAAAGAAGAACAAACATACTAACTGTGACTCAGCTCACATAGGTCTGCTTTCCCTTTTAAGGATCTTCACAGTGAGTATTGTGCTTAGGTTGGACAGGTAAGATACACAGCTTAGGATGAGCTGCACAAGAAATTGCAGTGTCTCTGCTGTACTTCAGTGTTTGCTGAAAGCTGCTAATGGATTGTTGCAATTCTGGACAGGAGAGTGGGGATAAAGGCACCTAAAGTGAAGATCAGATTGCTATCAGGTAGTTCATGGGAGCATTAGTACTTTTCGCAGACACACAAGGGGAGATACATTTTGGGAACTGGACTCTGTGCTGATTTCTGAGCTGCCAATTCACTATAGTGACATTCACCACTACCTTACAAAATAACTATTCATCTGCATCACCTGTAAGCCTGTGGATTACAAGTAAACCTAAATTCTATGTTTCAGTGTTAACTCTTGAATACCTGGTCCCATCACTCTACCCCAGGAATTGAAGAGGCAACTTTTACTCATCCGAGTTGAATCATGGCTGTGCTTCAATATTGTCTATTGCCCTCAGAAGGTGAAGGGTACATCGCGTGGCTATTAACTCCTGGGGATTAAAGAATGTTAACATTGTAGCACATACCTGTGAGTGAGATGGGGGTGGGGGAATTGTATTTGTTTGTGTATATATTCTACTAGGCCCAGTGATTATTGTAGTGATACACCCTTCAGGGTTATAGATATCTCACTAATAATTTAAAGGCTTACCAGGCCTTGGTACCAGTAAACAATACCCATTGTTAATTATTCAGAATGTTACTGTAAAACTGTGCATACTGATTATGGATGTTTACACTTATATATTTATTTACAAACATTTGAAACACCTTTTTTCCAAGAATGATCTCAAAGCAGATTATAATCAGTTTTAGTAGGCTAACAAGTATATTTGCATATACAATAGTGTGTGATTATAATAGTATAATCTATAGGGGTTGAGAAACTTAGTTATTTCCTAATAAACAGACTGAGGGAAGGCCTGTTGAACAACCATTAATTTGCTTTTTTCTGGAATGTGAGGTACCATAGTTCAAGGTGAATAGGTAGTGGAACCTCATTTCAGACCTTGAGACCATAGCAGCTGAATGCCCTTCTTGTGCATAAAGCAATCTCACATATCAGAGCTGCTTAGTTGTTACAATAGGTTTTATGTATTGCCTCCCTAGAATCACTCACCAATGAATTAGTTAACTTGTTACCTTAACAATTCTCAACTGGTTATTTCTCTTACCTTATCATAATTATACTAATATGATAATGTACTGCATTCCTGTAATATGAGCCTTGGAGCAGAAATGAAATGCATGTGGGAGTGAGAACAAATAATTGTGACAGAATGTGTGTATATGTAGGCATATGGGGTATAAGATAGAGCCTATGGGGTTAAGAGCAAATATGTGTGGAAGTGTATGAGAGAGAATGTGTATGTGAGGGTTGGAGTCTGTGGGGTGGAGAGTATAAGTGTGTGTGTGTGTGTAAATGTGGGTATGTGTGTGTGTGTGTAAATGTGTGTATGTGTGTGTGTGAGACAGAAGAATGCATGATAGAATGTTTGTATGTTTGTGTGAGTGAGAGGAAGTGTGTATGAGAGCATGTGTGTGTACATGTGAGTGTGTGTGAAATCATGTGTGTATGTGAAAGAGAGAGAGAAAGTGTATGTGAGAGCATTGAGTGCATGAGAGAAAGAAGAAGTATGTGTGAGAACATGTGTGTGTGTATAAGAGAGAGAAGAAGTGGCATAGAGGAAATATGTGTGTGTGTGTTTTGAGAGAGGTAGAGAGAGGAAGTGTGTATGACAGCATGTGTCTAAGTGCATGTGTGTGAAACAGAAAGAGAATGAAAGAACAGAAGCGTGTATGAGTGAAGGTTTGTGTTTGTGAGACAGCATGTACATGAAAGCGAAATGCATGTGAGCCTGTGTATGTGTGTGAAAGAGAATATGTGTGAGAATGTATTTGTGAGATAATGAACGTATGTGCATTATAGAATGTGTGTATATGACAGAGAGAGGATAAAGTATGTGCACTCCCCACGCCACTAATTCAAGACATTTCAGGATAACTGAACATTGAAACTTCCCAGGTATGGATGCCAGGGGATGTTTATCATTATCAGCTTTAATTATTGAGTGTTATTTGATGAGTCTGTTGTTTTGAAATATTTTACTCATGTTTAGTAAACATTTTTATGAGTTTTTAATTATTGGATGTTATTTTATTTGTAAGTTGTTTTGAAATATATATTCTTTTTATTAGTATGGTTTTACTATTTTTATTGATGTTTTATATTTCTTGATTTTGTTATTTGATACTTTATGAGGAATGTTGACATTTTTGTTTTTCAATTGTTGCACTGCATAAGGACTCTGGCTTCTTGCGATTTCAAGTTCAAATTTTGTCTGCATGTTTGTATTTCTATATTATAGTCTCTTTATTCTGTATTTGGGGAGGATCTGTCTATATTCTGCATGTGTGACAGAGTGTGGAATTCTGCTAGTATGCAGTTTCTATGTAGGCATCTACAGAAGCCTGACTTGTTCTGTTTTTCTAATAGGAGGTGTATTGGTGTTTTACGTCCTTGTGTAATATCTGCAGTGTTGCCTTTTCATAGAAAGTGTTCTTGCTGTTTTGCTGGCAGTTACAGTATTATGGTATGGCAAGTTTCCTATAGGTTCTAAGTCATTTTTCAGGATTTTGTATTATTGTATAATGTTTCTGGTGATGGAAAGAGTTTGAGTTGCTGTTACCGAGGCAACATCATAATTTTAATATTTTTCTTTGGTGAGTGATATAGAGACGTGTCCTCGTTCTGTTCTGCACCCTTTGTTGGGGAAATTTCAGTGAATGTAGAACTTGAGGTGCTGTTTTTTAATTGGGATTTTGCCCTATCCTATATGGAACCCATACGTCCCTCCCATATAGAATTGTTATTGATTGATACTCTCAAATAATTTATGTCGTAGTTTTACTAGATGGTTAAAACTGGCCAGGGTCTCTTTGTTAATTAGAATGTCCTCCTGTCTAGAGACAGCAGTACAGGAAAGAGATTATTTGTGTGATGTTCAATTATGTGTTTTAAAGGATTATTCTTGGGGGGAGGGGAAGCTGCTGATCGTGATTGGGTTCATTATCAAAATCTCAGAGGGAAGGAAAAGAAAGGCTTATGATCTTATGCCACATATCTTTCAGGTACCTAGCAGTGCCCCTGACTGGAAAATTCTGGAGGACAAGAAATGAATTTTTTCCTGCAGTAATCATTTTTGGTGTTGAAATCTGCCCTTTAAGATAACAGAACAGAAGAAGTGTAAGGAGATTGTTCTTTTCTGAATTAATTTCTTTGTCACTATTACCAAATAAGAGATTTAGTTTTGGGAACTGCACCTCCTGTGCCCAGTGTGTTCTTTTGGCAAGTGGACTGCTCTATGAGGTCTGCAATTCCCTGAAGGGCATCAGAGTTATTCTGCCTTCCTATGAAAAAAGAGCTCCATCATACTTTGTGTGTAGCAAGGATCTGGGGCTTTCACCCACAAAAACTATTTTATTTTTGCTATTACTTCCAAAACTAGTTTAGGCCACAGAGTACATGACTTCTTTTGTAACCAATTGAGAATAAAGTGATTACATTTTTCAAAGTTCCTTGCTACATGTCTTGCTTTCAAGTACCTGTGCCATACATTCCCAGGAATCCACTGCAAGTAAAGATAACTAAAACTTGTCTGCAACCTTAGTTAACTGAAACAACCTTTACCATGTAGCGTTTTATCCATCAGCCTGTTTCTAACATACTGAATTTATAAATATATCTATAAAAGTCTTCTTATTTTTCACTGTTACTTAATTCTTCCAATCTACAAGTCTACTTTTTTTTTCCAGCTCTCCACATAACTGTGACTGGATTGACATAAACATTATATAAACATAGAGGAAATCCTAAGTATATCTTTATAATATGACTCATCTTCAGAGGGTTGGCTAAAATTGTTATGGGAGCTGTTATAAAAGTAAGTCATAGAATGAAAATCTCCTTGTAAATCTCTCCCCATTAATTTATACCACAGGGATATCCAAATACATTGCTTCATAGGGAGGACACAACTGTCAGCAAATGAACTCTGTTTTCCTGAATGCTGAATTGATAGATGCCCAGTTATATGTAACCTTCCACTCTAGGTTATTAGGCCAGTTGAAGAAAAAGGGATCATTCTAGACAAAGTGGAAGAGTAGCCTAGTGATACGAGCAGCAGATCACATATCAGAGAAGCCAAGGTTCAAAACCTGCTGTCAGTCCTTATGACTGTGGGCAAGTTACTTTACATTCTATTGCCTTTGATACAAAATTAAATTGTTTCAAGGCTAGCTATTCCATTACTAAACAGTTTCTTTATTAGAGATGTGCATGCATTTAAAACAAATGCGACAAATAAGGCCAATTAGATTCATTCGCCCCCCCCCCCACCCCCCAGAAATAAAAAAAATATTTTTAATTGTATTTGTTTTAAATTAATGTATTGAGCTTACACCTAGGCCTGAGGCCAAGGCCTCACCTAGGGCACAATCTGAAGCCCAAAGCAGGAGCCATGATCTAAGCATGAATGTGATGCCAATGCTTCAACCTAGGCCAAAGCCAGGGCCTTGTCTATGGCATAGGCTGAGGCCAAGTACAATGCAGGGGTCTCAACCTATGCCCGGGCTAATGCCAGGGCCTAGGCTGAGAACCAGGCCCGATGCCAGGACCCAGCCTAAAGGCTGGGTTCTAATGCTGGGGCATCAGCTTATACCAGAGGCCAGGCTCAATACCAGGACCTCAACCCAGACCCTGGCCCAATGCCCAGACCTCAGAGATCCTCTTCAGCTTCTTCTTTCTTCAGCTCTTCTATGCCAACTGAGTCTGTCCACTAGGGTATCGCTTGAGTTAACTAACTCCAGCGTATTTACCCCAGTTGACAGAGTCATTTTGACATACAGCATTGACTAGGCCTGTCTATGGTACTTGAGGACTGTAGTTGACCACCACTGCTGTATAACCTTTTAAAGAACATGACTTCAATATACAGTGATTTATATAGATTCAGCTGGAGTTCAATGTCTACATTTATTTATTGATGTATTCTTGTGCATGCAAGCCTTCAGGGTTTTGCCTTTTTTAATTCTGTGAATAGGGAGAAGGAGGGTGTTTCATCACATTAATATGTTAAAAAACAACCCAATCCCAAAAATCCTGTATTGCACTCAATCAAATAAAATAACAACAGGACCAGCAAATTTAGAAACTCAAAAGCGCAACTGTTATTGCAGTTACAAGCTGTATTTTGAAGATCGGTTACAAGCTGTATTTTGAAGAAGACATAGATCAGAGGATCAAACAGAAGCTCTTTTTGCAGACATCGAAAGAGTCTTAAGATAAGTCTCTGTTCCCCCTGATGCAGGGCAGAACGAAACATCAGCTGATTTGGGGGTTTTGTTTATGTGTTTGGTCTAAGACATTAGTGCACTTGGGGTCTGTTTATTCTGAGACATACCAGAGAAGTGGCTACATTACAGAGAAAAGCATTATAATTAATGAAGTTGTGTGATTTTGTAACAAGTGGATTTTGCTTGCAGATCAAAAAATTACAAAAAATATTATTTTTCTAGCTTGACTCTCCTTTTCACTTTTTCTCCGGGATGAATGATTGAGTTGACCGGGCAACCACCTGTTAGGTGGTCTTACACTGGCTTCCCGGCTTGCTGATACCTATCTGGAGACACATTGCATTACTTTTTTGAACAGTTGCACTTTTGAGTTTCTAACTTTGCTGGTCCTGTTGTTATTTTAGTACATTGATATGTTAGCCACATTGTTGATGATTATATTTATTTCCTGTTTTTTTATGTGTATTTTACTGTGCCCTGTCTTGATAACTGGTTTTGTGCAGACCATATATTTAAATAAAATAAATAAATATGCAGCTAGTACCCAGTTGTGGCAGCAATGGAAGATGGTAGACTGAAAGCAACCTGCTCCAATCTACCATGCCAGAACGGAGGCCACAATTTCCATAACTAGGTTGTGGCATACAGCAATTATTTATGAGACATTTTTGCATTTGCAGTCCAATTAGCCTTGATACTTTTGATGTAACTGCAACATCGTTCTTTACTTTGACAGTGGGGAATTTGGATTCAGATGACAGCCAATGCTGGGCCCTGACATTTATGATCTGGGGTACTGATACACAGACATATGGGAAAATATGTAGCACAGGACTGCAAAAAAGCATTATGTGACTGGCACAGCACCTAAAGTGTAATCCTCTTTGAAGTGCCTTAAAGCAGAATATAAATAAATTAAATACATAAATAGACTTCTTCAATGGCCAAGTCTAAAAGCAAAGCAAGTTCACACAGCATTTTTTGAATTATCAAGAAGGAGGAGCCAAGGATGCCGAAGTGCTCAGAGATTTCTACCACACTGGCTCTCTACTGCCTCAGACTGCACTTGTGACATCTAAGAGATGGACACCCTGCTTGTCATGCTGACCATTGCACCCTCTCCTTCTCTGTGGGGCTGACTAACCCCACCCACCAGCTGACATTACTTGGGGATGCCGAGATAAGGAGGGGCCAAGGATGCTAAAGGCACTGTGCGCCAGAGGGGTATGCATCGAAGAGCATGCAAAAGGATCCTGCCCCTTTGTGCACCCCTTCAGATATAGCCTTGATACTGGTTAGTGAGTCTTTTGGAGTTTGATATTGTAATGGGTGATAACATTCCTGTAATTTGAGGAAGAGGCCATTTTAGGGGGGTCTCCAAAAAGCATTGTGTTAGAGCTAATAGAACTGTGACTCCTGTTAAGAAAGTTAATTATTTTCCCACTTTACATAGCATTCAGTTCTCTATATATTTAATTAATATTCAATTGATTAGGAAAAAGATACCCATAATCATTGATTTATTGTGTAAAGGCATGCCTGATTTATTCTTTATTACGGAGTCTTGGTTACTTGAATCTGACTTAGTGCTAATGAAACAATTAGAGGTCATTAGTGAGATATTTTCTCAGCTGAGAAAGGATCCTTGAAGATGTGGGTTTTTGATTTTCACAACAAGGTCTCTGAAGCTGTAGAAAATTCAAGAAGAGATGTCCTTCCAGCTTGAAGCACTTGTTATTGCTAATGAATAGTGGGGAGTTGTTCTTGTCTATGCTCCACCGTCCTTTTAAATCTGTGTTTAAGGATCTGATTTTATCACTTGACCCAGATGTCAAGGATTTTTTTGTGCTTGGGGATTTTAATTTACATTTAAATGTATTACCTCAGTCTGAAAACTGTGGTGTGATTCTTGATCCTTTGGAAGCATTGGGACTGTTGCAAATTATAAACCAACTAACACATCAATTTGGCCATACATTAGATTTGATATTTGTCAAGAATGATTCAGTCATTTTCAGTGACTTTAAAGTAAATTCCTCTCCAGTATCCTGGTCAGATCATGTTGTACTTAAAGTTTGGAAATCGATGAAAAATAATGTTGAAGTTAAATTTGAAAACATAAAATGAATTGAAAAGCATAAAGACTATGATATAGATTCTCTTTGGGAACTCTGGATTCCTAAAATTGAGGAAGCAATGGATTTGTCTGCTGATGAAGCAGTTGACATCATGGAATCACTCTTTGCAAACTGTATTAGATCAGGTTGCCTCCCAAATTATTAAAAGATTAATTCCTGGCATAGGGTTCCTTGGTTTGGTTCTGAGCTAACTGCACTGAAACAGCAGCTTAGGTATTGGCATAAGTCAATAAATGTGTCTGATCAAGAAAATTTCAATGATATGTTAAATAAGTATAGAACGAAATCTGACTCCTTATAAAAACAATTTTTAAAGATCATATTAAATCTGCTCCTAGTTCCTCAAAGGAACTTTTCTTTATGGTACAATCACTGACTTCGACTTCTTCTAATATTTCTAATACATTACATTTAAATAGGGATGCAGAAGACTAGAGTTTTTTTCTCCAAGAAACTTGAATAGTTAATAGGTTCATTTCCTCCCTCAGAAAGGGATGCAGGTCAATACTTTAGAGCAGCCAGTGTTTTGGGACTCCTTTAATGAAATTTCTTCAATAGAAATAATCAAGATTATTCAAGGTTTAAATACTACACACTGTCCCCTAAATGATTGTTCCTCTGTGCCCATGAAATGTTTAAGCCTGAACTTGCTAGTTTTATTGCTGATTTTGTAAATTTCTCCTTAAAGGAAGGACATGTTCCAAGATTACTTAAAATGACTGCAGTAAAACCAATACTAAAAAAAAAAACTAAATTAGAAGAGTCTAATTTGAGTAATTGCATTATGGCCATTTCGGGCATATCACCCAGTTTAATGCCAAGAAAAAAGGTGTAGTTATTTCCAGCTTTAAAACTGTGCAATAGCATGCGTAATGCTATTGCATGGTGAAATATTGCCCCTCATTTTCATAAATCCCACCCAAACTCCTCCCTGATCCCACTCCTTCCAAAAATTAGCATTTGCCCCATGCGCTAGTGTTATTATCACATGCATAATGGTGTTAACACATGCATTAACGTGTTATTGTGTGCATTAACGCCATAACACATTTTGATGAATGACCCGGAATATGAGGTTAACTTGCACAGAGTGGCAGTTGCTGCCCTTGACAGAGGGATTGAGGATGGTTTGACTAGAGTGGCAGTTGCCACCACGTGCAGTTTCCTGGGCAGGCTGGATGGACCTTACATTTTTTGATAAACTAAATCATTTGAATATTTTTTTTTTCTGAGCAGCAAAAATAATTCAGGTAGGATTGGGGAGGGTAGTTTTCTAAGTGATTTGCTTGGGTTACATAGGAGCTACTCGAGTAAATTTCCATTGAGGAAAACTCCCATCCCTTCAGCAGGTAAAAATACTTGCATGCTTCACAGCACACATACTTTTAGCAACTGGAGAAAGAGGCAATCCTAAAGGCGTGCACATATGTATCTGCACGCCGCTTTGAAAGATACCATCCCTGTGGGTAAACTTATGCACATGCTACTTGGCTATGCACAATTTTACCCAAATTCAGTGAATGGAAGTGTTCCCAGGGATGGAGTTCAGAAGGCATGCATACTTTTCTATTTTCAAAAATACGAGCAAACATTTCCATCTACATAATAGCAGGTGCAATTGTATGGGCACATTTGGTAGGATAATTATCAGAGTAGACTTATTCACATAAGATCACTTTAAAATTGTTGTAATTTAAGTGTGTTTTTGTTGCCTAATTTAGGAGGGCTGTTTATAAATTTACTGCGCAAAAAGCTATATTTTATCTTCATCTTTCTAGAGCCTAACAGAATTTCTATTACATCCTCCAATTAATCTTACAGTGGGCTATTATCCTTATTTTCTAAGTGCTTCAACATAAACTTTACTAGGGTAGTTTCTCAACATGAACACTGCTACACTTGATACAAATTTCAGATAAAATCCTTATTGCAAATCCAAAGTATCAGATCTGTGAATTTGTGGTCCAGTAATCTCTCCCTCAGGATCCTTTACATAAGAACATAAGAATTGCCATACTGGGTTAGACCAAGGTCCACCAAGCCAAGTTTTCTGTTTCCAATAGTGGCCAGTACAGATCACAAGTACCTGGAAGGATCCCAAATAGTAGATAGATCCCATGATGCTTATATTCAGGGATAAACAGTGGCTTTCCCCATGTCTACTGATCTATAAATCTTTATGGACTTTTTTTCCAGGAACACGACCAGACCTCTTTGAATCCAAGCTATACTAACTTTATCATATCCTTTACCACATCCTCTGGCAATGAACTCCAGAAATTAATTGTGCATATAAAGTTAGATTTTAAAAGGCAAGCATGCAGGTCCATGTGCGCATGATTCCTGGCACACACACACATGGATGTGTCGATTTTGTATAAGCGCGAATGTGCAGGCAGGTAACAACTCATGCGCGCTGGGGAGGCGATTTAAAAAAAATATGCGAGGCAATGCAATCGGCCCCTTCCCAGTTCCCTCCCAGTCCGCTCAAGAGTGGACTGGAAGGGTAATTCCGTATCACCCTACCTATTCTGCCTCTATTTTCCCCGCTCCTCCCCGACCTCTAAAGGAGAAGTAACTTCCACGCACCAGCTGGCTGCCGGCACACGCTTCCCCAGGAGAGCGTCTAATGGCACTGTCCCAGCCGGCCCCCACCCCCAGTCCACCACTTTTGGCTCTGCCGGCACTTCTTCATGTACCAGCAGATAAGAATATGGCTGGACCATTTCTAAAATGTGCTCAGTGCGTGCACGTCCCTGCCACACACGTATCTGCCAGGATTTGTGCACGCCGGCGATTAAAAATTTACTTGTGAGTGAATAAATATTGTCTTTGATTTGTTTTAAATGTGCTACTTATTAACTTCATGGAGTGTCTCCTAGCCTTTGTATTTTTTGAAAGAGTAAACAGCTAATTAATTTATCCATTCCACTCCTCTCATGATTTCAGACCTCTTTCATATTTTCCTTCAACCATCTCTTCTTCAAGCTGAAGAGCCCTAACCTCTTTAGCCTTTTCTCATAGAGAAACCTTTCTCTGTCCTTTTTCTAGTTCTGTTATATCTTTTTTTAATGCAGCAACCAGAATTACACATAGTACTCTAGGTGCAATCGCAATATATAGTGATATACAGATATTATGATTGTAGGGAATGCTATTGAGCCTCTACTAGAAGAATTGTACCAACTGTGTAGGTAGAAGAGAAGCAAATCTAATTATGAAACAACTCTCCCATGCAGGCTGCTGCATTGGCAAAATCCTGGTTTTATAAAAACCAGAGCCACTTTCTTTAGAGTGTGGATTTTTAGTTAGCCCTTCGAAAAGGTATGATGCTTCCCTGATCCTGTTTTGCTTTTCTCTTTTGTGTATATTTTAATTGAAGGAAGCTTGCATCCACCCTTCCTTCCTTTTGTTTAACTTTTGAAGCCCTTTCTTTTTGTTTGTTTGTCTGTTGCCTGAATTCCCAATGTCCAATGTAATGTAGAGATAACATCAGGAGAGGAATTCTAGATGAATCTCTCACCCAGAGAGATTTCTATTAATTTCTGGAAAGAGGAGAAGACTGGGAAGAAGAGATCAGAGGCATCCATCTGGTATGAACTACTAACATAACCAGGATATTCAGGATAGGGTTGGATAAATGCTATCCAGATATCAGCAAGGGAGTGAAGGAGGCTGGATTAGAAGTAAGAAGCTTGTCTAAGACATCTGGATTGAGGTATGAAACATGAGACTTGGACATGTACCATATAAATTTTGTTTAGTTTCCTATCCAAAATTTTTGAGAGGGAGCTCCAAACTTAAGCCAGAAATTGGGAAAGGATGTGGATCAAAAGCTTGAATTATACCACCTCTACAGAGTTACAGATTCATTGGAAGAGGATTATGTAATGGACTGTCTCAAACAAGGACCTGTAAATTGTTATTCATTTCACTTTCTTTCTTTCTTTCTTTATTTATTTATTTATTGACTTTTATTTACCGACATTCGTGGAGCACATCATGCCGGTTTACAATGAACTCAGTTGGGAGATACAGTATAACAATATAACAATATGACATTGAAACAATATGATGTTACTAACGAAAAAAACAACAAACAAACCAAAAACAAAATACAACAAAATAAACAATAATAATGAAACCAAGGAGTAGAGATTTGAGGGAGGGTAGGGGAGGGAGAGGGGGGGAGGGTAGGCTGGGGGGCAGTATCAGTAAAGTTATGCTGGAAGAACATTTATCATCCAGCATGATTATTACTGTGTATCTTAAAGCAATGCTCAGGGGCTTGGAGAAAAGTCTTTCCCTGTCCCCTCCAAGGAATTTTGAAGAGTAGAGGTTTTATGGAGGGTATAGAATGTTTGGACATCTTAAGCCCTTGTTACTGAAGTTGGCCGTTTGACTTCTCAATTAGGACATCAGCCCAGAGGTTACATGATATTCTCCGTTTTATTCTCTATTCTCTTCCTACGAATGTTGGGAATTATTAGGAAGGGAATGGAGAATAAAACAGATAATATCCTTATTTATCCTTGACTAGAATGTGAAGCCTCCCTGGGTAAAACTGAAAGCATGAGATCCTGTTTCTCAGTTTAGGTTCCCTTTCAAAATACATGGGATTCAGTGCTTAATCTTGAATTCTCCAATTTTCTCCTCTCCATCTGTTATGTACTAAGAGCATTTCCTTAGCCATTTGCTATTAGGGAGTATCCACAATACTAGATCAGATTCTTGTCTTTCCTCCTGATTCTGATACCAGTTGTGTATTCACATCTTCTTTACCAATTGTTGGATTGGAAAGGGAATCATTTGGGCTAAGGAACACCAAGATGATCAAGAAATATTTTCATTTCTCTCTGGGTAGGAAGGGTAGATAAAACTTCCTCCCAACAAAAATCACACAGAGTAAATAAATGCAAAAACTATTAGAGATGCTTTACCAACCACTGGATATGAGTTGGAAATCAATCTCTCTTCTTTCTATGACTCCTCAGTCTTTACAAACTACAAAAAAATTAAAGAATAGCTAACAGCCTCTCAAACTCCAAGCTAAAAGTCCACACAGATGCTAGGGGCTCCTGTGCTTATACACAAGCAGGAATAAACTATTACAGCAGCTTTCAATGCTGGTGCTTTCATAAATATTGTATATTCCTCTACTCTACACTGCCTTGACCTAGATACTAGGCTGCATTCCTTTGCTAGTATTCTAATGGGGGCCTACACTAATAAACATTTATAAAAATAATCTAAAATAAATAAAAAGCATATACAACTGATTTGATAATACAACTCAACCCACTGTAGTTCTAGTCCTCAGTGGAATGCACAATATGGTTGAAGGGTTACTATGGTGGGGCTGCTAACTAATAATCACAATAGAACCAAATCTGACATAATCACTGAAGGGAGGATATTAAGTAAAATTACGACAGTAGCATTTAACTTTAAAAAGGGAGACTATGATAGAATGAGTAGAAGTTAGCAAAAAATAAGAGGAGTAGTTGCAAGCATTAAAAGTCTGCATGAGGCATGAACATTGTTTAAAAATACCATTTTGGAAACCCAGATAAAATGTATTCCATGCATTAAAAAAAAGTCAAAAGAAAACCAAATTGCCAGCATGGTTTAATGGTGAGGAAAGGATGCAGTTAAATCTAAAAGGGCACCATTTGAAACATGGAAAGCAGACCCAAATGATTTAAATGGGCAAGATTATAAGCACTGGCAAGTTAAATGTAAAATAGTAGTTAGACAGACCAAGAGAGACTTTGAGAAAAAAGTTTGTCAGTGTGACAAAATTAAAACTAAAAATATTTTCAAATACATCTGAAGCAAAAAGCCTGTGAGGGAATCAGTTGGGCCATTATATGACAGAGGGGCAAAGGATGCTCAGAGAGGACAAAGAAATAACAAACTGAATGAATTTGTCTCCTCGGTCTTTATGGAGGATGATGTTGGAAATATACCTACACCTGAAACATTCTTTAATAGTGGAGAATCTGAGCAACTAAAACAAATATCTGTGACAATGGAGGATGTAGTAGATCAGATTGACAAACTAAAGAATAACAAATCATTGGGAGCAGAAAGCATTTACCCCAGAGTTCTAAAATAACTAAAACATGAAGTTGCTAATTTGTTACTAATAATCTGTAACCTACCATTTAAAACAATCACAATTCCTGAAGACCAGAAGGTGTTCAGTGTGACACCAATTTTTATCTTTCAACATTTTTATTATACAATAACAAATTCTAACACATTTTCAGTAAGTTACAATACAAGTATCAAATCCGATCGGTCACATAAACATAAATGTCACTTATTTATTCCTTTTATATTTCTACCTCCCTTTCCCACCCCATCCCTCCCCACCTCCTCTCTACAATATCTGCTGACAACCCCCTCACAGGACAGTCATATCTATAAGAAGATAGTAACAGAAGGCATTTTTTTCCTTATACCCCATGAGTGAATAGGAAGTCCATCCCATCCCATCAGAAAACTATAGACTGGTGAGCCTGATATCGGTGCTGGACAAAATGGTAGGTCATTCTGAAAAGCAAAATCACTAGCCTAAAAATAGAAATGGCTTAATGGGGAAGAGTCAACAAAGTTTTAGCAAGGGGAAGTAATCTCTTACCAATGTTTTACAACTGTTTGAATGTGTAAATAAACATGTTGAAAAAAGTTGGCCAATTGATATAGCATATTTGGATTTTCAGAAGGCGCATTAGAAAATCCCCCATAAGAAACAACTCAGGAAATTAAAGAGTCAAGGGATAGGAGGCAGTGTTCTATTGTGGATTGGTAATTGGTTAAAAGGCCAAAACAGAGGTTGAAACTAAATGGTCAGTTTTCCAAATGGAGAAAATTCATAGTACCTCATGAAAAAAGTGAGCTTATATAAAATACTTAGCTCCAGTAAAAGAAAATGTTATGAGAAGTTCCAATCTTCCAAATCATGATTTATCCCATCACATTCTGCATTTGGGAAGTTATTTCCTGCATCAGGAGATTCCTTTTAATATCCTTAATGTGCTGCCTTGTGCAGCCATTTACAACTTTGAAAAGAATGTTGAGCAGCCATGCTATGTTCAACCAATGGGTTATTAGGTTTTAAATTGTTTATTATTGATCAGGTTTATTCTTCTTTGCGAGTTGGGAATAGGGAGGCGAGACTAAATGAAAGAGAACTTTTTTCAGAGATATTCCTTGAATACAGTGGATCCTGGGGGTCTAAATAATGAAATTGAATGGTATTCCTTTAATTTAACATTATAATTTATTCTTTGAGAAAACAAGGTCTTCAACAAAAAGAACAATCAATTCCAGAAGCTTCATTTAGTGAAGAATTGTGTGTTTTCACCAGTCAGTAAAATCCAAGTGTAAAATGGTTATTGGACAGCATATTTTCCTAGAAGAGCTTTGCCTTGTAACCAATGTGCTTTTGTTATCCCTGGGAGTAACATGAATTAGACCTACTTTATGGGATCTGCCAGGTACTTGTGATCTGGATTATCCACATCAGAAACTGGATGCTGGGCTTGATAGATCTTGGTCTGACCCAGCATGGCAATTGCTATGTTCATAATCTAGTAACTGTCTTTCATGTATGACTGCAAGAAGTGGCTGAAACTGCAAACCAGGAATTCTTTGGCGACTACTATAGCATTATAAAAGATATGATTTGGAGGCAGCAAAACCAGGGTTGAATTTCCTTCTTTGTTATATCTATGGGAATATTTATGCCATACAGAGCATGAAAAACCAGAATACTCCAAACCATGCTTCTATTTTATTGCTAAATTCAGGAATGGGTAAAGCTAGAGTACTTCATAATGCTTCAGTTTATTCTCTTGAGACCTGTAAGATTTAATTAAAGATAACAAGAAGTAAAGCAAATAAATTATAATATTAACTGGATTTCACCCTTAATAAAGGTTCACTACCACACAGGCCTATCTCTAACATGCAGGAAGATCATGCTATTAGCAAAAACGTAAAGCACACTAACGTCTGTATTAGGAAAAACTCAATTACAAATGTACATCTTCAATTTAATCAACGAAGGATAATTGCCATGAGGTTTAAAATCAAATAAAACTTCCTCTGGATGAGACAGACAGACTCACAAGCTCTCCCTTATTGGAAATGGTACTCATTCATTTATAGGAAAAACATCAATTTGTCTACTACTATCCTCTTCTTACAAATTTACAGTCCAACAAATTTCAACTGGAACATTATATTTTCCTGTTTTCTCCCTACAATGACCATTTTATAAATTATCAATGTTTTCTAATTCTGGTCTGTGCAGAAAAACAGATTTTTTGAATAATTTGAATAATTTTACTGACATACAAGTAGGGTTGCCAACTCTGTCATCCCTCCTCAAAGGTCAATACACCACCTGGGACTACCATCACTAGGACTTACAGTATGGCAGTGGAACACCTTTAAAGTTGGGGGAACCAAGCTAACCAGATGTGGCCCTCTCCTCTGTACCCCTCCTTCTGTCCACCTACCTACACAGCCCCTCCCTTTCTCCACATCTTTCTGCTATGTCCTCAAAAACATGTAAGAAAATCTATAAGGGATTTGTAGTAAACATATAAATGGGACTGGTATCAGTTCTATATGAACATGAATAGCTTGTTGAAGTTGCAAAACCTGGATTGATAGGAATATTCTTTTTTTTACATAAAATTAAGAAGAAAAAATAGCTTTTTTATAAATACAAATTTACTTAGGTGAAACAGTTTTTTTTTTTTAATGCTAGCAATGATTAGATGAACAAACTGCCTAATACAATTGAACTAATTTTTGTAATGGTTTGGCTTTTTCATTTGTTTTGAGGACATAGAGGAAATAGATATTTATTGCAATATTGGAGTTCAATTATTAACAGTAGACCTAATACCATATACAGAAAACAATAATACAAATCATCATACCTAGGAACTTCCAAACTTTTGAGTTTAGGTCACCCTGAGATTGTTCTAGATTAGTGGGGGAAGGGAGAAGGAATAATGCACTCCCACTCCCTGCTAATCTATACTCTCTCTCTCCACCACCACAACCACCACTTCCCCTCCCCTTCTAGGGATGATCCCAGCATGCTTTCACTTCCTCTCTCTAGAACTCTCTTTGCTCTCACTGTACCCTCAACTGCGTCCCAAGTCCTGGAATCACAGCCGCAGGCTATACCCTATGGGCCGGATTTTAAAAGCTCTACGTGCATAAATCGCCTTATGCGCGCCGGGCCTATTTTATAAAGGACCGCCGATGCACGTAAAGTACTGAGATGCATCTAAGTTCGGGGCTTTCTTAAAGGGGCGGTCTGGAGGCAGGGCAGGGGTGGGGCCAGAAGTCTCCGACACAGCGGCCGTTTACCGCTGTGTCGGAGGATCGCGTGCCGGCAGGCTGCCAGCGTGCGCAACCTGTGCCTGCCTCCAGGCAGGTGCAAAAGGTATGATAAGAATTTGGGGAGGTTAAAGTAGAGCTAGGGTGGGCAGCGGAAGGGGTGGGAAGCTTAGGATACGGGGAATGGAAGTTTAAGTTCTCTCACAGGCCGCTCCAATTTCGCAGCGGCCTGGGAGGGAATAGGGGAAGGCAACGCAGCTTGGCGCACGCAAGGTGAACAATTGTGCACCCCCTTGTGCACACTGACCCCCAGTTTTATAACATGCACGTGCCTGCCATGTAGTGCGCGCACATGTATGCCCGCGCGCAGGTCTTAAAATCTACCCTATGTGTTGCAGTCCTTTTCTAGTTTCTTCCCATAGGATACCTGCAATGTGTGTGCTCCAGGCTGACACCTCTCCTCCTATTCTATGCAGGCTTATCACAGGCAAGTGGATGGACCTATAGAGAGGTCCATATTCAAAAGTATTTAGCTGTATATCTCAGACATTATCCACCTTAATGAAGATTTGAGAACTAAACCAGCTAAATTCTAGCTGGCTAATATGTTATCCGGCTAGAATGTACCTGGCTAATAGGGTCATTTTCTACCTCGTGTTATGGTGTTTTGCATGCAAAACATGCCTAAACACATGCTAAAAGTACCACAACATATGGTGTTATGCTAATTTTTAAAAGGGGAGGGATTGGGGTGGAGTCAGGGACGGGGATTTTGTAAAAGTGTGTTGGTTTCGCAAAGAGTGAAGCCATAACGCATGGTATCGCACAGTTTTAACGCCAAAAATAACTATAACTTTTTCATTGGCATTAAGCTGTGTGATATGCCCATAACACAAATTATATTTTTTTCTCAAATTCCATTTTGGGCATTTTTAGGCTGGGAGGGAGAGAGAGAGAGAGAGAGAGAGAGACTCTGGGGGTGGCACCATAGTAAGCAGCTATTTATGCTATTATAGGAGGCCCACCTATTAACTCGAGGTGAGGTTTAGGTATTAGTGAAGGGGTTAGGGGCCACTTTGACATGCAGAGTGAGACGTATGAACAGAACAGTGCATTCTTGTGAAGATTTCATGTGTTTCGGAGCGTGGAAACTCACACGATGAGATTTGTACAATGTTCTCTCAACCTAGCTTGATGGACTCTCTACCTGGCCCATATCTGTTCTATGCTAACTCCAACGTCTGAACTTTCTGAGGCCAATATTCAGCTGTATAAGTTAGCCTGATAAACTTATTCAGCTAAACTGGCTTTTAATTAGCTGTAAAAATTTATCCGGCTATCTAAACTGGATAAGTCTGAAAATCAGCTTATCCAGCTAAAATAGCCAGAAAAGTAGTTCCTCCCCAGAATGCCTCCTTCCCATCCCTCACTTATCTAGTTAACTGTCTAGATGAATAAGTGGTAGCTGGTCAGTACAGCCAAATGTTCAGACAGTACCACTTAGCCAGCTAAATAATTACTTAACTGGCTAGGTGGGGCTGAATATGGAATTCTTTGTCTTCCACCATTTGCCTGGAACACCCATCCTGAGTAGATGTGTCTTGTTCCATCTCTGACTGTGTTCAAGTCTGAACATTTAAAGACCTACCTTTTTGAGATAGCTTTTAAATCCAAAATCCCTAACACCTCTGATATTAGACCCTCTTAAACAGGATATTTTCTGTAATACTTAAGTGACTGCTAGAAATTGTGAAGTCCATATTCAAAAGCATGTAGCCGGCTAACCTAGATGTTAGCTAGCTAAATGAATATTTGGGCACATGTAGGCTAAATTCTAGCTGGCTAATGAGTTAGGAGGCTAGAATTTAGCCAGATAAGTTAGGGGTGTTCCAGGGGTGTAAATGGGAAGAGTTGAGTTAGCTGGTTATTCCGATATTCAGACTTAGCTGGATGACTTAGCTAGCTAAGTCTGGTTGTGCCAAAGAGCTGTCCTAAAGATTGTTGGCTGTAGTTAGTCAGCTAACTTTAAGATAGCTGGCTATATTCAATAGTGCAGCTGAATTACTGAAAATACCTCCAAAGGTAGCCGGATAAGTTTATCCAGCTAACTTTGCTATCCAGACTATGTCTGAATATGGACCTCCGTGTGTATTGTCTGTGTGCATCAACTATATTAGGAGTTGGCAACTCAGATCTAGAGTGCCATAAACAGCTCTGGTTTACAGGATATCAATGATGAATATGCATAATCCACTTAAATTATAAGGAGACCAGAACTCAAAAAATTCCCAAATATATCTATACTGGAGTTTCTGCTTCCCTTATGTTACAGCTTAGTCTCCTGCCACTGATACTGATATTTTCCAGTTCATGTTTGAGGATTACAGTATCTTGCTTCAATTTTAGGGAATCTAGCTCAAGAACAGCAACAATGTGCCCAGTCCTACTCAGGGCCGCTTTATCCACTTAAGGGGCCCTGGGCAAACATTTGTGGATGGGTCCCTTTTCATTTTTTCCATATTTAATTACCACAGCACTTTCTCTCCTCCTCAACACCAGCTCTCTTCTCCATCGCCCCCCACACCATTAATTTGATGCTTCAGGCTCCCTGCTGCTACTTTTCTCCTCTGTGCTGGCTAATGGAAGGGCAGACACGTTCTTCCAGCCTTTGATGGCCAATGCAAGTTCGCCTCTACCTTCTTTCAGCCCATGTGGGAGAATGAAAGCACTAACCTTTTAAGCACATACAGGCCCATGCAAGTGCAGCATGATGCATCATACACCTTCCAACACATGTGGGTTGTCATTGTCACAAGAGTAGTGATAAAAGCTTTGTGATGTGGATAGTGCTGGGTTAAGGTATAAGGCACCCTAAGTTAACCTTCATTCTTGCACCCCTCTCCTTCTGAAATAAATTTCAGTCAGTGGCATACTGGGGGGGGGGGGGGGCAATGTCCCCAGGTGCAGGGCCATATAGGGTTGCTGATGGCTGACATAGGGAGGCCCTTGCTGGGGGAGCGGGGGGTGAGTTCTGCTGTCTCACCAGCTGAAGAAAAAAGAGCAGTGAAAGTGGCAGGGTTGATGGCAGTTTTCTGGTCTCCACCAGCATCAGAAAATGGTCAACGTGCGAGGGGAGGGAGCAACAGAAGTGGAGGCAAGTTGGGTGGTGGAGCCAGTCTCAGAAAAACTGGTAGGGGATTCCCGAGCCATAACGGCTGAAGGAAGCAGCCCAAAGTGGAGAAGGAAGAAAGAGGAAGACAGCAGATGGAGTAGGTGGGAGGGAGGAAGGGGAGGGGGAGGGCAAGATCAGTAAAGAGTAGCAAAGAGGGAGAAGAGAAAAGGGGGGATGGGGAAGATGGGAGAGCTAAGGGAGAGAGTGCATAAAAGCTCTTCCCCTTCATACATACAAATCCCTACACCACCATTCTCCCACATAGACACATCCCCCCCATAGTCCAAGCCATAACCACCAATCCCACCATCATCACCCCACACTCTCCCCACAGACACCACTAGCCTCTCCCCACACATGCATACTCCCCCAGACCCCTTCACACATGCATACATTTCACACACTCCACCCCAACAAACACACATCCCATACCAACAGCACCACCCCACACATGCATACATCTCACACACACAACTACCATCCCATCCCCCACATCTCACACACACAACCACAACACCTTACTTACACATCATGAACATGTAACCTCTACTACTACCCCTACACATGCGCACACAACCACTGCCAACCACCTCAGACATGCACATCTCTCAAACACCACCACTGCTAATCCCCCCAAATGCGCCCACATCTCACAAACATCAATAGTTCCAAATGCTCCCCACACACCATCATTGCCAAACCCCCACACATATGCACACACAAACACCATCACCACTCCCACATATATCTCATACCTGCCAATACCCTCCCTCACACTACCCCTCACACATTTTACATACACTGCCACCACTGCCAAATCCCCCACACCCACACCACTGCTGCCACCCCCCCCCCCACAAAACCACCACTGCCACTCCCCCCACCACATACCCCTGCCTTTCCTCTCCACCACACACACACACACACACACACACACCATCAATGCCAGCCCACCCACATACCACTACCACTGCTAGCTCCTCTATACACATCACCACCACTAACCCTCACCACATGCACAGCAACACCGCTAAACCCCTCACACACATCATGCATACCACTGCCCTAACCCCCAAACATACTTCTAATGCCACCAAATTCTCCCAAACATTCCACTACCAACAACCCTCCCCACATATATCTAATATATACCACCACCATCTCTACCACCACCCCTCTCACACACACATATATCTCACATACACTGCCATCACAACTTTGTCCCTACCTTCTCACAGGCCTGTGGATATATGGACACAATCAAGAGTGTAAGGGGAAATTAGTACCCCCAGCCATACATACACACAACCCCTACTCTATTCAAGGTAAGTCACTGAAGCTAGACTGAATGGAGGTTGGGGGAGGGGACAAGGAAGGAGCAGAACCAATCAAGATCAATTCCAGACAATTCCAACTGACACCTGCATGGATTGACAATGAAGTCCTTATTTTTTCAACCTGGAACTGAAAACAAGCTACAACATTCAGCAGTCACTAATTTGTATTGAGCCATTTCTCTGCTGCATTTCAGAGAAATTTGCATTTCAGTAGCTCTTTCTTAAATCCAAGGAAAAGGTAGAGAAAACTGAGAAAAGAAAGGAAGGGGAAACTATGTAAGATGAGTCACTGCAATTTTTTGTCCAGTGCTATACAGAATTTACTATATCATTGAGTAGGCAAAAGAAAGAGTGTCTCTTGCAGAGCAGGGAGATATCTCTTTTTATTTTAACAGTTGCAGTTTCTTTAACCTGTTCAGGGACCACTGCACTGACCAGTTAGAACAGCAGCCTCTCTTTTCTTTGTCCTCTCTGACTTTGAGGGGTGTGAGAAACATATTCCACAAGCTGTGTCATTTCTACTGGGAATTCTACATAAGAACATGCCATACTGGGTCAGCCCAGCATCCTGTTTCCAACAGTGGCTAATCCAGGCCATAAGAACCTGGCAAGTACCCCAAAACTAAGTCTATTCCATGTTACCATTGCTAGTAGTAGCAGTGGCTATTTTCTAAGTCAACTCAATTAATAGCAGGTAATGGACTTCTCCTCCAAGAACTTATCCAATCCTTTTTTAAACACAGCTATACTAACTGCACTAACCATATCCTCTGGTAACAAATTCCAGAGTTTACTTATGCGTTGAGTGAAAAAGAACTTTCTCCGATTAGTTTTAAATGTGCCACATGCTAACTTTATGGAGTCCCCCTAGTCTTTCTATTATCTGAAAGAGTAAATAACCAATTCACATCTACCTTTTCTAGATCGCTCATTATTTTAAACACCTCTATCATATCCCCCCCTCAGCCGTCTCTTCTCCAAGCTGAAAAGTCCTAACCTCTTTAGTCTTTCCTCAGAGGGGAGCTGTTGCATTCCCCTTATCATTTTGGTAGTCCTTCTCTGTACCTTCTCCATCACAATTATATCTTTTTTGAGATTCGGTGACCAGAATTGTACACAATATTCAAGGTGCGGTCTCACCATGGAGCGATACAGAGGCATTATGACATTTTCCATTTTATTCACCATTTCCTTTCTAATAATTCCCAACATTCTGTTTGCTTTTTTCACTGCCGCAGCACACTGAACCTACGATTTCAATGTGTTATCCACTATGACGCCTAGATCTCTTTCTTGGGTGTAGCACCTAATAAGGAACATAACATGTGTAACTATAGCATGGGTTATTTTTCCCTATATGCATCACCTTGCACTTATCCACATTAAATTTCATCTGCCATTTTGATGCCCAATTTTCCAGTCTCACAAGATCTTCCTGCAATTTATCACAATCTGCTTGTGATTTAACTACCCTGAACAATTTTGTATTTTCTGCAAATTTGATTATCTCACTCGTCGTATTTCTTTCCAGATCATTTATAAATATGTTGAAAAGTAAGGGTCCCAAAACAAATCCCTGAGGCCAAATTTTGTAACTAATTGTTGATTTGAATATGAAAATTGTAATATGTTAGCTTTGATTATTAAAATTTATTTAATGTGATATTATATTAATACATTGATATGTACTTTGTTCCATTTACCCTTTCCTATGTAATATATTAATATGTTTTTTCTACACAGTATTGAGGTTACAGTGCTAGTCCACTTGAATATATAGAAATAAAGGTCAAAAAACTGTAGATGATACTTTTTTATTGGACTAATTTAATTTATCTAAGATTAGCTTTCAAGAGCTAAGCTTCCTTCATCAGGTCAGTGAAGAAACAGTTAAATTAAATCCAGGCCAATAAAAAAAATGATATTGCCCACAATTATTTTTTGATCATGCTTACTTCTATGTGTTTATTTGTAATTGATTTTAAAATTGTGCATGTAATGACTGAATACTGCTCTACTTATGTTAATTCTAGACTAGTCACTATCTAAAGTGCTATTGTTAGCATTTGTTTTCAGAGGGAGAGGTAGAAGAGAGGCAACAAATGGGGCAACTCTTTCCTTCTCCTGAGAACCTCCTCACCTCTGCCTCATGTCTCCCTGAAGTCAGCAAACCAACAGGCCGATGCAATACCGACACGCTAAAAACGTGCGTCCAAAATGGATCCACTTTTTTTAATGCACATACAATCACCTCTCCTGGACACTTGAAGCAATAGGCAAATAGGCACCAAGATAAAAAGGATGCACTAGGGATAAACTGTGGGTCCCTATCATGTCCAAGGCATCCAGCACCCAGGAGAAGTGCCTGTGTGTGCAGGTTAGGTAAATGGATGCTCGTAAATTAAGCGTCTCTTTTCCTAAGCAGACCACATTAAAGACCTTTTTTTTTTTTTTTTCTGCTTCTGTGGTTCCTCCTGCATTGTATTACGACAATACTAAGACAGAGGATCCACAGAAAAGCACAGAAAAGCTGTATTTTCTGCTTTTCTGTACATGGCTGAGGCACCTTAAAAATTAACGCCAGTTCTGTGACTGTTAATTTTTCAGCGAAAAACGTGCGCATCCAGATGCATTAACATTTTACATCTGGCATACTAGCTAATAGCCTCATCAACATGCATTTACATGTGATGAACGCTATTAGCTACGTGCTGTTTTGGATGCGTGTTTTGGATGCGCTAATCTTGATATTGCACCAGGCGTAAGTCTAGCGTATCCAACCACGCGTTCAGTGGCGTGCTGACCTTAGCACTCGATATTGCATCGGCCTGCAAATGTGGGGCTGCCTGGGGTAGTCCTTGCTTTGCTAAAACTACATACTGAAATAGTCCCTAAACATAATGCAGCAAATTGTTAACATAACGTGCATTTTGGAGAAGAATAATGTCATAAATTAATGAATGCAGAAATCTTATTGCAAGTAGCATTCTTTCATGTGTTATCTTTTCTGTCTGTTAGATTGTAATTGATAATTGTATAACAGCTGAATGCCAAGTACTATATTGGTGTCCCAAATTACAAGGTATTAAGCAAACACCTGTCAATCACGGCCCTTGACCTCATTGTGACAAGACTCTTAATTAGATTCTTCAGAGCAGGAGGGGGAAATTATGCACTGAAAAGGTTAAGATGGAAACAGATTCACAGATTTCTTAGCACACTAATTCAGATTGATGGCAGTACACTAGCACCAGAGACTATAAACAAATGGCTGTGAGAGACATACAAATATTAAATCATGTTAGTTAAGTTGTGTAGAAAATAGAAAGTCATATTTACAGCTTTTGCCTATAAAAGTCATTTGCTGAAGCAAATGAATAGCTTCTTTAAGGAATCACCCAAAAGTTTTCAATTACTATATTTGAAAACTAAATCAATAAAGATAAAATGACACAGTAGTGAATGATCCTTTCCTAATAAACTGTGCTATAGTTCAATTCTCCAAGTTTAAAGAGCTTATAAAAATAACATTTCATTTTGGTTGTATTGATTTAATATCAAGATGCGAAAAGGTAAAGCATATTTTCACTCAAATGTGAATAATTATTCACTCTTTTGGCTTCATGGTTATATACTTCTTGTGTGGTGATAGAGAGAAAGTTAACATTTCATGAATCTCCATAAACTAGCCTAGTTGCCATGCTAATCAACTTTGATACACAGAAATAAAGTTTAAAAAGCAAGTTATATTAAACTAATTTAATTCATTTGTCATTAGCTCTTGAGAACTATGCCTTTTTGGCCAGATCAGTGAAGAATGAGGTAAGAATCATTCTGCTTGAACACACATCCTGTAACCTACTTGCATATTCAGGCAACATCATCCTTACCTCCTTCTCCACTGAACTGTTAAAAGCCTAGTAACAAATTTATTGTTAGTCCAATAAAAAGGTATCACCTACACTTGTTGTTTGACCTATAGTTCTTTGAATCTAAATAATAAAGATGTACACTAATGTTTTTCATTTATTAGTTTATGTGCATACATGTTATATGTGTGTAAAATTCATTTTACATTCACATGTGATAGGACACAAAACAAAAATAAATTAAAATTGCTGTGAAAAACAAAAAAAATAAATAAATACAATTTTTCGCATGAACTCCCCTACTCAGGAGCACTGTTCCAGTGGTTCATAAAATATTGCCATGTTTTTTTTCCAACCTTTGAGCACCATTTTCATAAATTTTCTGAATCTAAAAAGATACCTACATTAGATATGTGTATTCATTTGAAATAAATGAGTAAAACACAACAAATGAGTCCATATTCACTCCATTCATGATCCCCTGAAATAAATTGAGGGAGTCACAGAAATGAAATAAAAAAATATGTCTCATTTGTTTGTTTCCCTTTTAATTGGACAATTGAAGAATATTACTCTGCTCCAAGTAAATAAACAGGTGCATTTTATTCAGTGAACAACAATTTCCTGTGTGACTCACAGTCATGTTAGAGTCTTGTTCGAGCTAAGGCAGGACAAGTTGGCCTGGAAATCAAACACAAGATAAATTACATTGAAGCATCTTTCTAAACTGGCCTATAGTTGCTATTTGACTCAAGTAATGCCTACTGTAAAGTCTGTATATATGCAAGAAGCTTTGCATTTCTTCCCTAGCTCTTAGCAGAAAAGGATGTGCTACTAGAAATTCTCAGCAAAAAAGCTTAGAAACTTTTGTATCTGGCACTGGTAAAAGGCTCCTTCTGCTCATCTATGTTCTGCAGTGGTCTTACACAATCACTGACAGGCCGATACAGTAAGGAGCGGTAGGAAGAGCTGCATTAATGCCGGGCGCACCCGCGTTTGCCACACTCACAGTCCTGCTCACCTACCGCTCGGTACTGTATTTAAATAGCTTGCAAATGCAAGCTGCGTCCAAGAAGCGTCTGTGACGCGTTAGGCCCGCGCAACCCATTTTACTGTATAGGCGCTTAATACAGCGCTTATACAGTATCCTGGGTGCGCTGGTACCTGTCATTTCAAATGTCATATCAAATGACATATCAAATGTCATATCAAATGACATTTGAAATGACAGGCACCAGGAAGTGGATCCCAACTTTAACCCATGGAAACTTACTTTTTGTTGCTTTCAGCCCTTTCCCTTCTCTGCCGTCCTCCGGAGGGGGCAGCCGGCGGCGAAAGCAGCTTGCAGCGGTCCCCCCCACGCAGGTCCCGGTTCTCCTGGCTCAACCCTCATCTGAAGATTGTGAAGTCAGGTAAGAGCCCACTGTTCTGTGCCCTCTCCAGTCACGGCACAAGCGGAACGAAGCGAAGTGTACGTTCATTGGCTGAAGCGCCCGTCAATTTGGGTGCTCAAGCCAATGAAAGCACATGGACGGGCATGCGTGACATCACCCGCTCGTCCATGTGCTTCATTGGCTTGAGCGCCCAAATTGACGGGCGCTCAAGCTAATGTAAGCGCATGGACGGGCGGGCGTGACATCACGGCATGCGTCACGCACGCCCGTCCATGTGCTTTCATTGGCTTGAGCGGCCAAATTGACCGGCGCTCCAGCCAATGAAAGTACGCTTCGCTTTGCTCCGCTCGCGCCGTGACTGGAGAGGGCACAGAACAGTGGGCTCTTACCTGACTTCACAATCTTCAGATGAGGGCTGAGCCAGGGAACCGGGACCTGCGTGGGGGGGGACTGCTGCAAGCTGCTTTCGCCACCAGCTGCCCCCTCCGGAGGACGGCAGAGAAGGGAAGGGGCTGAAAGCAACAAAAAGTAAGTTGGTAACATGTCAAGTCACTTCGGGAGGTGGGGATTTTAGGTTTTTAGGTTTCCTATTGGGGGAAAGTTTGCTGTCTACCCTTACTCCTGCCTCTAACGCAGGGGTAGGGGTAGGCGGTAAATTAGCAGGTTAAATGCGCGGCAAAACGGCAGGGTAAAAAAGCAATAGTCGGGGCGCGCGTTACTGTATGGGAGGGAATAGCTAATTCGATCGTTTACATGTAATATACATGCCGCGGGCGGAAGGGGTTACCCGGTGATTTAAAGAGGCGGTAAGAGTAGGTTAAAGGGGATAGTGTATCGCGGGTTGGACTAACGTGGCCGAAAAGTGAGTAGAAAGCGGGTTAGGAGCAGGGTAACCGCAGCCGCACTTTACTGTATTGACCTGTGAGTGAGAAAGAGAGGCAGGGCACTGCTATATATTTTGATTTTTCTCTTAACTCGGGGAAGATCAGGGTGAGAATCAATGTGGTCATTGCAGTTGCAGAAGCGCTAGTGAATTGTTTCTCTGTCTGTCTGGACATCAGTAAGGTGAGCAATGCTCACTCAGAAAGTGAAGAGTCTTACCACATTGTCAGTTTTTTTGGTTGCTGGTGTTTAACAATTTTTGAGTGCAGTCAGTCAGCACTAGTGCACACAACACAGCACATATACATAGTAAGGGCCGGATTTTATAACATGCGCGCGGGCGTAGATTTGTTCGCGCAACCTGGCTGGTCTCCCCGAGGGCTCAGCGTGCCCAAGGTGCATTAATGGTACCGGGGTTTTTTTTTTCAGGATGGAGGGTGGGACAGGTAGGGGAAGGTGGGGGGGGGGCGGGAAAAGCCAGCTGGTCTCCCCGAGGGCTCGGCGTGCCCAAGGTGCATTAATGTGCACCCCCTTGTGCACACCAACCCCTGATTTTATAGCATGCGCGTGGCTGTGCGCACATGTTATAAAATCGGGCGTACATTTGTACGAGCCGGGTAGCGCGCACAAATGTAAGCCGCATGGTAGGTTTAAAAATCCGGCCCATGGTGTTTATTTGATTTTCCCAAGATATGCAGGGCCTCTTGATATGCATTTTTTTTTTTTGCATTTTTTATGCAAACCAACACAAAAGTAAGAGAACATATAAAGAAATGTCTAATCAAGTTGTCTAAATTCATGAGTTTCTGACAAGTGTAAGATGACCAAAATCAATATCACAATACACAAAAACATTTAGAAGAAATATATCCAACTTCAGTCCACAAAAATAACTAACCCACAAAAATGTGTCCAGAACAAAGGAAAAAAAATCAACGTATTAGGACTTCGTTTTCTTTTCTTTCTGAAGCAAAGCAGTCAATTTGTATCTCAAAAATAATAAGATGCATTTTGGATTTTAATTTTCCATGTAAACTGGTAATTCAAAGCAAACCCAATTCCCCACAATATCACTTCTTGCTTCAAAGAACAATAAAGCAAAACATTGTTCCTTCTTGACTGACTATATCTTGACACATTCACACAGAAGTGAACTCTGGATCAAAAAAAAAAAAAGGAACCCGAATGCTCAAAAAAATAATTTTCAATTCATGTCTGAATCTAATAAAAATGTCACCCTTGAATAAGATCCTGCCCCCATCCCCGGGCATCTCTCTCTGCTTCTTTCCTTTTACACTCCCACTAGAGAATTCTGATCCTTCCAAATGCCTTCTCCTTTCCTCTACTTCTTTGGCTAATGCCAGGTTGACTTGCACAAGACTTCCTGCTTTCAGCTGTTATGCACCAAAAATCTAGAATGAGGTAACTCTTCCCCTTCGTTCCGAGCCTTGTTACCTCACTTTCCCGAATGAAAAAGTTAAGTCACGGTAGAGAAGAAGAAAGAAACTTGCAACACTTGATTCAATTATGGCTGCAAATGACCATACAATTAAACGTATTGTTATTGTACCTGTAAATTTAATTAAAATTTGAATGTAATCCAACTTGAGGCAATTCTTAAAAAAAAGGTTGAATATCAAATGCTTCTTTCCCTTTTATTTATAAACAACAAGATTTTTTTTACAATAGGCATACAGAGGGGAACACTAATTTTACTGAACAAGTCATGCTGCCTATGCAAAGCAATGGCTAATATGAAATTTGATAACGTACAATGAGCTCCCTTATTTATTTATTTATTTAGCATTTTTCTATACCGACTTTCCAATAACAAAATTATTGATCAATTCGGTTTACATTTTAAACAATAACAACAATGACAAGTAAATGTCTTACAATGAACAGGTCGAATTAACTTGGATTAAGATATATGGGGGTAATAACATAATTAACATGAGCGGTGCCTAATATAGGCTAGAGGCTGGGTTTTAATGATAGACTGCCAAAGATAATAGACTGCCAAAGATCATGTGATTTCTAGAGAAGATCTATATAGTTCTCTAGCGTGTTACCACTGAGGGGATATTGGCAGGGATATTTCGCAGGTTGATGTTATGGGAAAGCTTGGTTGAATAACCAAGTCTTGAGCCTTTTTTTTAAATGTAGTGGAGCATTGCAGTGATCTGAGCTCTGATGGGAGAGAGTTCCAGAGTTTAGGCCCAGCTGTGGAGAAGGCTCTTTTACTTAATGCTGACTTCATCGGTGGAATTTGAAGGTTGTTTTTGTAGGCTTGTCTCACTGGTCTGGAAGATGTGTGGAGTTGGAGAGGGAATGTGAGCTCGAGTGGTGCCAGGTTGTGTAATGCCTTGTGGGTTACTGAGAGCACTTTGAATAGTATTCTGAATTTGACGGGAAGCCAGTGTAGGCTTTTTAAGATGGGTGAGATGTGGTCTCTTTTGTTGGACTTGGTTAGGATCCTCGCTGCAGCGTTCTGCAGCATCTGTAGCGGTTTTATGGCGTTGGCAGGGAGACCCAGTAGAAGAGAGTTGCAGTAATCTATTTTCGTGAGAATGATTGCTTGTAGAACTAATCGGAAGTCTTTGAAATGTAGGAGTGGTCTCAGTCTTTTTAAGACTTGTAATTTGAAGAATCCATCCTTTACAATGTTATTTATGAGTGATCTGTAATTCATTTGGTTATCCAATATAACTCCTAGATTTCTGACTTGTGGGGTTATTGTTAATTGAGTTGACAAGATGGTACTTGGAAGTGTGTAGGTTCCGTTTTGGGAAATGAGGAGATATTCTGTTTTGTTTTGATTAAGGATCAAGTTGAGGTTAGTGAGTAAGTTGTTGATGGCTTGTTGGCAAGAGTTCCAGAAGTCCAGAGTTTTTTGGAGAGATTCGGTAATTGGAATCAGTATCTGAACATCGTCTGCATATAAGTAGTGGACGAGATTCAGGTTGATGAGGAGCTGGCAGAGTGGCAGAAGGTAAATATTGAATAAGGTTGGAGAGAGTGATGATCCTTGTGGGACTCCTAAGTTTAGCCATACTTTGAACAAACTATTTCAATTTAAATTCTCATTCAGTTTGTCAACCTTACTGTAATTTTTTTTTTTTTAGTTTTAGCTGTGTAAATTTAAAGTGTCATTTAAAATAAGCTAGGTCAAACATATTCAAGCTATATTCAGCCCAAACTGTGGAGCTCTGAATGAAAGACTACAGGCAAGATTAATTCCTATTGATAAAATGAAAAAAAAGTTCTCTGTGACAACAAAGCCACCCTTAATAACTAAAAAAAAAAATAAATAAAATCGACTGCAGTCTATTTCAGCTTAACAATTAACACGAATCAGGATTCAAAAGAAATAAAACTGAAAACACATTTGTTTCTGACATGCTCAGACCTGACAAATTAATCCATTTTAAATGCAATGACTGGCCTTTTCACATGCAGAACACAGGCCATCGTTACTAATTAAAGACAGCATACCAATCACCCTCCAGTCATAATAAAATCATTCTTGGTTTCAAAGTACCAAGAATATTTAGCAAACTGAAAGGCACAAAGAAATATGACCGTTTAAATCTGATAGTTGAGTAAAAGGCTATAATGGTGATTCGGGGGATTTCTGGTGATGAGGCATATAAAAGGGGCCTTTGTTTTCAGTTTTTATTTTATTTTCTCTGGGAATTTATTAGTGTTTATAGTGTTAACCAAATGGCAGAAAATCAGTGGAAAGAATGACTCCTATTCTCCCTAATGAATTCTCTTGTTTGTGTTGTTTATAATAAACGCTGATAAATTCTTGGAGAAAATAAAAACTGAAAATGAAGGTCCCTAACTATGTAGGATGAGAGAATAAATACCAGGGCTTCCATAGGACTTAGAGATTCAGGCTGTAGGAAAATTGGTTTGTATTCAATGTTCCAAAGCTGTGCTGCTGTGGGTGTGACATTAATTAATTGAAACATTTTAAAATGGATTTTTGTTTACACCTTATTTATTTTGTATGTTGGTATATTGGAGGTGACTGCTTATATATGTTTTGCTAGTAACAGTGGTGTACCGAGGATCTCCGGAGCCCAAGGGCCAATGTATGTGTGCCTCTCCAGCGCCCTCCCAATCCTTCTTGTACTAATGCTTAACGTTACAGAAAATCAGTGGCGTTTCTAGACAGAAGAATTTTGGAGGGGGGGGGGGGAGCAAGCCAAAATGACATTTCCTCTTATCGCATCCATCTCCATAGCATGCCCCCTGCTTTACAATTGGCTCTAAAAAATTCAATAAGAAAGTCCCAAGCATCTTCTGTGTAAAAAAACTGGCTAATGTTACCCTTTTAGTAAAATTACTATTAAAATTATTTCATAGTCGCATTCAACTAATTCTATATGGCTATGTGAGTGAAGTCTTGAATATATAGGAAGGGACAGAATGTCAATATAAATCCTGCATCTCCAGTTCTGTAACACACTGTGCTCTCAAGTCCATTTGTGTGCGGTTCCCGGCATGCGCACACGGACGCACCGACTTTATAATATGTGCATGCTGGCGCTCACATGATATAAAATCCAATGGCCATGCACACAAGACTGCCGGATTTTAAAATCTGTGCTCACATAAGCGAGCGGCCCGTGACTCGCCCATGCATGGGGGGGGGGAGAATTTTACAAAGCAACAAGTGGGAGACGCAAGTAGGGCTTCCTTTGTTCCCTCCCAGTCCGCTCCAATTAAGGAGCAGACTGGAAAGAAACTTCCCTATACCCCTGTCTAACTTCCTATCTTTTCCTCTTTTCTCCCCGATCCCTATCCCCTATTTATTAGATTTGTTAAAATGTTTTACCTTATTGCTCCTTTGGAGTAGCAGTAGACTCTACATGCCAGCTGGCTGCCGGTGTACGTTTCCCCGGGACAGCGGCTAATGGTGCTGTCCTGGCCTGCCACCCTGCCCAGACCCTCCCTGCCCAGACCAAGCCCCCCGGCCTGCCCCTTTGGAGAAGCCTGGCACTTTGGTGCATAACAGGATTTACGCACATGGCCAGGCCCTTCTGAAAAGGCGAGCGGCACGCACAAGGCCTGGCCAAGCATGTAATCCCCCATTTTTAAGTGCATGGCCCTTTTAAAAGTGGGCCGTAAGGCTGTAGGTAAGGGAGACGCAGTCATGGAATTAAACTGTCCTATAAGAATGAGATCCTTCATCAGGTAGCTGATACTATGTTTTCTTCTCATTTACATGAAGCCCCTACGATGCTGCTTACACATCAGATTGACATCATTTTAGTTTTGGCTCTACAGGTGGCTTGGATCACTTCAAAGGAACATCATTTTTTACAAGTGGATTTTCCTACAACACTGGGGTTGTATGTTCTCCCCAAAATACATAAGACTTTAGACAACTCCCCAGGCCATCCTATTATCTTTGCAAGGGGTTCTTTATTAGTGCCACTATCAGTGTGGACTAGGGATGTGAATCGTTTTAGGACGATTAAAATTATCGTCCGATAATTTTAATATCGTCTTAAACCGTTATGGAACACAATACAATACAGATTCTAACGATTTATCGTTATAAATCGTTAGAATCATGAGCCGGCACACTAAAACCCCCTAAAACCCACCCCTGACCCTTTAAATTAAATCCCCCACCCTCCCGAACCCCCCCCCAATAACTTAAATAACCTGCGGGTCCAGCGGCGGTCCGGAACAGCAGCGGTCCGGAACGGGCTCCTGCTCCTGAATCTTGTCGTCTTCAGCCGGCGCCATTTTCCAAAATGGCGCCGAAAAATGGCGGCGGCCATAGACGAAAAAGATTGGACGGCAGGAGGTCCTTCCGGACCCCCGCTGGACTTTTGGCAAGTCTCGTGGGGGTCAGGAGGCCCCCCACAAGCTGGCCAAAAGTTCCTGGAGGTCCAGCGGGGGTCAGGGAGCGATTTCCCGCCGCGAATCGTTTTCGTACGGAAAATGGCGCCGGCAGGAGATCGACTGCAGGAGGTCGTTCAGCGAGGGTTCCGGCGCCTCGCTGAACGACCTCCTGCAGTCGATCTCCTGCCGGCGCCATTTTCCGTACGAAAACGATTCGTGGCGGGAAATCGCTCCCTGACCCCCGCTGGACCTCCAGGAACTTTTGGCCAGCTTGTGGGGGGCCTCCTGACCCCCACGAGACTTGCCAAAAGTCCAGCGGGGGTCCGGAAGGACCTCCTGCCGTCCAATCTTTTTCGTCTATGGCCGCCGCCATTTTTCGGCGCCATTTTGGAAAATGGCGCCGGCTGAAGACGACAAGATTCAGGAGCAGGAGCCCGTTCCGGACCGCTGCCGTTCCGGACCGCCGCTGGACCCGCAGGTTATTTAAGTTATTGGGGGGGGGGTTCGGGAGGGTGGGGGATTTAATTTAAAGGGTCGGGGGTGGGTTTTAGGGGGTTTTAATGTGCCGGTTTTTCGATTTTTTGATTTTTAACGATTTTTCACGATATTTTACCCCCCCAAACGGCAACAATACGATTCCCTCCCCCTCCCAGCCGAAATCGATCGTTAAGACGATCGAGGACACGATTCACATCCCTAGTGTGGACAGGTTTTTGTGCCACTTCATTCTCCTGCCTTTTTACATTCAAGATTCATCTGATATTATTAAAGTTTTGGAATAGTACACAGGTCTTTTTGGCAATCCTTGACTATGAATAATGTTGTCTTACTTTTCACAAACATACCTTATAATGCCACTTTAAACATCATAGAGTAGGGCATACAGAGTAAGTTATGATCAAATTCCTACCTCCTTCTTATGTGATTTGCCTCGATTCACATTAAAATGAGACATTTTTCATATTCAATGGAAATTTCTATCAACAAACCAAAGAAATGTCCATGAGAACCACTATGCTCAACTTTTATATGTCATTTTGAAAAGGTTTGATTACCCCAATGTCCATTTCAGTCCACTATAGGTTTATATTTCAATATAATAAATGCCATTCTAACCCAAGGCTCGCTACATAGCTCCCTCAAAAAGGCTGCTATGAAACCCATCCTAAAAAGAAACTGATGCTAATCCTAAAATAAATAACAACAATCACCCAGTCTCCAGCCTCCCCTTTTTATCCAAGGTGATGGGAAAATATAGCGCCATCTCCTGATACAGCAACTCAAGGACATCAGCATCAACAGCACTGCCCTAAAGTGGTTTGAATCATTTCTTGCCAACAGAATGCAATTGGTTATGTGGGCCAACAAACCATCCTGCCCTAAAGAGATCATCTGTGGAGTTCCTCATAACGTGTTTCTCTCCCCAATTCTTTTCAACATCTGCATGCATTCTATGACTTCATCCAGTCCTTCAACATTGAGTGACACCTATTTGCAGATGACATCCAACTCTGTTTCAAAATGGCATCTGCTCAAACTTCATCCATTACCAACCTCAATAACTGTCTTATAGAGGTAGCCCAATGGCTTAGTAAACATGAACTCAGACTAAACCTATCTAAATCAGAACTTTTCTGTCTCAGCTGCCTAGGTCACCCCCCAAAACCACTTCCCTCACTAGCAGATACCAACTTATATCCTAAGGAGTTGGTGTGAAGCCAATGGGTTTCACAAAACCAAAATCTCACAATGGAACCCTAAATTTCTCCTTCATGTATCTGTGTCAGATCCACTAACAACATAATTTCCTTGACAAATGCAACCTTACTACTGTAAACCATGTGTTAATCACCAGTCAAACAGATTATTGCAGTTCCTAATAGAACAACATCTCAATATAGTTTGAATCACCTTCAGCTCGTACAAAGTACAACTGCAAGAATTTTGGTAGGTACAAAAGTAACTGATCATGTCAAGCCTATTCTACATCATTTTTACGGTTTTCTAGTAGAAAGCAGGATTAAATTTTAAACTCTCTGCTTTGTCTAAAAATGCTGAAATAAACAGGCCTATGAATACCTCTCATCTTCTCTCCCCTAATGCACCCTCAAGAGAACTATGATCTGCTGAAATGGTTCTTCTTTCCCCTTCTCTTCTGACTGCTGCAAGGTTGTCCTGCATGAAGCTCTGTGCTTTCAGCTTTTATGTACCAAAACTTTGGGGCTAAAATACCACTAACCCTGCACCACAAGCCATGCTGCCTTAAGTTGAAGAAAAAAGCTAAGGCATGGTTTTTCAGCTAGGCCTTCCCTTAAGAAACACATCTTTGACCCAATTTCCTGAACCCGCTATGCGGACTGTGATATATCCAGCAGGGACAAAATTGGTTCTTGAAACTATTCATAAATAGGATTTCCTATACTGGATCCCAATGCTATGTTAATTTCAAATTCTGATTTGATTGTATGCTGTTCTATTGCCTCTGTTTATTTACATTTATGGTAAACTGCCTTGAGACCAACTTTGGGAAAAGGCAGAATATCAAATGTTCATAAATAAAAATATAAAATGAAATAAATATTCTAGTACTGTGGACTTTGGAAAAGGATTATTTTCTGATTTTGTGTAATTGTAATTTACAATTCACATTCTCTACCAGTGAATTTTGCCTTCATTTTTTGGACATTAACATTAAACTAAGTGGAGGTAGATTTGAATTTTCCATCTATAAGAAACATACTGACAGGAACACCTTGTACAATATTCAAGTTGTCATCCACAAAGACTTTGTGATATTTTGCCCTTTAGGCTATTCCTCTAACTCTGGCACATGTGTTCCACAGCATCCAAATAAAGGGAAGAAAGCTGATGAGATGTGTGCTACTTTTGTCACAGAAGTTATCCTTTGGCAATCATTAACAAGGCCTAGAAGCGAGCTCAGTGAGCTGATTTGTGAATTACTATTATATCCCCATGTGCAACAATCTCAGTCATGTCTTATTTGTGTTTTGCTTTATTCCCCACAGATCTTTTGATTATAGCAAAGTACTCGGAAACATTTGCAAATTCAACAAATTTACACATTGTTCAAAAGTCCAAACCTCTTTATATTTTGCAGGGGTTGCAACATCAGAGATATAATAGTATACTTTGAATTTAGGGAGGCCCTTTCATCTCCAGAGAATTTGGAGGATTGTATAGGTCACTATCCTAGTGGCCACTGTTCAGTCTGTGCTCAGTCTTTTGAGGGGAAACGTCTGAGTCTCTTCATAACCATCATTTGAGCATTTGGACCTCTTGCGAGACAAAAGGTATAATTAGTTGAGCTCTGCTTGTTAACACAGCATTCCTATGAGCATTTTAAGTTTTCTGTATTCAAGAATCCCAGAGTGAGATCATGTGGGGAGAATTATGATATTACTCTCCCCAGACATGAACAAAAGAGGATTTATAAATTCAATATAGTACACTCATGGGGTCTTAATAAAGAGATTGAGTGGTCTACTTTTGTTTAAGATTTTGCACTGGTATATAGCATTAAAGATTTCCATATATTTGATTGGTCAATTGCAATCTGACATGATTGGTTGACTGGTTTAAAAGAAGAGGGAGATCAGTGGCATTCTTTTTGGTGTGCTGCCACTGTTTAAAAGTGTGACTTGAAGTATTAACAGAACCAAGAGCTATACGGAGATGCTTGTATACAATGTTTTAAAGTGGTTTACTGCTGTATCTGTTTTGTTGCAGTGAAATGTTTATTTCCCCCATGAAAAAGGCAGATGTTCTGCTAAAACACTGGCCATATCAGGCATGTGGGATCAAGTGCACTATGATTTGAAGTGATTTTATAAGAAGGTAATAAGTAATTTTTGCACACTTGATCTGTTATGTCATTTATAAAAAAAAAGAAAAAACTAGTAGATGATTTGAGATACAGTGCTACCGTCTGATCCTGTCTGGAGCCCATTGTGCATAACAAAAAGCCAGAATCAAAAAAAGTGAGCACAGAAAATATGAAGTCCACACCAAAAGAGCACGCAACAAGAGATTTCAAATGTATGGCATCCAATATTAAATATTCAAGACACAGCTGATAGGGTGACAATGGACCATCATAACGCACACATTCTCAACAGCATTGCCAATGGGTCATATAATCATCGGTCCAGAGTTCACTTTTTAAAATTTTACATTGCAAATAAAAAATTGGAAAATTACTTCCCTTTTCTTGAATGGCAGAGTGGTGCCGGTTTGAATGACACCCTAAGAATACCTGACACAACATTATGTTTCGATTGCAACTTCTGCTTCAGGTGTGAAAGTTGCAACGGTGTCAGCTTTGTTTTAAAAGATAAAATACAGAATTAGTATATTTAAATGGCAGCATACTGAACTTACAATTACAGTGAGACATAATGCAATGTCCTACATTGAGCAAGAGACTGCAGTGCCAGCATTCAAATGCCACAATCAAAACACAATCTTGAGCCAGGTGTTCTTAGAACATAAGAACATAAGAACATGCCATACTGGGTCAGACCAAGGGTCCATCAAGCCCAGCATCCTGTTTCCAACAGTGGCCAATCCAGGCCATAAGAACCTGGCAAGTACCCAAAAATTAAGTCTATTCCATGTTACCATTGCTAATGGCAGTGGCTATTCTCTAAGGAGTAGATTTTATAATTTTGCGCGAGCGCATACTTTTGTTCGCGCACCAGGCATGAACAAAAGTACGCTGGATTTTATAAGAAACGCGCGTATCTTATAAAATCCGGGGTCGGCGCACGCAAGGGGGTGCACATTTGTGCAACTTGCGCGCGCCTGTTCCCTCCAAGGCCGCTCCGAAATCAGAGCGGCCTCAGAGGCAACTTTCTTTCCACCCCCCACGCTCCATTCACAGCGAAGATGAAAGCCCAGCACGTCATTTGCAGCAAAAAGGGAAGGCCCCCATGTGCCGCAATCGGCACGCCTGGGCCTTCATATTTGCCGCAAACGGAGCATGTGCCGCGGGACGCACTCTGTTCGCAGCATGCCAGGGTCTCTGCTGCTATTTTCTGCTCAAGGCAAAAATGGAAGGCCCCCGTGTGCCGAGATCGGTGCGCCCCGGCCTTCATCTTCACTGCGAATGGCGCACTGGGCCTTCATCTTCACCGCGAATGGCGTGGGTCCCATGGCATGCCGGTGAGAGAGAATGTGTGTTAGGGAGGGGAGGGTGAGAGAGAGCAGGAGGGTGTGGGAGAGAGCATGGGGGAGGATGCCGGTGAGAGAGAATGTCTGTTTGAGAGGGGGTGACAGAAAGCATGGTTGGTAAGAGGTGGGTTGGGAGAGTGTGAGAGAGCACGGGAGGTAAGAGAGGGTGGGTGGGGGGATGCTTGAGTGTGGGTTTCAGAGAGAGGGAGACTTCCCTCTCACACACACATTCTCTCTCACCGGCATCCCCCTCCCCTCATATAAAATGGGCCATCGGCACCATTTTATATGAGGGGAGGGGGATGCCGGTGAGAGAGAATGTGTGTGTGAGAGAGGAGAGGGGGTGTGGGGGAGTGCGAGAGACAACTTGGTAAATAAACTTTGCCAGCCTTGGCTTTAGCATATGTGCCTCCACGTCCCTTGCCCTGGGTGAAAATAATTTTGTTTTTGCTTTTCAGCTAACGCTTCCATACAAGAGCATATGTGCCAATAAAAAGGCTCACCGCCCGGGCGTAGAGCGGGTACAGGTGCTAGTTAATTCTATGATCTGTTTAACACTTTCCATCTTTTTCAAACTAAGAACAATTACAACAGAAATCAGAAGTTACATATTTTGATTGTAGACAGTTCTGCAACTAGAAGGAAATCATTTCAGTAAACTCAAAGCCTCCATTTTTATGGAACTAAGGTACCCTACTTACTTGCTTTCATCTTTCTTTTTTCAGATCATTTGCTTTGGCTATGCTCAATTACTTCACTATTTAGGCCCTGACTCAATGAAAGGTGAATTTTAAAAGCCCAATGCGTGCTTCAATTGGGGAATGCACGAATGAGTCGGGCTCGTGCGCACTGAGCAGATTTTAAAAGCCACCCGGATACGCGCATAAATGCCGTAGTGTGCACATCTTGGAAGCTTTCAAAAAGGGGCAGGGCATGGGCATAGTCTGGGCAGGGCATGAGCGGTACATGGATGGTAAAAGGCCTGGCTGTTTAAGCAGGCCTTTGCTGAATCATACGCCAGATGATCTTAAATCAACTCTATCACCAGTAACTCATTGACTCTTGCCTGCTTTCTCTCGATTCAGTCAAATGCTATATGCCATTGGCCGTCCCCTGTCACATGGTAGGAGCACTGGATGGCCGGCGCCATCTTTAAACATGGCGCCGGCCATCTTTACTCATCAGCCCCTATAGGGGCTGATGAGTAAAGATGGCGCCGGCCATCCAGTGCTCCTACCATGTGACACGGGCCGGCCAATGGCACGGATACCCTGTCACATGGTAAGGGCAAAGGGGCATCGGCGCCATTTTTTTTTTAGAACAGCTGATGCCTGGGAACGGGAAATCTCTCCCCGAGGCCCCCCTGGATCTCTCCTCTCCCCGAGGCCCCCTGGATCTCTCCCCGAGGCCCCTATCCACCACCAGGTAATTTAAAAAGGTTTTGGGGGGGTGGGGTCGATTTAAAGGGTCGGGTGGGGTTTTTTTTTTAGCTGCGCGGGCCTCCCTAAAAAAAAAGGGTCGGGAGGGTGGGGGAGGCTAAGGGGGGTCGATTTAAAGGGCCGGGTGGGGTTGTTTTTTTTATCGGGCCATCGGCACCATTTTAATTAGTGGCAGCCAAAATGGCGCCGATGGCCCGAGAGCGGGAGATTGCGCCGGGACCCCCCCCACTGGACCACCAGGTAATTTAACATTTTGGGGGGGTTTGGGAGGGTGGGGGAGGGTAAGGAATTGGTTTTAAAGGGTCGGGGTGGGTTTAGGGGTTGTTTTGGTGTGCCGGTTTTCCCGCCCTCCCCCAAATAATTCCCGTGCCCTATTTAACGATACAATACAAATGACCCTGATGATAAATTGGGGGCATTTGTATTGTATCGTGCACTCTAACGATTTAGGACGATGTTCAAAAACGATTCACATCCCTAGTATTCTCTAATACTGGACCTCAGAAGTCAAAGTCCAAAAATGCTTCCAAAATACAAAACTCTTCTCTCCTTCTGGTGGACAGTTAATTGGTGGTAAAAAGGTTTCCTCCCAACAAAAATGGAAAACAAAATACTTCGTCACTCTCAATTCTCACTTCTGGGCAACTGCATAAAAAAAACAAAAACTCTCACTACTGCAGCAGGGCACAACAGTACCCTATCCTATTCCCCTCAGGCAGGGGGACCTTCCTCCTGAACTGGATCCGGTCAGGTAAAAGTAAAGCTCTCTCCCAAAAGGTCAAAACTCCTTCACTTCATCCCTCTCTCCAAAGGACATTCCCTCCTAGGCATTTCTCTTGCAGCGAGGAAACCTGCATGAGAAAAGCTCTTAATCCTACTGCTTAGGCCATGAGTCCTAAAAGGGTCCACCAGCAACATCTTCTTCTCCTTCCAAAGCAAAATACAACCCCATACTGCACAGGCTCAACCCAGGATTTCTAGGGAGAGCTTGACCAAGCCCATGCACCTAAAGTGAGGGGGCATAAGGGATGGTCTAAAATGCTGCATGCTAGCTCTTGATTAAGACAAGGGGGTACTCTTTTTATAGCGAGGGGTCAAGGCATCCCTCATATATACATGAGAATTCAATTTTGAGATCCCTCCTGCACCCTCCTGCTTTTCTCTGCAGTGCTGGCCAGCAAATTATTGAAAGGTAATTGCAGGGAAATTCCCTTTGTAACCACAGAGCTTGCAAGAAGATTTTTTAAAGTACCTATAGTGCTGCAAGCTGCTGGCCACCTGCCTTCTTTGTGTCTATGGGAAAAGTCCTTCATGAGTAAGTCCCTTGCAACGCAAGGAACGAGTTCATCATCTCTATTAGTCTGTATTGTAAAGACATGGTTTACTGATGAAGAGGCTAAAATAACAATGTTGTCCCAGGCAATAGAGTAATGAAAGATACAGCATTATGTTGAAGTGAACTAGGCCAGTACTTGAAATTAATCAGTGTTTTAGACAGGTGGCTTGTCTGCCATTCCTAAAAGCCTCTTCAGACAGCACTCTGACTCAGGAAACGGGTTTGCACAGTAAAGCTCATGTTTCTCACAGTCATATCTTTCAAAAATGTAATTAGAAAACCAGAGCAGACATATCTTATTATTTATCAAAATCTTGAATTCTGCAGTTTCCACAGTCTTTATATAATAGAAGTTTTTATAATCAGACAGCTAATGTCTAGCAAGAAAAAAAAACATTACAAAAAACTTTGAGACTTTTAAAGGTTTCAGTTTCCCTTATATAATATAGCAGAATCACCAAATGCAAAATAATACTTTTGTCTGTTTTAACTCTGCTGACACATTTGAGCTTGAAAATAATATAAAGCAGCAGTACTACTAAAAAGCATTTCTCTCTTGCTCTCTCTTCATATATTATATTCCTGAAGAGATAATGACACTACACATTTTTTTTTAATTCAAATGCTTAATCACTCCCATTATTTTGAAACCCAGTTGATCAAATTACTCCCAGGTTGACCCTTATCAGAATATCATGTGGCCTTCACAAAGATACATAAAAAGTATGAGTAGATCATGGACTATTGAAGAATATAATTAGAGAAAAAGATATTTAAAATCAGAGGAAGGATACACAATAAAAGACTCATATCAATCTTTTAAAAAAGTATAATAAGAACATAATAATTTAAATATATTAGAAGAAAAAAATTGCATCGGGAATTATGAGCAAATGAGAAAGAGAAGCAATAGTCAGGTAACTTAATATTCTAAAGACTTAAACTAATATGGTTGTTATATTGATAAAAACCATTAGGGATGTGAATCGGGCTTCGGACGATTGAAAATATCATCAAAATCGTCAGAAATCGGGGGCTCCCTCAAAACGATAGGAAAACCCCACAAAATTGTTCGTGGGGGTTCTCTTATCATTTTGGGGGAGGGCGGGAAAACAGCACACAAAAATAACCCCTAAACCCACCCCGACCCTTTAAAACTAATCCCTTAGCTTCCCCCACCCTCCCAACCCCCCAAAAAACATTTTACAGGCACCTGGTGGTCCAGTGGGGGTCCCGGGAGCGATCTCCTGCTCTCGGGCCGTCGGCTGCCACTAATCAAAATGACTGGATGGCCGGCGCCATCTTTAAAAATGGCACGGGCCATCCAGTGCTCCTACCATGTGACAGGGGCCGGCCAATGGCACAGATACCCTGTCACATGGTAAGGGCAAAGGGCCATCGGCGCCATTTTGATTAGTGGCAGCCGACGGCCCGAGAGCGGGAGATCGCTCCCAGGACCCCCACTGGACCACCAGGTACCTGTAAAAAGTTTTTTTGGGGGGGTCGGGAGGGTGGGGGAAGCTAAGGGATTAGTTTTAAAGGGTCAGGGTGGGTTTTTTGTTTATCGGCTCGGGTGCAGCCGATAAACAAAACCACGATCGGGCCGGACGAAAAAAAACCCACGATGTGAATCGGAACCGGAATCAGAACCGATTCCGGTTCCGATTCACATCTCTAAAAACCATGCATGTGCTAGATTTCTAAGAAAGCACTGTGGCAGAACTTCCTATCACCTATACTTTCCCAACCTTCCCCTTCCAGCCCATGGAAAGTTCTAGAGAAAGCACCAGTTTTTGATGGGGCTATTTCATGGAACAGAGTGTTTACATTAGCAGGCTTAAGGAGGGGAAAACACAACATTCCAGGAATGTTTTGCAAAAAGAAATTAGGTATAAAGAAGGAAGTATAGAACTCTATAACAAATGGGAGGCAATCCTAAGCCTTCATAGCATGCACTGAAGACTCTTCCCATATAAACTGCCACATATCTCATTAGGCTTTTAAGCAAAAATGCAACTATTGCTAAACAAATGCCCTAATACAGTCAACTAAGACAACTCGATTTAGCTAATTTCCTTTCCATTTCTATTTTCAAAAGTTTCTGGTTGCAGTAGTGGTGGATACAGTACTAGGACGCAACAGACTTTGTGATGTTTTTCTTGCTATCATCTAGAAAGCTTTTAGGCTGCCACTTGTAATGTGGTTGAACTGTTACAAGATTTGCAAAATAAAACTAAAAAGGATTTTGTGTACGGGGGAACAAAGATCCTTCTGTTTTCTCAATCTAGGCTGGGAAGGCTTTTCCCACATGTTTGCCACCATAGTTTCTCCCGCATGTGTGAATGACATGGTGACACCTGCTTCAGCTGAACTGAGTTAGGGTGTTAGATCTGACTGTCAAGCCCTCAGAGGATGAAATCTGCTTGCATTGTAAATGTGATTAGGAGAACTTTTGAACTAGCTCTAGTTTTTAAAGCTCTTAGCTTTAATAGCTTTTATATATGTACAGTCTATATATTTTTTTTCTTTTCCCTTATTTTTGCAATCATTCTGGGGTCAATTTTCCTAATGTTTAGCCAACTAACTTTGGCCATTAGCCAGTTTAACCTCTGCTTTTCAAAATTGTCCCTCATTTGCCCAGTTAATTTTGTCTTCATAAATTCATAAGGCAACCAAACTTAGCCAGCCAAAAATGAGATGGCTTTAGTGACATTCCCATAGCAGCTTTAAATCTTGCAGGTTAGTGCTCATCTTCAGCACCAACTAGCTAGGTTTAGACTGGCATTCCCAACCTCACACAAATAGCAATCCTAAATCATGATGTTCAAATTTTGCCAAAGTAGATTTAGGGAAATTTTCAGCCAAAAGCATAACAATAGTTAACTTAAACTCAGTTAACTTTTGCCGAATTAACAGTATTAACATGGCTTCTGCAAGCGGCATTAAAATGCAAGCGGCATTAAAATGCCAATGAAATCATTTACATGATTGTTGCGCCTGGAAGTGGACCCTTGTACTGAGACAGCGAGGAGGGGATTCCTGGTCGGGCCCAGGAAGCAACTGCCACCAGGAGGCGGAGCACAGGAGGAGACAGAGGCTAGCTGGAGCTTCACCACTGGAAGCCTGAGGTCCCCCCAGGTGGAGCCCTTAGGGACCTGGACCACTTGGACTTAGGTGGGCCTCGCAGGGTCTCCCGGATAGGAAGTAGAGGTGTGCCCACCAGGAACAAGGGTGCACGGTCGATGTCAGAACTGGAGACTTCAGGAATCAAGGAAGTCCAGAACAGTGTCTGTGATGTCGAGGCTAGGAGTAGGGCCAGGCTCAAGGAGACATGGTCAGTGATAGCAGAGGTCACGTTCCAGAGGTCAGTCTGAGAGTAGTCAGCCAAAGCAGGGGTCAAGTTCCAAAGGTCAGTCTGAAAGTAGTCAGCCAAAGCAGGGGTCAGGTTCCAGAGATCAGACGTGGTCAAGGAGGCAGGCAAAGGTTAGAATCCTGGCAGTGATCAGCGTAGTCAAGAACAGGCAGTACCAGAGTCAGTCCAAGAGGTATTAATGAGGGAACGTAGGAACAGACAGACACTGGAACAGAAAGATGCTGGAACAGGAGGACGCTGGAACAGAAGGATGCTGGAACAAGACTGGAACAAGATAAGACTGGAACAAGTGGAGACAAGGGCAGTGGTGGTGAAGGAGCGAGGCTCAATGCTAAGCGAAACTGGAAGTAGAAGTTGGGGGCTGGCAGCGCCCAAGCTCGGGACCACCGCTGGGCTCAGGTGTTGCAGTTTCCCTGGTCGGACTGGGCAAGACTGCCGAAGATGTCCAGAAGCACCACAGTTAAGGCAAAGACCCTCCTTCCTCTGACGAAGATGCTCGGTCAGAGACAGTCGCCCACGGTTAACCTGCATAGGTTCCTCAGCAGGAAGTGGTGGTACTGATGAAGCCTTACTGGTAGGACTTATGGCACGCATTGGGCATGGAGTAGGAGATCGAGAGGCCTTTACTTCTAAGTGCTTTTGCCGGAGTCAATGCTCGATCCTCCCAGAGAGGGAGATCAGGTCCTCTAGAGACATGGGAGTCTCATGGATGGTGAGTTCATCTTTGAGAGCATTGGAGAAACCATCTAGGAAGATGGCTTGCAGACACTCCTCTTGCCACCCAAGCTAAGTAGCCAAGGTCCTGAATTCCACCGTGTACTCAGAGAGGGTTTTCGACCCTTGACAGAGGTGGAGGAGGTTATGACTAGCTACGACTTGATGGCCTGGGTCTCTGAAGGTCTGCTTGAAGACAGTGACGAACTCTGACAGCTGGGCGAGCATGGGATCAGAGTGTTCCCACAATGGAGAGGCCCATGATAGAGCCTTTCCCTCCAAGCAGAAAAGGATGAAGTTTACCTTCGTAGTTTCCTTCAGGAAACCACAAAACCATGCAGTGCAAATTGCAGGAAGCACTGATTAAGGAAGCCTCGACAGAGGTGTGGGTCCCCGTTAAACCGAGGAGGTGCTGGAAGAACCAATGATGCTCTGGGTAGCAGAGAAGCCAACAGGTCCACGGGATTGTCTAGAGCTGTATCACGCAGCTGAGAATGAAGCTCTTCAACCGATGAGGCCAATGATTCCAAGGCTCGTCAATGTTCTTAGACCATTGTGGCCAAACCTGGTATGGCCCGGGAAGTGGGGGACTCTGCTGAGTCCATGGCCTTGGAAACCTGTTGTGCCTGGAGGTGGACCCTTGTCCTGAGACAGTGAAGAGGGGCTTCCTGGTCGGGCCCAGGAAAAAACTGCCACCAGGAGGCAGAGCACAGGAGGAGACAGAGGCTAGCTGGAGCTTCACCACTGGAAGCTCGAGGGGAAGCTTGAGGTCACCCCGGGTGGAGCCCTTGGGGACCCGGGCCTCTTGGACTTAGGTGGGCCTTGCGGGGTCTCCCTGTATAGAGGTGTGCCCACCAGGATCAAGGGTGTGCGGTCGATGTCAGAACTGGAGACTTGAAGAATCAAGGAAGGCCAGAACAGTGTGATGACAAGGCTAGACGTAGGGCCAGGTTCAAGGAGACGTGGTCAGTGATAGCAGTGGTCATGTTCCAGAGGTCAGTCCGAGAGTAGTCAGCCAAAGCAGGTGTCACGTTCCAAAGGTCAGTCCGAGAGTAGTCAGCCAAAGCATGGGTCAGGTTCCAGATATCAGACGTGGTCAAGGAGGCAGGCGAAGGTCAGAATCCGGACAGTGATCAGAGTTGTCAAGAACAGGTAGAGGTCAGTATCCAGGCAGCGATCAGCATAGTCAAGAACAGGCATATGATGTTTTCTTTTTTAAACTGACTCCTTATGATTGTGGACTAAAGTACCGTATTTTTCGCTCCATAAGACGCACTTTTTTTCCCCCAAAGGTGGGGGGAAAATGTATGTGCGTCTTATGGAGCGAATATAAAAAAAAAACCTAACAAACCCCCCCCCCCCCCCGACTCCCCCAAGACCTGCCGACTTAATTTCCTACAACCCCCCCCCCTCCTGACCCCCCCAAGACCTGACAAATTAATTTCCTGCAACCCCCCCCCCTCCTGACCCCCCCAAGACCTGCCAAACGTCCCTGGTGGTCCAGCGGGGGTCCGGGAATGATCTCCTGGGTGTGGGCCGTCGGCTGCCAGTAAACAAAATGGCGCCGACGGCCCTATGCCCTCACTATGTCACTGAGACCGACCATAGCAGCGGTCGGTCTCAGTGACATAGTGAGGGCATAGGGCCGTCGGCGCCATTTTGTTTACTGGCAGCCGACGGCCCTATGCCCACACTATGTCACTGAGACCGACCGCTGCTATTGGTCGGTCTCAGTGACATAGTGAGGGCATAGGGCCGTCGGCTGCCAGTAAACAAAATGGCGCCGACGGCCCTATGCCCTCACTATGTCACTGAGACCGACCAATAGCAGCGGTCGGTCTCAGTGACATAGTGAGGGCATAGGGCCAGTCGGCGCCATTTTGTTTACTGGCAGCCGACGGCTCACGCTCAGGAGATCGTTCCCGGACCGCTCCTGGACCCCCGCTGGACCACCAGGGACGTTTGGCAGGTCTTGGGGGGGTCAGGAGGGTGGGGGGTTGCAGGAAATTAATTCAGCAGGACTTGGGGGGTCAGGGGGGTGGAGGTTGTTAATTTAAAGGGTTGGGATGGGGGGGGGGGTTTTGGGGGTTCCCAGAGAAAGAAACGTTTTCTGATCTGGGGAGTGGACCGAAATGGCCCTCCCCAGACCCGAAAACAAAATGGGGAGAAAAAAAAAAGCTATGCTCTCCCCTAATTTGCTCCATAAGACGCCCAGACGCAGAGCCGGTTTAGCACAATTTTTTTTTTTTTTAATTTTCCCCCTCTGAATCCTAGGTGCGTCTTATGGTCAGGTGCGTCTTATGGAGCGAAAAATACGGTATATTGGTAAGGAAGATGTTAGAATTATTAATATTTTTTTTTTTTTGTGTATTAGATACTTTTCTTAATCAAGATGTGTTCTTGTAAGTTATAGTTAAAATTTTGATGAAAAAAAAAAAAAAAGAACAGGCAGAGGTCAGTATCCAGGCAGTGATCAATGTAGTCAAGAACAGGCAGAGGTCAGTACCAGAGAGTCAGTCCAAGAGGTACTACCTGAGGGAATGTAGGAACAAACAGACACTGGAACAGAAGGATGCTGGAACAGGAGGACGCTATAACAAGACTGGAACAAGACTGGAACAAGCGATGAGACACTGAGGCAAACTAGTACACACACAGTGTCAACCCGATTGCCAAGGCAAGGAAGTGAAGGCAGGAAATTCCTGATATACTGTGCTCAATCAGGGTGCGCCGCAGAGCTAGGACCAGCCTCTGGCCCTATAAGGGACCGGGCGGTCCGCACGCGCACGCCTAGGGGCGGGGCCGACGCCACGGAGTACACCGAGCCCTGCCTTGTGGCCTGGTGCGCTGAGGAAGGCCCGGCGACTGCTGCCACGGGATGCCAAGGCCTCGAGGAGCTAGCTGCAGCCGCGGGAGAGGCTGGCCCAGAACCTGTAGAGGAATTGGGAAGGTAAGCAGGTCTGTGTGCGGGCCGAGCACAGACGGGGCGTGCAACAATGATGTTGTGTAATCATGAATTCATTTGTATTTTAGATTTGAAATCCACATTACTGCTGCGTAAAGTAGAAAATGTGTTAATGCTTTTAACATATATTAACATAAGAAGTGCCATTCTGGGAGACGAATGGTCCATCGAGGCCGGCATTTTGTTTCTTACTGTGGCCATTGCCAATCCAGGTCACTTCAAATTCTCAGATGTAGGAGGTAATAAAAATCTCCACACCTGCCTGGCTAATAACAGTTTGCCAGGCAGGTGTCCGACAAAACATTGGCCTTTTTTAAACCCAAGTTATGCAATTAATTTTGACACATTCTCTGGCAACAAATCCCACAGTTTAATTGTGCATTGACTGAAAAATACTTTCTAATAATTGTTTTAGATTTGCTACCACTTAGTTTCATGGTGAGTCTACTAGTTCTCATACAATTTGAAAGGGCAAATTACTGTTCTCCATTAATCTGTTTCATAGTATTCATACCACATGTAATTTTGCAAACTTATATCTCCTCTCAATCTTCTCTTCTCCAAGCTAAAGAGCAGTAACCTGTTTAGCCTTTATTCATAAAGGAGATGATCCATCCGCTACATCTCTCCGCACCTTTATAACGACTCATTAATTCCTGGAATAGGAGGCAATATCTTATTGTCGATTGGTTACTGGTTAAAAGATAGGAAACAGAAAGGCCTAAATGGTCAGTTTTCCAAAAGGAAAGAAGGAAATAGTGGAGATCCCCCGGGATTAGTACTGGAACCAGTGTTTATCTTATTCAGTAATAATCTGGAAAAGGGAACCATGAGAAAGGGGATCTTTTGCAAATGGCACACAATTATGCAAAGTAGCTAAAACACACTAGATGGAAGAACTACATGAGGGACAATTCTAAATTGGAGTTCACATATTATTCCTAACCTTAATAATCTTTATAACCTTATAAAGAAATAATTGTTTTAAATACAATTTTACAACAATACCACTTGAATACATGAGGACCTTTCGAGATTGGGGAACTAGACATCCAAGTCACAGATTAAATTGAATTGGGTTCATATTCATCCACTCAAGTGGCTAGATAAGTTAGCCAGATAGACTTATCCAGCTAAGTTAACCAGGATAATCAGCAGAAAAAATAAGAGAAAAGAAAAAAATATATAGATTGTACATATATAAGATATTAGAGCTCACAGCTTTAAAAACTAGAGCTAGTTCAAAAGTTCTCCTAATCACATTTCATCCTCTGAGGGCTTGACAGTCACATCTAACACACTAACTCAGTTCAGCTGAATATACCTTGCTGTCTTAAAATTTATCCAGATAGGTATATCCAGCTAACTTTACAACTGCCTGCAAAACCGCCAGAGTTAGCCAGTTAACTCCAAATATCAAGTTTGCCAATTATCCTGACCAGCTAACTCTGCTCCTCCCAGAACACCTACCGCCCACTCCAGGAACACCCCCAACATATCTGGCTAAATTCTAAGGGCCGCATTTTAAGATGTACGCGCGGGCGTACCTTTGTGTGTGCAACCTGGTGCGCACAAATGTACGCCCGATATTATAACATGCGTGCACCGAGCCTTAGGGGAGCCCCGATGGCTTTCCCCATTCCCTAAGAGGCCGCTCTGAAACTGGAGCGGCCTCGAAGGGAAGTTTCCTTCCGCCCCCCCCTCCCCCCATCTTCCCCTCCCTTCCCCTACATAACCCGCCCCCCAGCCCTACCTAAAACCCCTACCTAACCTTTATTTTACAAGTTGCACCTGCCTCTGCCAAGTGCCGACGCACAATCCCCCAGTCTATAGGTCCTATGGAGGCCTCTGGCCCCGCCCCTGCTCTGCCCCTTTTTTAACGCCCTGGGACATACGCGCCTGGGGCTTTGCAATGTAAATGTGTTAAAGTATCTACAGGGATTTAAAAATTAAATTCCCATGCATGCTTTCTATTGCCTGATGTTACCCCACCTGCTTCCCTATGGGTAAAAGCATGTGTACTGTGAAACAGCCTGCATAGATTTTAGTGGCACACACTTTGAGCAATATTATTCTCTATTCTCTATATTCCCAGCAAATTTTGATACATTTTCACTTGCTACAATCAATAATAGCTAAATCAATAAAAATCATTTTGGGGTTTTAATATTAAAAGCAAGCATGAGAGCCTAAGCGCATGCTCTTTAGACTTACATATTTCTTAAGTGATTCAATTATTTTATCAGAAGAGAATGTACAATAACCATATTGGCAACATATTTGAAAAAAGCAAAACAGATTTTGTGATACCATATAATAGACAAACATATGTCTATTATATGGTAGCACATGAACATATCATTCAAAATATAATCCAAAATCAATAAGAGAGATTAAATCAAAAAAGCACAAGCAAGCTTTCGTTGCACATGTCATTTTGAGTGTTCTGGACCCCTTTTAAGCCTTGAACCTCAAACACTTCTATAATTTTCACATGGATATTTAATGAGCAATTTTGCTAAAACACAAAAAAGTCTCTTGGACTGATGATTATTAGGGATGTGAATCGTTTTTTGACGATTTAAAAAAATTGTCGATATTTTTTAAATCGTCAAAAATCGTTAGAGTGCGCGATACAATACAAATTCCCCTGATTTATCGTCAAAAATCGTTAAATCGGGCATGGGAATTATTTGGGGGGAGGGCGGGAAAACCAGCACACCAAAACAACCCCTAAACCCACCCCGACCCTTTAAAACCAATCCCTTACCCTCCCCCACCCTCCTGAACCCCCCCAAAATGTTAAATTACGTGGTGGTCCAGTGGGGGGGGGGGGTCCCGGCACGATCTCCCGCTCTCAGGCCATCGGCGCCATTTTGGCTGCCACTAATATAAATGGCGCCGATGGCCCAATAAAAAAAAAACCCACCCGACCCTTTAAACCGACCCCCTTAGCCTCCCCCACCCTCCTGACCCCCCCAAAACCTTTTAAAATTACCTGGTGGTCCGGGGGGGCGCGGGGAGCGATCTCCCGCTCTTGGGCCATCGGCTGCCACTCATAAAGATGGCGCCGATGGCCCTTTGCCCTTACCATGTGTCAGGGTATCCGTGCCATTGGCCGGCCCCTGTCACATGGTAAGGGCAAAGGGCCATCGGTGCCATTTTTTTTTCGCGCAGCTGATGGCCTGGGAATGGGAGATCGCTCCCCACGGCCCCCCTGGACCACCAGGTATGTGTAAAAAGTTTTTTGGGGGGTTGGGAGAGTGGGGGAGGCTAAGGCGGTAATTTTAAAGGGTCGGGGTGTGTTTTTTTTTTATCGGCGCGGGCCTCACTAAAAAAAAAATTAGTGATGTGAATTGGAATCGGAACCGATCCCAATTCACATCTCTAACGATCAGATTTCCCTCCCCCCCCCCAGCCGAACCCGATCGTTAAAACGATCGGGCACACGATTCACATCCCTAATAATTATATATGACCAGTCTCGCGAAGAAAAGTAATTCAGCAAGTACCCACCCCGGTGGAATGATGGTCCTTAATTAAATCACCTTTATGCCTCATTGTAATTGATGCTTCATTCATACATTATATTTTGAATGCAAGAGTGTCTTATTTTTTTATTTGATCAAATGAACATAACCATGGCAATTTAAGTATAACTCTTGAAATCCTTATTGCAAATGAATAATGTTAACCAAATAAAAAGGTTTCACCATCAACGTATTTGTTGACCTTTTTTTTTTTTTTTTTTACTTTGCCAGGAATGAAATAAGCCAACCCTTCCTCCTTTCCAATCTAGGTTTCAATGATCTTACTTTCAATTAAAGCTGGAATTATTAATTCATCACAATTATGACATTTTATCTAACCCATACATATCCATTTTATGGAATAAAATTAATTACAAAGAGTAATAAAAGGAGTGGAATCCAGAGTACTCTATCCTTTCCTCATTCTGTTGGCACTTTGCATTGCAGCAGATTCAATTCATATTCAAACTGAAGGAGATTTATTGCCGCAACAAATTGTATGCATGTTGGCAATGTCAGATCATTAGGCAATAAAAATGAAAAACAAAATACAAGAAATGGAATTGAATAAATAAATGCAATTACAGAGTTTCTAATCATACACGTTCTGCTTGACATTCAGGAGTTCCTGAATACAATTAATCCTTTGTTGGTTAGGACAGTGGTTTTTCAAACCTTTTTTTTTCTTAAATCCAAGTGGAAAACTTGAAAATTTTCTTGGGACCCAGTGGAAGAAAGATGAAGGATAATATTTGCTAGTTACAACTGCTATATGTACGGTAATAACTAAAATTTAATATTGAGGTTACTTGTAAATGATTTTTAAGAACAGTATAAAATAAATATGGTTTATAAAAAGGTTGGATAATTTAACTTACATTTGATGTTCAGGATGGGCCGACCTGTTCCTAAATCTCTTCCTGCCTGGATCAAAAGATGAAAGTCTTGCTAGCCTCATGAGAGGTCTGCTCGTCTGTCACTTTCCCCATTTCTTTCTGGTTCACAACACTGTTCTACCCCTTCCCTCAGCCCCTGTTGCTCACTCACACACACATCCCACCTCCCTCTGCTTACTCTCCACCCCATTATTTTAGCTTCCTTCAGCCTCCCGAAGACATTTTCTAAAGCTAAAAGCTGCTCTGCCACTGGGGTCTTAGGCAGAGTTAGATTTACTGAGGTGAGATATTTGCTCAGGGTTCCCTCTTCTATAGACATAAAAGTCCCATGGACTTTTTCCAATCCTTCCTTCACATGTGGCCGATGACAACAATCTAAAGAGGATGGACATGGGGCCTGTAAACTAGTGCATGTTTATAGGACCTGTGATGGCCCTACCCCCTCCTTACACAAAGGCTTCCTGTTTTCAAGGAAACCCGTGCAAGGGGCAGGGTGACTGCAGGATCTTTGAGCAATTACCAGATCCCAGGCCACATGCTTGTCATCTTTGCATTGCAGGCAGTGTGAGAACCTAAAGATGACAAGTGAAGTTTTGGTTCAGAAAAAGGTGATCACGGCAGTGCAAGGACCAGAAAGGGGCAGTAACCCAGAAATGCGTGTGCTGCAACTCAGTACTGGGGCTTGACCCAGGCTTTGAAAAACATTGGGTTAGATGCGATATATATTGTCACTTTCCCTGCCATTAATTCTGTTTGCTACTTATCAATTTATCTACTTCACATTCTAAAATTCTATATCCAATGTAAATAAAGCTAGAGATGTTCTTATTTATATTTATTGTTTTCTTAAACGTGCAGCAAACACACGCTCCCTGCCCCTGGTAAAATAGATGAACTGCTGCCAAGGGAGGGGATGAAGCTGTAACAGAAGAAACCTCATTCAGTCCGGTTAGATAGAGGTGTGCAGGATGATTGATAAAACCAGCTTAGAGTATCCCCTCCAGCCTCCAAATCCACAGAGTCCCAAAGCAGGGAAAACATCATAACAGAAATTCAGGTATATTCTTTACTCAAATTCAAACCAATGGGGACAAATAAAAGCACGTCGAAACATAAGCAAAATATTCATATGGGCATTAAACACTAGTTATTAAGAATAGTACTACAGTATGCAGAGAGTATACTAGGAAAATATCAGTGTGTGTAACTGTCGATGAAAAACCCCAAAATCTTCCTAATGGCAATGGCCCAGGAGGCTAACTAGCAACTTCACCTTATGTGCATGGCTCAAAAAGAGGCAACAAAGTTCAATCTGGCACAAATAAGAAAAAAATCTCATTTAGTGAAGTACCAATTGTAGCTATCTGGAACGTTGGGGACCAGGAATGAATTGGCTTCATAATATTCAGTTTACTTTGTTCAGTATGAGTTCCAGTGAATACCTGAAAATACAGTATGGAAAGATCTCCTTGTTTGCTGCAATGAGTGCAAGCCTTTCCTTATAGTGTAGATTCACACAAGGAATCTACAGTATGGGGGGTATCTCTCCTTGGACCTCTGGGATGGGCATTTTCTTGCCAACAGGCAAGAGCCCTCATATTTGTATCCTGCCAAGCAGAATTTAGTTGGGATCCGCAACTCAGGCCTTCATTTGTTCTCTTTCTCTCTCTCAGTCTCCCTGCATTTTGTGGCAATCAGGACTCCTAATTCTTCCTTCTCACCAGTTTCTCATAGGACCTTGCAGCACTGTTTCTAGCTGACATGCCTCGTTCCTGGGAACCTCTCCACAAGGACTACAATGGTCCTCCTCCCTTCCTCAGACTGAATAGAGACTGTTCTGGAGTGAATGCGTGAGTGAGAGTGTGTGTGTATGTGTGATACAGCCTTCTATCTCAGTTATCCCATCAGTTCCTATTCTGTGACATCAGTTCCTGGGAGCCAAACTCAATTGGTTTGGTTTCTCTAGGCATTGAGACATTCCGACTGCCTGCACAGCCTCTATGACTCACTGGTTCAGAAAATGGTGATCTCATTGACTCGCAGTGTATCACACGTTGCTGAGACTCTTTAACCAGACGATTGCTCTCTCTTCCTGATCCCAAGGTACATTGACTCTGTGTCACCTTAGTGCCAAGTCTGATGGTATTCAAAGACTCTTCTGCCTGCACAGTGACCATAGCCAAAAGGAGAAAAACTGGTGTCAATCCATGTCCTTTCTCTTAGGCACCAACCCTTTCTTTAATTATCCTCCCAATGGAATGCAGTTCTACCCCTGTCTAAATTCTGGAATAAGGAAAAGCTCATGGAAGTAGGGACACAATTTTGGAACCCACTTACATCAGCAGGTAGAATGCACAGTTATTTTTTGGATTATATCTTTAAAAAACAGTTAAGCTAGAGATGGGCAAGGAATTCACAATCTATAATTAAAAATCTGATCATCTTCCATAACCTGTGCATTTATCATCAGGTAAAGGGAAAATGGATTGTTACTCGAGACTGATTTTAAGCAATCTACAAAGAACTGGGGTAAACATAACAAAATATAAGCCTTTTTTTGGAAAATTTTACTGTTTCCTGAGGGTACAAAAAATAAGGGGCAGATTTTCAAAGGGGTACGCTCGTAAGATAAGCACGTACCCACTGAAAACCTGCCCCAACCTCCCCCTGCGCACGCCGAGCCTATGTTAAATAGGCCGAGGCCTCCGAAACTGCTCCCGGGGTGGGGAATTGCGCGCTGGCTGCCGGCGCATGCAATTCCCCATTTTCAAAGGTAGAGGGGTTTAGATAGGACTGGGGGGTGGGTTAGGTAGGGGAAGGGAGGGAAAGATGCGGGGGGTGGAAGGAAAGTTCCCTCCGAGGCCGCTCCGATTTCAGAGCGGCCTCGGAGGGAACGGAGGCAGGCTGCGCGGCTCGGCGCACGCAGGCTGCTGATTTTGCGCATCCTTGCACGCGCCGACCCCGGAATTTAAAAGATACGCGAGGCTACGCGCATATCTATTAAAATCCGCCGTATTGTTGTTTGCGCCAGTCATGCAAACAAAAGTACGCGCAGGCATACTTTTTAAAAATCTGCCCCTCAGTTATTTCTATGGGGGAAGGCTAACCTTCTTGGCCCAGGTAGTGGTGTGATCCCCAATCCTGTGTGTGTATGAGTAGTTAAGAACATGCCATACTGGGTCAGTCCATCAAGCCTAGTATCCTGTTTCCAACAGAGGCCAATCCAAGTCACAAGTACCTGGCAAGTACCCAAACATTAAATAAATCTCAAGCTACTATTGCTTAATAATTAATAGCAGTTTATGGATTTTCCCTCTGGGAACTGATCCAAATCTTTTTTAAACCCAGTTACACTAATGTTGTAACCACATCCTCTGACAATGAATTCCAGAGATTAACTATGCACTGAGTGAAAAAGAATTTTCTTTGATTTGTTTTAAATGAGCTACTTGCTAACTTCATGGAGTGCTCCCTAGTCCTTCAATTATCTGAGAGAGTAAATAACCAATTTACATTAACTGGATCAAGTTAACTTCCTTTGGTGATGCTGTGGTGCAGCAATCAGACAGGACACAGTGGTGGGTATGTAAAATATATTTATTGATGATTCTTCAAACTGAAATCAATGTCCAATCAATTAACTGTCTGTTATAACTGTGCTCTCACTGGGGTATTTACAAGTTGGACTCTTCCTTCCTCTGTGTATGCATCTTCAGTATCAGATCCTAGGCTATGCCTTATCCCTCAGGGAGTGAGCTAAGCAAAAATCCCACTATGGAAAGGACATCCATGTATGTGTGGAGGATCTCCTGAGCTTAAAAATCATACTTGATGTCCACATGTGTCCAGTACTTCCCCAGCCTGTGTCCCAAAAGTTAAGATCCTGTTGAAGGTCTCCAAAAGTCTTGTTTTCTCTGCTCCTCGGACTGCTTATAATATGACCTTTTTGAAGGAAAGGCTAATATAGCACAGCTCCACTGTGAGGAAGGATGGCATTAAACCTCTTCACCACCCAAAAAAGGGGCAAAACACTTTCACTGTCCAAACTCTGTTCAGGTGATGAGTCACTGCTGCACCTCCACCTCAGGGGAAATGGTACATTGATCTTCTCACCCCTGGCTGCTAGATTTAGGACTTGACCCTCATCAAACGGGACCAAGGTATCACCCCAGCAAACTCAAAACAAACTGCCCCAAACATAAAACAAATTATTTCTTACAACTAGAGGCAGACCCTGACAGGCAAAGGGTGCACTGCAGAGATCTCCTCAAACAAATTCTTCAGTTCCCAAAATCCGGCTCCTTACTTTCCAGAAGTCAACTCAAAATTTCCACACTTACTAAGCCACTAGCATCCCCAAGTGAAATAAGGAGAAACCATTCACAGCCAGCCTCAAGGGGAGGTGATGTAAAGGAATAGTGTTTCCCACTAAGCTGAAAAATACGTAAGATCTAAGGCCATCTTGTGGAGATATGGGGGTTCTACATAAATACCAGTAAAATGTCAAAAAACATTTTTCTCTTTTATAGGCATAGAGACCCCATGTGGTTCGCCCTAGTAACTGGCCCTAGTGGTATGCCCTATAGTGAATTAAGGATGGAGCATAGCATTTGCTACAGCTGCTACAGTGGTGGGTTCCTACCAATGCAAGAGCAGGTGATGCCTGGAATCCATGTCTTTCTCTTTCACTGGTTGATAAATGCTCACAACAGAAATGTCTTCTTGGAGGAACGACTCTTGACTAAAGAATGAAGTCAAAGAATGGTGTTCAACTGAAAAAAATTACTATAACTTAAAAATCAAGATCCAAGTGAGGATTGCAAAAATCATTAACAGCAAAATAAAAATCATAATAATAGAAACAGTGGTTTATTTATCCATATTGCAACCTCTGATCATTCTTCTTTCTGGAACTGAACCAGTGTTCAAAATCTCTTCCCTGTGAAGGATGGGATAACTCTCCTGAAGAGCCAGTATAAGCCAAGACTTGAATGGAAACAATCCCATTGCTTCAAAATATATGATGCCCCAAAATTTTCACATAAATTCCAATTGTTTTTTTTACCTTTGCTGTTAACTGGGTGCACAGAGAAAAAACCAGAACCCAGTCCTTCAGGTCATGAGGATATGGCCTTTATGACATAAGCTGGTCAAAATAGGTTCAAATAATAATACTCACTTCTCTATAATTCTTCACTCTCAAAATTCCTCAAGACTTCTTAGAAAATCTTTTACTTGTCAACCCTGGAAGCTCACCAAACACCATGTGAAAACCTCCTTGGTCAATCAACTGAAACATGAGAAAGACCTTCTGCACATGCTCAGGGGGCAATTTATACCACTCAGAACCATTTTAAAAGGGGAAGGCCATAAGAAGGGGAAGAACCCTCCAAAAATGCAAAAATATCCCATAATAGTTGAAAACAGGGACACTATTAGTAGCAGAGGCAATGCCTTGCTACACAGTTATGAGGTAGGGATGTGCAATCATTTAAAATGAATGCACAATATGTGACAAATAAGGCTGATTTATTTCATTTGTGTGGTCCTCAAATGAATCAGGGGACCCCCAAATGAAACAAACCTTATTTGTTGCAATTGTTAAGAATAAATGCATTGGACCTAGCCATAAACCCGAGGGCGGAGCCTCACATAGAGCATAAGCTGAGGCCCAAGGAAGGGAACATGGCCTAGGCCCAAGCGTGACTCCATGGTCTTGGCCTAGGCCCGGGCAGACACCGGGTTTCAGCCAAGCCCCCCCCCCCCCACCCAAACAAATTTACCTGATCCGTCAGGTATCCAGCAACCAGGCCAAGTCCCAATGTCTGGGCCTCGGATTAGGCAGGAACCCAGACCCAATGCCACGGCCCGACTCGGAGGCTGGGTACTGACCCCTGGGCCTTGGCTTAGGCCAGAGCCCCAGTGCTGCAGCCAGTCTGGAGACTAGGTCATGATGCCAAGGCCATGATCCAGACCCAGGAATGATGCCAGAATTGTCATACATTGCATTATATCAAAATGGCGCCATCCATGGCATCAGGCATTAGCCAGGTTCTGGCCAAGGCTGAGGGCCAGACATTGAGACCCAGCATCTGGGCCAGGCAGGGCATTGGGTCTAGGACTGGGTCAAGGTGCCAGAGTTGAGACCCAGCATCCAGGATGAGCTACAGTGTCCAGCCAGGGTCCAATTCAAAGCCCGGCATCAGGACTTGGTCTCCAGGGCAGGCCATGTCATCAGCCCTTGGCCAGGGCTCTAGCCTAGACCAAGGCTGAGGCATCAGCCTTGAGTAGTATGAGGCTGATGTTGCAGCAACCTGCCTCTGACTATACAAGACTAAGACCAAGATGTCAGGCCCCAGCTTCCGGGCCAGGCCCCGGCTTTGGGCCTCGATCCAGGTTGAGGCCCCAGCATAGTGTCCTGGCCTTTGGGATGAGACATGGCATCTGGCCTGTGCCTGTGCTCCAGCCTAGGGCGAGGCTTCTGCCTTGCGTAGGCCGAGGCCAAGGTAGCAGTGACGAACTGCCACCTCGGCCTACACAAGGCCTGGGCTTAGGCCTCACCAGCCGTTCCACACCAGACCAGGTAAGTGAGGGCAGGAAGGGATCCTGGCTCTGACATTTTTCCGGATGGGTGGGAGGCCTTGGGTGGCCCCCATTTTCAATTTTTTGGCCTTTTTTTTTTTTTTTTTTTAAATCTTTGATTCATTTTTTTACACATGAATGAAATGAATCAAACATTCCACAAACCAAAATTTGTGGGAAACATACCTCCCAAAAATGATTGAAAAATAAAAGCAAATGTGTTTTCCCTGCACGCCTCTCTAAGGGGATTAACTGCTTAAAGAGATTTGAATCTTGTATATCTTGGTGAAAATGAATTGTATTAATATGGTGAATGTCTTATCTGTTATGTCTGTATGTAATAGACCAACTGTGATGCCTGTCAAGTTAAAAACATTTTTTAAAAAAGGAGACAATATCTGATTTAAAAAATATGTGTTCACCAGAGAAAGAATGAACAAAGTAATGAGGAAGTAATAACTAATGACTGTGAAACAAATTTCAGAACCATAGAATATTAAACTTTTCTCTTGCTCGTACATCACATTTTTCAAATCATAAAAGATTAATCATTTTCACACAGATAAAGGACAGCATGGCCAATTAGCTAGTACGAATCTAACAGGAAAGAATCGCTCTACAGAACCGAATAAACACTGAGCTACTTAAGCTCCAACTGGTATGGTGTATTTTTATTTACTTAATAATTTATTTGTTAGCGTTGTAATTCATTTCTCCATATAGCTCAAAGCAGCTACCAGGCGATATTAAACTAGAAGAAACATGCATATTATGATAAACAAAGATGCACAATGATATGAGAAAATGTAGCCACACTACATAATAGAAAACTAAACAATTTCTTAGGGGATTTTTTGCTGCCAAAAACCACATGTAGGGAACAATTTTGTATCATCATGCATATGTTATACAGTCAATACACACAAATTACCGTATTTTTCGCTCCATAAGACGCACTTTTTTTCCCCAAAAGTGGGTGAAAAATGTCTGTGCGTCTTATGGAGCGAATGTAGCGTCTCTCCCTCTTGCGCACCGTCCCCCTCCTCCTCCTCCCAACACAACCCAATCAGTATAGCGCAGGTCAAACATCAGCTGTTTGAACCGCATGTGCTACGGAGGCCCCTCCAGTTCAAACAGCTCCCTGCTGGTCTGCTGTTCCCGGGGTGCTGCAGGGTGCATTTTACTGCGAAGGTCGGCGGCACCCCGGGAACAGCCGACCGGCAGAGAGATGTTTGAACCGGAGGGGCCTCCGTAGCACACGCGGTTCAAACAGCTGTTGTTTGACCTGTGCCATACTGATTGGGCTGAGTAGGGAGGAAGAGGAGGGGGACGGCGCACGAGAGGGAGAGACGCTACATTTGCTCCAGGGGGAGCTCCATACAGAGCCCATCATAGGGACAGAATTATTTTTTCTTATTTTCCTCCTCTAAATCCTAGGTGCGTCTTATGGTCAGGGGTGTCTTATGGACCGCAAAATACGGTATGTCAATTTTCAAAACAGGCTTATGAGCATAAGTCCGCTTTCAAAATGATCTTTGTGCACAAAATTACACCTACTATTCAGTATATATAGTTTTACCTAAAGAAATTCGGCACATATGTCCCAACCCATCCAAGCACCATACCCTAGAATGTTTCTTTTCTATGCACATGAAAGCATGCATGCAGAGAGCCCAACTTTCAAAACTGTCTTTAGTACTCAATTTGAGGTGTATTTTAAAAGTCAGACATGTGCCAAAATCAAAAGTTTTGCGCGCATCTAGGACATGCATGTGTCCACCCAATTTTAAAAGCCACCTTCATGTGCGCACATCTCCTGATGCATGAATATCTTATTTTCAGGGTCATCCTTTGTTCTGCTATGGGCACGGTGATATTATAAATAGGAGAAGGGGAGGAGTGTGGGCGGGGTTTGAGCGGAGTTGTCTCCTGGCAGCGCTACGGGTGATAATGTTTTTCACATTATCGCCGGCAGCACCACGGGAAATAACTATACCTTTTCCTGTGGCACTATGAGGCAATAGTGGAGAGCCGGCTGCCCTTTTTTTTTTCATGAGACATCATTCTGCTATAAATACAGCAATACAATGAATCTAGGGGTTTGAATGAAAAAGGGGCATGGTGTGAGTGTGGTCTGGGCGGGCATGGGCATTCTGGGACAGGGCCAAGAGATGTGCGCGCAGGTACCTATGTGCCTAGACGCGCCCGTTTCTAGTGTCATGCAAGTTTACTTCTGCTATGGAGGTGAAAGCTGTTAGTGTAGTTGCATTTAAAAAAGGTTTGGGCAAGTTTCTGGAGGAAAAGTCCATAAACAATTATTAAGTTGAACTTGCGGAAATCCATTGCTTATCCCTGGGATAAACGGCATAGAAACTATTGACCCCTTGCCAGGTACTTGTGACTTGGACTGGCCACTGTCGGAAACAGGATACTGGACTTGGTAGTCCTTTGGTCTAACCCAGTATGGCAAATCTTATGCTCTTATTTTATAAAGTGTTCCCAAATAAAATTCTGAAAATACCTGCACACATGCTTAAACTCACCAGTTTGCCGATACCTCCGCTAGCTCACCCAGACCTCACACCCAAAAAGTGAAGACAAGTCTAATTGCATGAGTCCATTAACAGATGGAAAAATGTTCAGCCTTACAAATTAGCAACATACTTGCATGCATGCCCTGGAATGCTTCTAGACCTCCCCTAAACCAAGATAAAATGTGTGAACCATGCTGCAAGTACATGTTATTTCTGAGTACAATTTTCATGTGAAACCCCTTTGAAATTCACTCCACGGATGGTAATTTAATAATTTGCCTCATAGCTGTAAAGCCCACATGTGCATTGGACACAGATTTTATCAAGGATTTTCAAAACAAATGTATGTGTAAAAGCTCACTTTGGAAGGTCATGGTTAAGTGATTCACTTGTATAAAATTCCACCTCTTCTTCAAAATCAAAAAGTATATGCAGAATTCTGGACTCCACTCCAATGCCTCTGCTCAGTTTGCATTATGTGAGTACATTTATATGAACAGACCCCTGGCCAATTTTGTACCATCGATGTGCTTTCATTTGAAACGACACAGACAATGTCAATGACTTAGTCTACATCATTTTTTAAACGAAATGACATTATGAAATTTCATTTTTTTCTTCTGTAGCTTTTAATGTACACTATTTTCTGAAATAAAATACAAGCCCCTAGCAAAACAGAATTTGGATCAGAACCTCTCCCCATTAACAAAATGAAACAAAGTGTCATGTCTGGCTTGCATATCCCGATTTTGTAACTGTTATCTCCATAAACTTAGTAGGTTTTGAAATTTTTTACACATGTATCATACTGCAATTTTCTAGGGTCATTCCTGAAGGTAAAGCACTATTTTATCCAAAGATGCCCTTTGAAAAGTAACCTCCCTAGTTTTATGTATTAATGGATGTATAAATAAATTATTGCATGAGTGTATGACAGTAATGCACATAGATTATTACGAATCTAGCTCTGCAGTAATAAATAATTACCTAAACTGTCCTAACAAATATATTATGTTCACTGACAAGAATATGAAAAAATATACAGTAGTGTATCACTGCAGCTAATATGCTAATTTACTGTAAAGTCCATATGGTTGTCTGTCCCAGTAGACCTATTCAGATATGTACTGGCACGACATCTGCTGCGCATAACGGCAACATTTGTGTCTGATGTCACAAGGTCTTCTGTATAATTTTTTCTAGGAATTTATGGAGCTCGTTTACCTAGCTGTGTATAAAGCATATGAGCACAGTTCTGCTGTGTGCTGAGACTCTAAATATAGTGGCTCAGCAATTTAGAAGAAAAGGAAAAAAATAATTATATGTGGAGCAATTGCGTTGCAAACTGCAAGTGACTGTGTCCAATGCCAGAACTACAAATAGTGCTGGTAATGGCCTGAGCCCTGCATACTGGAGATTGGTCAGAGAATAGGGGTTTTTTTTCCTCCAAGGATCTCCAAAGTTATGCAAGACTTACAAAACTGTCTGAAATGGGCAATTTTGTAAGGCATAATCCAAGCTTAGAATAAAATATTTTTTAAAGTTAACGATTTTTGCCATGGAGTTTGACCTTAGGGGTGGATTTTAAAAGGGTTATGTGTGTATATTAAGCGCGTAACCGCGATTACCCGCTCCTGCGCGCGCTGAGCCTATTTTACATAGGCCCTGCGATGCGCGCAAGCCCCGGGACGTGCGTATGTCCCGGGGCTTCAAAAAAGGGGCGTGGAGTGAACGGGGTGGGGCAGTCCAGGGGCGGTCCCGAGGCCTCCGGGACAGGGGCCGTGCCGGGGGATCATGCGCTAGCACTCGGCCGGCAGGCGCAACTTATTTAACAAATGTCAGGGGGGGGTTAGATAGGGCTGGGGGGCGGGTTAAGTAGGGGAAGGGAGGGGAAGTTGGGGGGGAAGTTGGGGGGGGGGGGGGGCGGAAGGAAAGTTCCCTCCGAAGCCCCTCCGATTTCGGAGGGGCCTCGGAGAGAACGGGGAAAGCCATCGGGGCTCCCCTAGGGATCGGCGCTCGCAAGGTGCACAAGTGTGCACCCCCTTGCGCGTGCCGACCCCAGATTTTATAACATGCACGCAGCTGCACACGCATATTATAAAATCGGTCGTACATCTTAAAATCTGCGCATACATCTTAAAATCCGGCCCTTAGTGTTCTATAAAACTGTGAGCAAAGCAGTTTTAACCAATACACTTTTATTTATTTATTTATTTATTGTTAATCTTGGTACGCTTTGACTTAAATATTAAAATCAAGGTGCCCCAGGAAGCTGCACTGCAAAAAGATAACGTTCAAAGATCTCCGCATGGCCCCATATACACATGTATATGGGCATGTGATGATCTATTACAGTATTTTATAATCTGCATTTATCAGGTCAGCGCAGATTATAAAATATGCATATATACCCTCCAAAATACTTGTGCATTTTTCATACTTACAAATATTTGCAATGCGTTGAAAGTTCATACTTTCCCTATTTTATAAACGTACATGTGTATATTTTATACCCCAAAAAATAACTTGTACATCTAAAACCCTGATTTACACATGGAACTTGAAATCACCAGTTTCGATAATTCCATCAGTTTACTCAAACTGTCTCCAGTTCACAAATACCCTCCTACTATCTCACCCCAAACATCCCTCTTAAAAGTAGCAGACAATAGATGAGCCTGATATCAATTGTGTTTGATAATTAGCAGGTTTAAAATTGAGTGAATAAGTTACCTAGAGGTCATTATTCGAAGTGGGGCAGATTTTTAAAAAATACGCGAGCGCGTACTTTTGTTCATTTACCCGGCACAAACAAGAGTATGCCGGATTTTAATAGATACCCACGTAGCCGCTTGTATCTTTTAAAATCCGGGGTCGGCGCTCGCAAGGGGGTGAACATTTGTGCACCTTGCGCACGCCGAGCCCTGCGCGCGCTGCCCGTTCCCTCCAAGGCCGCTCTGAAAATTAGCCAAATATGTTGTGGGTGGGCAGTGCAAGGACTGGAGTGGAGCAAGTTAATATCACTTATGCTAGATAATTAGCAGCTGAAAATTATACGAGTAAGTTGGCAAATGTACACGTGTATTTTACAATAATAATTTACCTGTGTAGGTGAAGGGCCTACCCTGGAAAGCCCTTAGACTGCCCCTTTTTTATGCTCATACATGTGCACGCAAAAGTGAAAATACCAGCATATTTTTCAATGTTATAAAATATGCCATAGATGAGTAGAGGTTACTTATGCATGTACAGTACATACTAATTTTTATGTGTCTAATGTTTTGAAAATTCACCATAAAGGATTCAATATAAAAATTATGCAGAGGGGGAAAATGCGTGTGTTTCTTCCATGTAGATTCATTCTGACCATGCATACCAGCAATTCCTCATGCCCTGTATCTCACTAATGCATTGTCAATTTGTTTTGTGAGTATTTCAGATGTGAGTTCTGGGGTATTTCCCATTCCTTTGCAAAATGTTTTTACTTGGTACATGCCCATGAGAGCTCTTTGTTTTGAAGGGACACATTTATTACAAACTCCTGCAGCCCATGATTATCGATTAGAAGAAGGTCGGGCTAGAGCTTTTTCCAGTATGGCAGTAATGGCATGGAATACGTTGCCAGTCAGGATAAGAGAAGAACAAGAAGTAAAGCAATTTAGCAAGCAAATTAAGACACTGTTTTTTTAAACTGTATGGGTGAGCAGCAATTTTATATTTCTTACGGATATTTGTAATGTTTTATTGGTATTTTGTTGGTTTTATGGGCTTTTATGAATGTTATTTATTGTAAACCGCACTGAATCTGGATCTTGAGAAGATGTGATACATAACATTTTCCAAGAGTATGCAAATGTAGCCTTAGGGAGACAGCAGTGTGGACAGGTTTTTTTGATTCCTTGCCCTTAGGTAATGCTGACATCATAGCCTGAGCATGTTCAGTGTTGATTCCCCACATTTTTTTTTAAAAGGAGATCAATGTTATTAGAGTGATTTTGCATGTCGGAAACGGAATATTTAGAGTGATTTTGCATGTAGGTTAATGAGAAAGAAAGGAACTCTGCCACTCAGATGGTCTAGGCCAAAATACCTCATTAAACACCCCTTTTCACCCTATTTTCTTATACATTCTTTGCATTTGGCAGTCTGCTGTTTATTACAAAACCCTAAAGCAACTTACAAGGTAAAAGGACACAAAATTCCACATAGCCTCTATTCCAGCTTTGAATTGCATATATTTTATTTGCCATCCTACCTGAATATCTCTTCATCTTGGACTCCTTTTCAGACACAAAATGAATGAATCAGTACTCAAAACAATTACTTAGAAACACATTTAAATCAAGAGCCCAACTGTGATTGTTTTTATATTATTTTCAGACATGCTCCTATGCTAGCTGGAACCATTTCAAGATCACTTCAGGAATCCTAACACACTGAGACCTCATCAACACCTGTCATTTGGAGTTATGTGAATGAGGCATGGTTAAAAGGTGAGGTGAGAAGGCTATTCCAGCCAAAAGAACATCTTTCAAAAAATGAAAAAGGGATCTGAATGAAGAAAACAGAAAACAGCCTAAGCATTGGCAAGTTAGATGCAAAGCACTGATAAGGAATACAAAGATGGAATTTGAAAAGAAGCTTGCTGAAGAGGTAATAACTCATAATAAAACCTTTTTTTCTGGTACATTGAAGCAAAAAGCCTGCGAGGGAGTCAGTTTGACTATTAGATGATCAAGGGGTAAAGGGAGTGCTAAGGGAGGAGAAGGCCATAGCAGAGAGATTAAAAGGATAACTTTAAAATGTTGTACATGCCCATTTATACATATATATGGGCGCACAAAACTGCACAGGTATTTTATAAACTACACTTATACGATGTGCAAAGGTTATAAAATACATGTAAATGTTCCTGGGGACATGCACACACATGTAAAAAAATGCACACATGTTTGCACTTATCTGGATAAATTGCAAATTATCCATCTAAGTAGCAGGACTTATCCAAATATGTACCAATTTATCCAGCTAAGTAGCAGCAATTAAGGCCGCTAAATAGCCAGATAAATTTCAAAACACTACTTAGCTGGCTAAGTTAAATAGCCAGATAAGTAAAAAATGCACTAGTCATCTGGCTAAAACAGATAACCAGATAAGTCAAGCTTTTTTAAGTTATCTGTCTATCTGACTTACCTGGATAAGTAGTGGCTTTGTTGCTGCTTAGCTGGATAAATTGGAACTTGTCCAAATAAGTGCTACTACTTAGCCAGATAACTCTGAATTTGTCTGGATAAATGCAAAAATGGTCCTTCTTAGCCAGATAAGTCAGAATTTAGCTGGATAAGTGTGCACAACAGGTATGCACAAGTATTTTTGTATTTAATTTTAAAGTGACTAGATTTAACACATATTTACCCTTCAGAAGTTAGCTTTCACATGCAGGAACAGTATCTGTCAAACCGGGAAGAGGGCACACATTTGCACCCGTGCATCAGCCCACACCCAGGGATGTGGCCATTTTATACCATGCGCGCACATATGCATGCATGTTACCAAATAGTCTGTCCCTGTGCACATTTACATTCCATTTTAAATGGTCGAGCATGTGCGCGCAAATCCTGCTTCTACCACGTAAGATGGAGAATTTTAAAAGTGGCGCATGCCAACACCATTGCCAGTTAAACCATTTCATCCACAGTTTGCCCAGTTAAGGGGTAGGTCTTCCAAACCCCCCTAGTTTAATAGCCTTCACTTCCCCCAGTTATCCCCAACACTTAAAACCCTGCAGATCTGCTTATTTTTCTTTATTTTATACCTTACACCTCCTTCATAGCAGAAGTAAACTTACATGGCAGGGCACCTGGGTATCCACCCAGGCGCATAAGAATTTACGTGCACATCTCTGGTTCATGCCATGAAACACCCAGGCCCGCCCTTTCTGAAAACTTAGGAGATGTGCCTGCTGCGGGAGATATGTGCATATCCAGGCGGCTTTTAAAATCTGCTTGGCACTCGAGAGCCTGACTATTTAATATGCGTTCCAGGCTTTTAAAATGTACCTCTAAGTTGGGAGATTTTCTACATGCGCGTGGCAATGAAATTACCAATTTTACTAACAAGTCCTCCAGATTGTCCAGTCTATCTGCAGTTTAAGACCCTTCTAGCTTTTCTGCCTGAAGTCCCCCATTTTACCTAGACCCCTTCCCACCACCCAGTCAATATTTCATAGTAACATAACATAATAATGATGGCAGAAAAAGGACAAATGGTCCATACAGTCTACCCAGCAAGATTTTTATGGTTGTAACTGCCACTCCATGCAAGTTACCACCTGTTAAGGGTAGTAATATTTAATATTTAAAATCAAAACCAAGCAACTGTGAAATTCATAACAAAATTACTGCTAGCAACATTTTTACAGGGTGAGCAGTCTCCTTGATAATTCAAATAATGCTTCTTGAATGTATTTTGCTTTTGGACTTGGCCGAAGGAGTAGTCCTGTGCTTTTTTCCTAATATCTGCATATCAGTACCCTGTACCACAAAAGATGGGGCCTAGCATTGGCTGTCATCTGAATCTGGCTTTCTAACTCCCTTCTCAAACTGGGACACTTGGTAGGTCTTGGAATGTCCCTGTTCTGGTGAACTTTCTGGCCAGTAAACAAAATAGAAACATACTAATCTGGAGGTCACAAAACCAGCAACACTAAACCCAATACTTTGTATTCCTATTTCTCTTTATAGATTGGGGACCTAAGGAAGAAAGCCCGGAAGCTGTGTCTCAAGCATGGGGAGTAACTGAAACAGCTGTGTGCAAGGTAGGATGAGGCCATAGGTATGTCAGCATGGTTTGTCTATTTGCTGCTTCTATCACCAGCTCCACTATTGTAAAACATCAAGAAACCCTCAGGCACATTTACTTTGTCATTGCCTGTTCCCTGGGCAACAGCCAGCATTGTCATGACGCAAAATTTTTATAAAGCCTATAGGCCTAGCATCTAACTCAAGAGGGTGTGAGAACCTATTCCTACAAATTTCACCTTGCCCCCATCCTTAAAACACTCATGCACTAGCATTTGATGTCTTGCTATCAAGAGCATAGTCCTACACTAACTACCTAATGAATCATTCCTCTTTTAAAAGCTAATCACCATTGTTCTAAAATACTATAGTACTGAAGCTTCAGTATGTCAGAGATCCTATCTATGGCCTTGCCAGCACCTATCAATATGGGTGTCTCTATTAGGGGTGTGCATTCGTTTGCAACGTATTGGCAATCCGCAACGTATATGCCATATTCGTTGTATTCGGGGTCACAAAACTTATGGCGAACCCCCACGAATACAACGATTCACTAACGAATAAACCCCCACCCTCCTGACCCCCCCAAGACTTGCCAAAAGTCCCAGGTAGTCCAGCGGGGGTCCTCGAGCAATCTCCTGCACTCGGGCTGTCAGCTACCGGTATTCAAAATGGCGCCGATAGCCCCTGTGACATAGTAACTGCAAAGGCTATCGGTGCCATTTTGAATACTGGCAGCCGATGGCCCAATTGCAGGAGATCGCGCAGGACCCCTGCTGGACCACCAGGGACTTTTGGCAAGTCTTGGGGAGGTCAGGAGTCCCCCCCAAGACTTGCCAAAAGTCTCCTTCTCCCACTATTTGCCCTTACTATTTGACAGGGGCTACTGGTGCCATTGGTAGACCTCTGTCACATGGAAGGAGCACAAGATGGTGCCAAGGAGGAGGAGGAGGAGGAGAAGGAGGGAGAAGGAGGGAGAAGAGGCAGCCAAGCACCCAGACTCTATTGCAGCTTAAGCAGCTGCAGCCATTGCTGGGGAGCGGCAGGCAGCACCACCTCCAGTCCATCTACCACTACCATCAACGTATCCAGCCAAATGCACAGTTTATCTCAGGAAAGCGAGGGGAGGCAACCCAGTATCCCTGCTACTTGTGTCTTCTCCAGGTACCTGACTTTTCAGAGTTAATCAGATAACATATCTGACTAACTCTGGTCATGCCAGAGCTGTTCTAAGTTTAGTTAGCTAGCCCTATGATACGAGAAGAGTTAGCCAGGTAATGTATTATCTTTTGTTGCTATTTATTGTATTTCCCCGTTTTAATGAATTGTACACCATTGTGAAGGTTTTTACTGATGTGATGGTCAAAAAAACCAAATAAACCATAAACCATAAAATTAACTGGATAAGTTTATGTAGCTTACTTTGCAATATGGCCAGTGATAGAATATGGCCTTCAGAGAGTTTGTTTGTAGAACTATGAACCCCAGATTTCATTCCATGTAGATAATTGATTGAACGATTCAATTATATTACATTAATAGTAGTTTTATAAGGAAAGGGAAGTTGGAAACTCTCTAGGGGCTTGTTTAGGGAAACTTAGAGTTTATGTTGAAGATATTTTGTTTCTGGAAAATCGTGACTTTTATCTTTTTCTGATTTGCCAAAAAGACCCATTATTTGCAGTAGGACTCTAACAACTTTAGATTATTTTGTAGACATTTTGAGGTAAAAATCAAGTGACCAGATCTTCTGCATACATCAAGCATGGGTAATTGAGATTCAGTGCTAGGGTTAATAATCTCTCCAGTAATGCAAAGAGAATATTGATAGAGATGTTAAAGAAGGATGGGTTATTTTACTCCTAAATCCTACTTGAGGCTTTTTCTGCAAGTCTTTTTATCTTTACCTCATAATTGATAATATCATAGGCTTTTCCTCTGTTTCCTGTTTGAGGTTGAGACCAAGGTGCCAAATAGAATCAAATGCTTTTTCTAAGTCAATACACATATGTTCACTGAGGGCTGTTTTTATTTCATACTTAGTGTCTGTAAGGTAAAATGTGGTAAGTGGTAATGTGCTTGTGGAAGAATCCAGTCTGACTTCTGTTTAGGCTTGTTTTGTTTGTTAGGAATTACAGTATAGTACTCGTTTGTTGAGGATACAATAGAACAATTTACTACTATTGTTGTTGACACAGATCGCTCTACAAATATTTGACTTACTTTTGTTCACATGTTTGTAGATTGATGTAAATAATCTTTTTGTTTGTTTTGTTCTGTTATTCTGTTTGTATGGTGTGTTGCTTTTACGTAATGTAATTTGATGTTTAAATCTTATACATCACTTTGGGCAATATGTAGAAATCTATAAAACAATTAAAAATAATAATTCTAAATAAATAATCTTTCTGACCATGTCTCAGAGAAATGTCCAGAATGTAGATTCAATTTAAATAATTTTACTAGCGTTCTTTGGACTTATACACTGCAATATATGAGCTAAGCCTCACTAGCTAAAATTGAATGCTAGGCTTGGCAGAAGATTATAGCTGCTCTCAAAGAATGAGTATGGGTCTCTTGAGGCAAGGTTTCTAGCAAGAAAAGCATTGCTCTGGAATAGCAAAAAATGATTCCTTTACTGGGACTTGCGATTCTGGCAATGTGATACTCTCTCACACCAAGGATTTGCTTCTCGGGACGTGATCCTATAGGTACAATCCAGGCCTTAACTCTGACCATGTGTTAAAGAAGATTGTCTCTCTGAACCAAAGATGTTGGAAGAAATGACAGCAAAGTATTAAGGATATTCTGCTCTATGCTTTAAAACTGTGAAATACAAACATTGCAAAAGCAAAATCTAGGGGATAAAACCTTATTTGCAGAGTTACCAGACTGTCCTCCTTCAGCCTTGCTGGAAACAAAAGAGCTTGGACACCCATTAGACCTTGGTTATCTTTAAGCATTTCGGAGACATGCAGACAACTCCATGCAAAGATGAACTCAACATTTTATGAAAAAATAGTGAGAATCATCTAATCAAAGCCTCCTCATCCATAGAGTGAAGGGAGAGGGAGAGTGAGTGAGAAGGGAGGGAAGATGGGGCAGAGCTGAGTGGGGGGAGAAGACAGGAGAGGAGGTGAATGAGAGAGGAAGTAAGTAGGATAAATATAAAGGGGATAGGGAATGAAGGCATAGAGTGAGAGGAAAGGAAGAGTTGAAGGGTGAGTGTGAGAAGACAGGGAGGGAGTGAATGAAGGGGAAAGGAGTATGGTGAATGAGGGGGGAGAGGAAAAGATAGAAGTAGGAAATGGAGAGTTCCAGGGGGAAAGAGAGCATACCTCTCCACCCTGCACACATACTCTGGTACAGTTGGTACATAAATGAGCAAGGGCTCATACCTTTGTACATTTATAAAAAAGCAATGGTCAATATTTAAAAGTGTGATGTATAATTAAGGATTGTTCTGGGAGGGGGTGAAGGTGGATTCATAATCCATAATCTCAAATGGGGCCTATAGGTCTGAAAATTAAATGTGAGTGGTATAAGACTGAATGTTAACCTAGGGTGCCTAATATCCTTGCATTGGAGCAATTATGTCTTTGATCCTTGAATATGTTTTAATTTTGTATGTTACTCATTTAAATTGCCTAGAGCTCTGTGCGCCAGGATATTCAACATAAAAAATCAGCATATTGTAAGGCCTTAACACTGCACACAAGCCAGAAGGAGGAAGACACCCTGTGTCGGCCAGAAGAAGATTGCTGTGTGCTTTTATTGGCCTGCATCGGCTAGAAGAAGGAGGTGGTAGATGGCTGCCCTCGATCAGCTAGCTCAGAGGAGAAAAGCTGCAACAGTAGGCTGTCAGCATCAGATTAACATGGTAGGTATGGGGGGAAAGGAGCATACTGGAGTCAAGGAAGATGAAAACATTTGAGAAAAAGCATTTACTAGACACATGGCCGCAGTTGGTGAGAACGCATGAGAAGGAATATAAAGCGGTGGAACAGCCCTCAAGAAAGCTGGGAGGGAGGATGGGTGGCAGTCAGTATGAAACAAGAAAAAAATGGGGACTCATTAACAAAAACTCGCACTAGGCCTCTTAAGCAGTTAAAGTGGCCCTGAGTGCAGAGAAAGCAGAAGCAATCTCTGTGCAAATTTTTACTTTGATTATAGGGGCAAACCCCAGGAGTAAAAGTGTCAACAGAATTTGAACCAATACAGGCAATTTTGATTATTGCCTTCTCTGAGAGCGGTTTTCAGAAAACATTTATTTAGGGAAATGGCTATTTGCCCTGGTAAATAGTCTGTCTGAAAACTGTCCACCCTGTACACGAACACATTTTCACACAGGAACCAGCAATGCCTATGCTTTTATTCGTGGGGAAAACAAGGAGGGATCAGAGGTGCGGTTAAGTTGCGGGGAGGCAACAACAAGGATCATTTTTCATTTTCAAAACTGTCTGCTGTTTTTCAGGTAAAAAATATCATCAGAAAAACCAGGTACAAATCTGTCTGGCTTCTTTTTCCTCTAGGAAATTTTCAAAGGGAATGTATGTTTGTACCTTGAGAAATGGTGCGAAATCCACAGGGAAAAGGACCCAAAGACTTTGCAACCATATGTATAGTTTTGAAAAATGTCCCCTTTTTAGACATACAAGATCTACCTTCAGGCATACAAGACATACTGTATCTGAATGTAACTCGCCTTGAACTATCAACGAACCAGATCTAAATAAACAAGCAAATAAATATATAAATATAAAAATAATTGAATACAAATGATTATGGATATGGGATTGTGAGCTCACTGTACATGCTGGTATTCAGTGCCATTTAGCATTGTAATGCCTCAGGCTCAACAATTTAGGTTGCAAAAGTGTTTTGTTAGTAGTTTCTCATCATACAATAAACAGGAACATACCCTCAACATATAGACCTTAATACAAAAAGAGCCTACCATAAAATAAGGCAGGAGAAGATCTACAATAATCAAACCTTCTACTTAATTTAACAGATCCCATCAAAAAGATGAATAAATAAAAGAAGCAAAAATGACCCCAAACCAACTCTCCCCCCCTCCCTTCCAAACTCAACAGGTTCGGTATTTTAAACCCAGACAAATATATCACATAGTGCAAAAATAAGGAGGCACATTGCAATTCAGGAGCATAGGCTAATTTTGTGTCTGAGAATGCCAACCCCAACTTTAAAATATAAGTCCCAATAACTCAAATGCCCTTAACAGAACACATGGGGGGTAACCTGCACGGAGCGGCAGTTACTACCCTTAACAGAACACATGGGGGGGTAACCTGCACGGAGCGGCATTTACTATCCTTAACAGAACACATGGGGGGGTAACCTGCACGGAGCGGCAGTTACTACCCTTAACAGAACACATGGGGGGGGGTAACCTGCACGGAGCGGCAATTACTATCCTTAACAGAACACATGGGGGGTAACCTGCACGGAGCGACAGTTACTATCCTTAACAGAACACATGGGGGTAACCTGCATGGAGCGGTAATTGCTGCCCTTAACAAAATGCATGAAGGTAACCTGCATGGAGCGGCAGTTATTACCCTTAACAGAACACGGGGGGTAACCTGCACGGAGCGGCAGTTACTACCATAAGCAACTTGCTGGGCAGACTACATGGACCATTTGGTCTTTTTCTGCCATCATTATACTAAGATACTATAAATGCCTATGTTTCAAATGTAGATGTAGACAGTATCAAGTACATAAAAGAAAAAAAAAGTATTATATATCATAACCTGCCTCAGCCCATTCCTAAGAAAAGGTTCCATGTAAATTAAAAGTAGCTCATATCTTCGCTGCATTTGATTGACCTACAAAAGCTGGAAACATTAATTCACTAAGTCCTGATTTTACTTTACAGAAGCAACATGCCCTCTACAGTTCATAACGTAACAACCATGTCTGGTAGTCTTCAAATTGTGTTGTAGAAATGCTAAAGAGATAACATGTAATTCATTATGATGATCATATCACTCTATATTCATGCCTTCATTTCCCTCCTGATGGAGAGAAGCCTGGAAGTGTTTATTTTGTCTTCCAAGGAAAATACTGTAATCAGTGGACATGTGTGAACTTCATCACAATGGGGTTTTGCAAGCAATTTGACAATGAATCATTGAATTGATTGTCAGAACATTTTTAAAGTGACATTTTCAAATCTCTGCCAATTTTGTTTTAATCCAAAGTGAATGTAATTGAATTAATGGATCCACTTCATTTTTTTTTTTAATTGAATATTTTCTTTTTAATTTTTCCTAAATTTCTTGTTAAAACTTTGAAAAAATGTCCTATTGAAGCTTTGGAGGTATATTTAAGTTGTAACATTAGACTCAGGGGAGTAAAGCAAAGCCCAATGTGAACTGCAGAAATGTAAGGTCCCATAAAGGCCATGATCACCTCATTAAATCAAGTGCCAGTCCTTCCATTAGCTCATTCTACCACCCCACCCTTCCCTTGAGTCAACTGACAGACCCCTTTAGTAGCGTGGTCCTCATAAAGCATCTTGCAGAAGAGGCTCGAGGGTCCCATTTAATCTCCTGGTCCCCTACTGTTTAAGCAATCTTCCTAATGTATTTTGGAGGCAAAAGGCAAGAGGCAGTATTTCTTGGTCCTGCACCAAGACCTGCAATGAGGTCATCTGGTGCCACTGCAGATATCCGCACTGGCAAGAAAGAAGCAAAGAACTCCCTCTCCTCCTCCAAACTTGCATTAGGAATATCTCTGAAGAACTATAAAAGCCTGGAGGGGAGAGAATCCGGGGCCACAGAGTCTCTTCATCAGGATGCCTGGGGTAATCAGACCACTGGGGAGAGACACTTGACTTGGGCTGGGGATGATGGCATCCACTTGTGTGTGTGTGTGTGGGGGGGGGGGGGGGGGGAGGGAGGATCAGCTGTGAGAAACCTGGCACTTGACTCAGGGAGATAGGTAGGAGGGGTCAAGGCCTTCATCAGACCTTCTTTTACTGGAGCCAAAAGCAAGTCTTGCACTACCGCCACTGCCATCACAGATGTCTTACTCGTGGTAGCAAATCATTAGCATTACTTTGCACCCAAAACCAGGTTTAACACTGGACTCGCTAAAGGATGGTGTAATGGAGTATGTAATGTGCTTGAATAGATAGTTGAAAAAGATGCACATTTTTTATTATGCTCAGCATATCTTTTAAAATATTTGCTCCTTTCAGGTTACTTACCAGAGGTATATGCTATTTTATCCTGGGTATGTATTGGAATGGTGTGAACACAGCTTTGTGGTGACAATCTGTCTAGCAAAATTCCAAGGTGCTTCAATCCTTTAAGGCCAAGGGACTTTGAAAAAATGAGTACTTATAATCTGGCCCTAGGTACTAGGCATTCTTTTCATAGATACAAAATGGGAGAAAACCTTTAGCACCCAGCCCAATTCATTTTGAGCCCACAGTACAAAACAGAATGAAAACAAAAGTTTTCGTGATATTTTTATTTTTGAATTACTGATATCATGCAAAATACAAAAAAAAACCCCAAACCCTAGCCTAACGCGAAATAGCTTTTCTACCACCTCCCCCATGCACAGATGTCAAAACATTTGTGTCATGCAGAGAAATAGATTACTTTTACAGGTATTCATATCTGACTGCATTTGTGATATACAGCCCTAAGTAGCCCACTGAATATCCATGTCAACAATAAAAAAAAAAAACAGGATGTTGAATCTTCTCACAGCTTGATTAACATCCTGAAACCATTTGTTCGATTTGCAATTGAAATGGAGCGAGATGAATGTCTTCCATGGCTTGATGTAATTACCATAAAGCAACCTAATGGAACCACTGAGACTAAAGTTCACTGAAAGCCTTCAGCAGCATCCAACGCCTTGCATTTAGTCACGCTCCACTAATGCTGTAAGACGCTTCGCAGCAACCTAGCTTCCAGAACAGAAAAACAGTTGGGATTCTAAAATTCTTGAGGAACTGAAGTTATTCAGAAAGGGGTTGCTTCACCCCTGGTACTTTTTGCAACTAGGAAGCAAAATGAAAGAGTTGATTTTCGGGTTTTCTAGAATATCTACTGTTGTAAAAGGGGATATGCAATGTGTTTTCAAACTATCAAAATGAAGCAGTTTGGAAGGGCCCAAAGCAAGATATTTGGGGCAGACAAGAGGCAGAGAATGCCTATTATTGGGTTCCATTTCGCCTCTGCTCCCACCCCCACATTTCTACTTACCCAGCTAGATGCATGGCTTTTATTTGCTTCTCCAAGCAGACCTAGAGAACCATCTGAAGGAAGGACACTAAATGGCAGATGGGGTGGCAGTGCTTGTACCCTGAACTGTCACCACCGTGGCTTTCAGTCAGGCAATGTGCATGAGCATCTAGAGGGCAATTTTCAAAAGCCATTTACCCAGGTAAATAGAGTGACTGAAAATCACTTAACTCATATGTAAGAAAAATAAACAAGCTGGTATTTGCAATAGACCTACTTTCAGCTGTGGGAAAAGTAGGTGCGATGAGAAGCGGGGTTAGGTAAAGGGGAGGCAACAATGCACATTTTTTTTTTTCATGGAAAACGTATCTGTAGAAAAAATGGACACACATTTTTAGGGCAATTATCCTGAGGCAATTTTCAAAGGGAAATTATATGCTTACTTTCCTTCGGAGAGCTGGTTCAAAGTCCACAGGATAAGTACTTGAAGGCTTTGCAGCAATCTGCATATTTTTGAAAATTGTCTCCGAAATACCTGCATTTTTAGTCCGTGTCCAATGCCAGTGCAAAGGCAGTGCTTTACACTCATTTAAAGTGCACAGCTGAGATGCAGCCAATACTGGTGGTTTTCAATAACAGTTTGGAGAGGGAAGAAGAAGAGGGGTACCTAATGTTTTGGCCGACAGATATATCCATTTGTTTGTAAAAGGTGTAGATGCCTCCAGGAGTACTAACAAGCATCTTTAGTCAGAGAACTGATAACAGAAGGTGGGCATGGCATCCTAGCCTAGAAGGTACTATTCCAACCTATATACATGACGTCTGTGTTCTGGAAGGTGATAGGATGCTTCCATGGGTAGAATGTGTGTTGGTAGAACCCTCTCTCATATGGTATGACTTCTAAGGATGCAGGGTGGGTGAAACACCGATGTAGCCCTTGCATGTGTCCAGTACCCCTATTCTTGCTGGCCTGTGTGAAAGGAGGTTTGCTCTTCCCTCATTGACAAGATAGCTGTGACTGAACAATACAGAAGAAATGTGTGAATGGGAAAAATAGTTTTATTTTTCATTTGAATATACTTCGGCCTTGCCTGTCAGAAGTTCCTCATATCTTACAGGTCACAGGATTTGTTTCTCTCTGTAATAGAAGTCAATGCTATTGTTTTCCCTTGAATCCTAGGGAGCCTTAGAAAGCATGTCAGAGGTTATGCAAATGAGATGGAAAGGAGAATGAAATTAGGAGAATGAAGGCAGGTATGTTGGGTTTCTTGCCCTCATCAATGGAATGCGTTACCCCCCGACCTCAGATGAGAATCTTGCCCTTCTGCTTTCAAAAAGAGGCTGAAAACATGGCTATTTAGCCAAGCCTTTCAGGACACCTAATCTCCCATCGCCTGTAACCGCACTCTCCCAAACGAACATTCCAGTCGGACTCCATAGTCCGCCTCTCAGTTCTTCTGTTTGCTCTAGTTAACATCTCTTCTGTTTCAGAGATGATATGAGAGGTCTTGATTTCATTTTTATTATAGTTTACTTTATGATATGTCAAGATGAGTTATATTATTATGATATGTTAAGATGAGTTTTTGACCTGTTTTCTACTGTTAACTGTCACCAATGTTCCTTGTACCGCCCTTGAGCAATTGTTGATGTTACATTGTAAACTGATATGATTTCTATATTTTTACAGGAATGTCGGCATAGAAAAAATAAAAATAAAAATAAATAAATTTCATTAATAGCATGATCAATGTACATGTGTTGCCAATGTAATATAACAAAAGGGTGAAATCATAGGGAAGGACAAGGGAGGGCTTAAACCACTAGCCACAAGTAAATTAATGGTGTATATCTTGAAGCAGAAAGCAATGCTAGAATTGTATCAACAGTATCAAGGCTTATTAGTTTATGGAGCAACCACCACATCAGCAAGTTACCCTCATACTTTTTTCCCCAGACCGTATAATTCGGGGCCTTTGTTAGTCACTGTATGAATCCAGTTTCCCATTTCCCCCCTGCCATTGAAGCAGAGAGCAGTGATAGAGTTGCATCAACCGTATCAAGGCTGATATGGTTTAAAAAAGGTTTGGATAAGTTCTTGGAGGAGAAATCCATTAACTGCTGTTAATCAGGTTGACTTAGGGAATGGCCTCTATTACTGGCATCAGTAGCATGGGATCTTCTTGGTGTTTGGGTACTCGCCAGGTTCTTGTGGTTTGGTCTCTGTTGGAAACAGGATACTGGGCTTGATGGACCCTTGGTCTTACCCAGCATGGCAGTTTCTTCTTAAATAAAAGTCCATCTTTAAATACTTATGCAGTTACAAATGATGTTTTTACAGACAGAGTGCTTCACTGTGGGTAGGTGTCATTTTCATTCAGCACACTGGTTGAGCTTCCCATGGTGGTCTTAATTGCGTACTCATATCTCCTCAGCAGCTTATCTGGGATTCCTAGGTCAGGGTCCCCTAGTACTAGCATAGCAAAAGTCCCACCTTACAGTCTAGCATCTTCCTGAACACCCAGCCCTATGTCCTGGTCCCAAATTAGTAGAGATCTGGATGGCGACTCCTCTCTCTTCCTTGACTCTTTTAAGCTGCTCTGAAAGGGTGACTCCTCAGGTTGAAAAGTGTTTGGGTGGGAATCTGCTGATCCAGCCAGACTCCCTTTGAATCTCTTCACAACAAAAAAAGTGTATTTTCCTTCTTGAAAAAATAGGATACATTTTGGCTATCAAAAATCTCACTCAGAAAGATATGTCACCGGTCTTGCCCACCTAGGGAATAGAGTGGTGCTCATGGGTCTTAAGACATCTGGCTTGAGAGTTCTTTTTCCCTACAGAGAAATTGGGCAAAAATCTATCTTACTGAACTAAATACTTAGGGATCCTCTGGCAGGTTGTCCACAGAGGCAAATCCCCTACAAAAAAGGGGAAAACTTATGAGGCTGGAGGCCTCAGCAGGAAGGAAAAATTCTACATTTTGCTTCTCTGGTGTCTGCTCTAAAATGAAACTAGCCACACCTTAAACCACAAAATGGTTGGTTATAAAGGCATGAGTAACCAATGCCTGTTCTCCTAGGTAGGAGGAGGGTCCGAGAGGATAGAAAGCTCAAGATGCTATATTTCTGGAAAATGAACTAAGGCATATAGTGACAGACTGGAAGTCCGGCCACAATACTATTGGGTTTATGAGTTATTAAACATTGCAATTCTAATTAAACCAACTTTTAGAACATCAGCTATGAAATCACCCCAGGATCCTTCCCCTGTTTGGCACGTAAACTTGTGGCCATCACAATATATTTTATTTATTTATTTAAAATCTTTTCTATACCGTCGTTAAGCTAGTTGCCGTCACAACGGTTCACAATAAGGCACATAATTTCAAACTTAAATGTGCTGAGTTATATTAACTAAACAGGTGCCATCAAATACTGTAACATAGTTTCATATTAAATATTATTTAGTGGTTGTGATAAGTCATGTCTACTTTAAGTATATCAGCTATAAGATAAATTAACACTTAAGTCTGGTCCTCTGTTGTTGCAATCTAATAGAGGTAAATAAAATAAAATACACACACACACACCATTCGAGTAAGCTGATGTGTGTGTGTGGGAGTTCTTCGGACTGCATCATACAATTCCCTGGATTCTACTCTTCATTCCCTTTGTGGTATGCTTGCTTAAATAGCCATGTTTTTAAACTTTTTTGAATGCTTTGATATCTCTTTGTGTTCTGATTTCTAAAGGCATTGTGTTTCATATTATAGGTCCTGCCAGGGATAGGGCCCTATCCCTCATTTGAGTTAGTCTGTCTGTTCTTACTGAGGGAATAGTTAGTAGGACTTTGTTTGCTGATCTCAAGTTTCTATTAGGGACGTGTACGTGAAGGGCTGTGTTCAGCCATTCTGAAGATCCTTTTCTTCTTTGGTTGTTATCAATATCTCATATCATGTACTACTCAACCTCCTCATCCTCTACCTCGGAGTTTCTGCCTTCTACAGCAGGGCTTCCCACTTGTTCTGGAGATCTCAGAGTTTATAGGATATCCACAGTCAGCCAGATCTTAAAAGGCCTTTGCGCATAAAATCCAGGCTTTATGCATGCCACGCAAATTTTCGAAGAGGCCCTGCCATGCACGTAAACCCCAGTATGCACACAAGTGCTGGGCCTCCAAAGGGGCGGGCCAGGGGGTGGGGTCTGGGCAGGGAGGGGGCGGGCCGGGACAGCACCATCAAATGCTGTCTTGAAGACTCGTGTGCCAGCCAGCGAACGCAATTTACTTCAACTCGGGCCCTGAAGTAAGTATTAAAACAAAAAAAGCAAGGATATTTTAGGGGGTGGGGAGAAGAGGGGGAAGAAGGAGGGAGTTTAGGTAGGGGGGAGGGAAGTTCCTTCCCAGTCTGCTCCTTAATTGGAGCAGACTGATAGGGAACTGGGGAAGGCCTGATTGTGTTGCCGCAAAAGTCTCCCCCCCCCCCCTTGCGCGTGCACATGCCCGCGCGGATTGTAAAATCTGGTGCACATGTGCACGCGGCCACCTGATTTAATAACATGTGCGCACTGGCGAGCGCATGTTATAAAATCATTACGTCCATGTGTGGGCACCGGGAACTGCGCAGACATGGACTCCCACACGCTTGTTTTAAAATCTCCCCCAGTGAATATACATGTCCCCGGAATTTGGTAATTTATTATGGATATCCTAAAACCAAATTAGCTATGGGGCCACCAAGACAGGTTTGAGATGCCCTGCCAGGCATACTATATTCTATACCTTTTTTAATTTTTGCATGCCAATTGTAGCTTCTGCACTCTTGATCATACCTCAGACTTTCTTAAATCATATCTTATTTTCCCATTCTTCTGGAAGTTAAATTATTTTGTAGATCTTCTACGATGAGTACTGTCACATTTTAATGGGTTACGAGTTCTCAGTACACAGACTAACGATGTCCAAGAATTTCCTATAACTTGCAGGAAGTCACAAGAAATAAAACTAATAACTCTTACATCTTTGCATTACAATTTGACAGTGTCTAATGTGTTCCCTCTCTCCTGGGGAACTTTCACCCCAGAATATTGTATCTAATTCCAGGAAATGTCCTCTTAATAATTAACTTCACAAAGGTATAAGAAACATTCATACCATTAACGTCTCCCTACGTATTAACTTTCACCAGCTGTGCTGTAGGGCTGGTGAGGATTTTCATCACTTAGTGATTGCTGCTGTGGCTATATTGTTTCTGCTATTGCTTCACGCTTAAGAGAACTAACAAATGGACAAAAAGGACTTTTATTTCAACACTTTCAGAAATCAATAGGACTCGTATGCATATGAAAACACAAAAAAGGGAAACAAACATTTGGTGCACAGATGGCTGGTCATTTACTGTTTCTGCAATACGCACCAGATTTATAGCCATCAGCAGTTGCAAATACAGTCTACATGTTCTACTGTCCTTGGCTGCATGACTGCCAACAAATTAAAAGTGGGAAATAAGAGCCCAGTAACTTACTGTCCCATTATTACAACAGCTATGCTATTTGATCAAACCACAAATCAAATCACTACTGTCCTTCTAACTCAAACCTAACCTAGGAATTACATTTCTAGCAAGCTGAGCCCATGACAGTTGTTGCATGATTTTTGAAAAAAATATGCTAACCTGAATATAGTGAAATATTTAACAAATAATGTATCAGTAAAATCTGTCACAGCTGCCAGCGAGCCATGCATTTTCTTCTGCAATAGATTTCCTATATGATACACAATGTAAGTCATGTTTTCTGCTAGATACAAGATTGCTTGTTCATAAGCTGTTTTTGACCCATTGCTTTATTGGAGATAGAAACTTCAGGAATGAATATGGGGAGGACCCATGGCATGGAGGTAGTGCTGTCTTAAAGAAGACCTGAGACTGAACATGTTTTCTGATAGGCTGGCAAGGTTTTGAGTACCTCACGGTGATGATGCACTCAAAGGGAAGAGCACTCAGTGGCAGTCACTACTGTGAAGACCATGGTGATGACAGCAGTAGCACTAAGGGACAGTCCAAGAAGAGACTTCTCCCCTGTGTTTGGCCAGTGTTGCATCTTACATTGCCTGGGCATATCATCAGAGAAAGGGAATTCATAAAGTGGGGAAAATGAAAGTTCAGTATTTTTTTATTTATTTATTTGACTATTTTCTATACCGGCTTTCACGACCAGGGGTCACATCAAACCGGTTTACATTGAACAGTTTGTGCATTAAACATAGAACTGGAACAACTAAACTGGTGCAGGAAATACAGTTACAATGAACAAGGAATTATACAACTGGGGGAGTGGGAAGAAGAAGAAGAAGAGAGTATAACAATTAAAAAATACATTTACAAAGGCTCTTTACAAAATATGTAACTTAAGGACCTTGATTGGGAGCAGTCTTGGTCTGGAGTAGGTGGTGGATGATTAAGTCTTTATAATGGAGTTATGAAATGATGTGAACTTGGAAAAAGTGATTAAGGGATGATATTAACATGAGTTAATCTAAGATCGGAAATGCTTTTCTAAAAAGCCAGGTTTTTAGTCTTTTTCTAAAAGTTAGTAAGCATGTTTCCTGGTGCAGCTCGGATGGGATAGAGTTCCATAAGCGTGGTCCTGCTGTTGATGGTGCTCTGTCTTCGAGTGATTTGTGTTTGAATGTTTTGGCGTGTGGAACCTGTAATGCTTCTTTGTAGCAATTCCTGGTTGGTCTGGCTGTGGTGTGTTTTTCCAGGGGGATTTGTAGATTTAATGGTGCGAGATGATGGATGACTTTGAAGATGGAAGTTATGGACTTATACATAATTCTGTATTGAATAGGTAGCCAGTGAAGGGCTTTCTGGATCGGGGTGATGTGGTCAAATATCCAGGAGTTGGTCAGAATTCTGGCAGCTGTGTTCTGCACCATCTGTAAAGGATTTGTATGAGAAGCTGGAAGGCCTAGTAGAATGGAATTACAATAGTCCAGCTTGGAAAATATAATTGATTGTAAAATTGTTCTGAAGTCGCGGGAATGGGTCTGATTCTTTTGAGGATGTATAATTTGTAAAAACAGTCCTTGGTCGTTTGGTTAATGAATGGTTTTAGGGTTAGGCAGTTGTCGAGGATAACTCCTAGATCTCTTACGTTTGTGGTTTGCAGATTGGCTGGAGGGTTTGAGGTGGTTTTGTTATTGTCATGGGCTAAGATAAGGAATTCCGTTTTTGAAGCGTTGAGAATCAGGTTCAGACTGTTGAGAAGGTGTTTGATCTCCGTTAGGCAGCTCTCCCAGAATTCTAATGTATTTGTAATGGATTTATTTATGGGGATAACGATCTGCACATCGTCTGCGAATAGGAAGTGTTTTAATTTTAGTTTAGTAAGAAGGTGGCAGAGTGGGAGAAGGTAAATATTAAAAAGGGTTGGAGAAAGGGAGGAACCCTGTGGCACCCCTTGCGAAGACGGATGGTATTGAGATTCTTTATTGTGGACTTTAACCTTGTATCCTCTGTTCTCCAAGAAGGTTTTGAACCAGGTCCGTGCAGTGCCTGAAACTCCGATGTTTGCCAGTTGGTTTAGTAGGATGTGATGGTTAACCGTATCGAATGCCGCCGAGAAGTCTAGGAGAATTAGAAGGTAAGCGTGACCTTTATCGATGCCGGCTAGGAGGAAGTCTGTAAGAGAGAGCAATAGTGTTTCCGTGCTTGCTGCTTTGCGGAATCCAAATTGATTGGGCGATAGTATTTGGTGATCCTCCAGGTAGTTGGATAACTGTGTGTTTACTAGTTTTTCCATAATTTTTGATATGAATGGGAGGTTAGAGATGGGGCGGAAGTTGCCTGGATCATTGGTGTTCAGGTTTGGTTTTTTGAGTAGTGGCTTGATTGAAGCTGTTTTCAGGTCATCTGGGTAGATACCCTGGGCTAGGGAGCAATTTATAATGTCGGCTAGAGATTTAGAAATGGTATCCGGGATAAGTAAGAGTATTTTGGTAGGGATTTGGTCGAAGGGGTGTGATGATGGTTTCATTTTTTTTTTTTTTCAAGATCGTTCGGATGTCATCAGTAGTGATGGGTTCGAAAGTGTTGAGAGTGATGTCTTTGTTTGGATGAACATATGATAGTATTTCTCTTGGCTATCACCTTTTGAACATACTGGTCTGCGTGGAAGGCCCAAAATATAGACAAGCAGTAAAGGTAAATGTGCCCAGTTCAATTCCTGTGTGCAAACAACTCACTAAATGTTTTAACAGTGAGAAATGGAATGGGGCCAGGGTTGAAGGTGCCACTTGATAATTTTCTGCTTTTCACTGCAACCACCACTCCTCCCCACCCTCTTCCTAATGATCTTATGGGCCGATGCAGTAAAGTGCGCTCAGGCTGAGCGCACTGTTAGCCCCCGATTGGCCGCGCGTTTTTGACTCGCTATTTTTATAGCGCATGGAAAATGCGTGGGCAACCCCCCGAAACTAATAGCGCCCGCAACATGCACATGCATGTTGATGGGCCTATTAGTCATTCCCGCGCGATACAGACATTAAAATGTGCCTTGAAGCCGCACATTTTACTTTCAGAAAATAACGCCTGCCTGCCTTTGGCAGGCGTTAATTTCGGCCGGCACTGGGAAAGTGTACAGAAAAAACAGAAAAAAACTGCTTTTCTGTACACCCTCCGACTTAATATCATAGCGATATCCAGGGCTCTATATATATATAGAGAGAGAGAGAGCCTGGATTCGTGGGCTGATGTTAAAGTTCTTTGCTAACTAATCAGCTCTTAAATAAGTGGAGGACTGGTTAGGGCAGCAGCCTATAACTCAGCAGACCAGGGTTTGAGTCCCACTGTTGCTTGTTGTGAACTTGGGCAAATCACTTTACCCTTTATTACCTCAGGTACAAACTTAGATTATAAATCCTCTGGGGATAGGGAAGTATCTGACTGTAATCTGCTCTGAAGTGCTAAAATAAAGTATGAAAAGCAGAATAAAAAATCTAAATAAGTAAGTTACCAAGTAAGGAGACAGGCACACGCTCTCTAACAAAAAGACACCCCCACGCAAATTTTCTTGCTGTGGGTGTGTCTGTGAATTGACAGTGAGAGAATGTGTGTGTCTGCGTCAGCGTGAAAGATACCAGCACACTCTCTGACATAAAGTAAGTGGGTGGGAGGGGAAAGCTAACACAACTTCAGATGGGATCCTGCTTTCCCACATGGAGCGAGTGGAAAAGTATTAGGCAGCATAGGCAAACCTTACACACCCCAGCCCCACCCTACCACACATACAACTGAAATTATGCATTTATAATAACAGATTTTACATGAAAAGGATATTATAAGTACAGTCTTCTGTTATTAAATTTATATGCATTGCTGTGATGCCAACCATGAAACACTAAAAGAAAAGATACTTGAAACACATATGGCATTAGGTTAGGCCAATTGTAACACTTGCCCTTCGCCCTCAGAAAGCCTTAGTTAAACTGATATACAATTATAGTATAGTAAACCTCTCTTACCAAAAATCACTAAATGCCACCATACAAAGAGTAATAATCCTATTTTTCACAAAGCAACACTGCAAATGTTATACTAGGCCTAAAACCTCAATACACTTCCTATTAGGAAAACTGAACATGACAGACTTCTATAGATCCCTGCTTGCTAGCAGAATATCTCACCTTAGTCGCACATCAGAACACCAACACTCACCAAATATAGAATAAAGAGACTATAATGAATCAATGGAAACATTCAGAAAAAACTGAAGTGGAAATCGCAACAAGCCAGATCCTGTAAGTGGTACGTTAACAGTTATGGGAAAACAGAATCATAACCACTCCTCTTAAAACATCAAACAGTAAAATAAAAAACTATAAAAATTAAATCATAGCATCAAAACAATACTGACAAAAAGAATACATGTTTTAAAACAGATGACAAAAAGAACATTCAGTAATTTAAAACTAAATTTTTAAAAACATTTCCTAAACACAAACAAAATATTTTAAAACAGCAGATACATCAAATTTTGATTCTAGTCATTCTGAGATTATCATGGATTAGTCAGAGTTGGGCGTGCACACAGACTTTCTCTTCCCTCTCTTATATTCATGCACATGCTCATTATCATACACAGTTTCTCATGCTCACTCACAAGCTTGCACCCACACATCCTCACTGACTCATAATCATGCTCCCTTATACACATGCTCTCACTCATACTTGAACACAGACTCACTAACTCACTCACTTTCTCTTACGCTCACTCACATATACACACAAGCTCACACTCACACGCTCACACGCATGCTCATTGACTTATTCCCACTCTCTCTCTCTCTCCTCTCCCTTCTGAATAAGTAAAAAAACAAATTAGTATTACTTACATGGTGATTCAGGCAGGACCCTAAATGAACAGAGTCTAGGTGGGCTCTTTGTTGTTGCTCCCAGAGGTGGTGTCATTTGGTACAGGAAGGCTGGAAAGCCCTGAGGTTGTTTTTGTTTAATTATTATTTTCCTTACCAGAGCCTGAACATGAGGGAGACTGTGGCCGAGAGCTGTGGGAGGTGTTCAGCCACTGGTGTTCAGCAATGCTGGGAAGTGTAGACACTGCCTCCCGCCAGCTGAGGCAGAAGTAGGATAGGAGTGAGGGAAGGCAGAGGGAGTACTTCCTGCTGCTGCGGTGATGGTGGGGGAGGGGACAAGAGTAGGAAGAGAAGGCTCCTGGAACTACTGCCACTACTGAGCGAAAAGTTCAGGTTCAGGAAGGATAGTCTTGGGAAGGTTCTTGAGACAAATGCAAAGCTGCTGCGAGGCTGGTGTTGGTCAACAGCCACTTTGCAGGTATCGGGCCACTGCAACCAACACAATCCATATGATCAGCCTGACTGGTCCACCGGAGCATGCCTGAAGCTCTGATAAGCCAATCCACTCCTGCAGCCACAGGTTTGACGGAGCAGCCAGGAACAGAGATAGTACAATCTGTGATTTTTAGGGAGGTAAACCCTTCTGGTTTTTTCCCACCATTGCCTTCACCTAAACTGAATATGGCTGGGACCCTGACTGAAACAACACTCGAGTAGGAGAGGTGCTGTGCCAGTTCAGGGAGATCTTAACATGGAGAATATCAGCAGAGGGTTGGAGACAAGCTCAATTACCACCTGCAGGCAGGTCACACAAAGCAAAACTCCTGTAGTGACCCTGGAGGACCTTTGAAATGCCATGTCATCTATGGAGAAGTCTCTACCTGAGAGAATTTACTGTATCACTTCCATTTTCTCTCCATTCCTCTCCATGACAGTTGTTTAGGATATATTGATTCTCTCTTACTGGCTGAAGACTAAAAAAAAAAAATTCTCAGGAACTGAATTCTTCAACAGTGCTTTCCTCATCAGAGTTTCAGCTCCCCATCTGGCAATATATGTTCCCATCTCCCATCAAACAGTAGAGTCAAACAAGTCTCCTGTATCATAGCCATAGGACCAGCTCACCTGTCTCTTATAGAAGAGAAATAAACATATATACAAAGAAATATCGCTATAGTTAAGCATATAGATGTGATATAGTGACTAGTAGGATCTTATAGGCAAGGGTCAGCGCATGCTAACTCCCGTTAGCACACATTAACTCCCCGTTAGTGTGCACTAACTCTGCCACGTTAGTGCACAAAATTGGTGAATTAGCAAGCACTAACTAGAAAATCGTGGCCCCCGGGAAAAAAAAAAAAACCAAACCGCGTGAAAAATGAAATTCCCATGGGGAGCCCCGAAACGAAGCCCGACATGAAATTCTAACCCGAAGCATATCTCTGGCATACATGTTTATATGACCCTCTGTAAATTAGTAAAAGAAATCATTGTATGTGAAAGAGAAATATATATCTTTTTCTAGTTAAAAATTAAAAGGCATGTACCACTGTAACTTAATTTTTAGGCAACAATAAAATGTTATTGAACTAACTTTCCCTATTGCATGTGCATGTGCATTCAGATGATATGAAAATGAAAAGTGCATGAAAATGACTTGATTTTTGATTCAGTATTTTCAGAGGCACCATTCAATTCATTCATTTGGAATGAAACAAACTGAAAATGGCCTTTTTAGTTTTGGATTACCCATTCACTCCACATGAATGCTCATTCATAGTGGCAGTGCTGATAGGCACAGGATGAGGGCCAGATGCCTTTTTATCAAAAGGGATTTTAAGAGGAGGAAACCATCCAGTGATGCAGGATTGGCTGAGAAGCTGCAGAAACCACTGCCTGTTCCCATCTCTACTGTTAGTATAATCAAGGGGCAGAAAACCACAGATTTAGTGCAGGGTGGTAGCAATAGTGGGGATACACTAGATGAGCACCAACAGAAGCCAGCATAGTGCACCCTGTGGGGTAGATTTACAAAAAATGCGCGTTCGCGTACTTTTGTTGGCGCACCAGTCGCAAACAAATGTACGCTGGATTTTAGTTGATACACGCGTAGCCGTGCGTATCTGCTAAAATCCAGGATCGGCGCCCGCAAGGCTGCCGATTTTGTGCAGCCGGCGCGCGCCAAGCCGCGCAGCCTGCCTCCGTTCCCTCCAAGGCCACTCCGAAATCGGAGCGGCCTCGGAGAGAACTCGCTTTCGCCTTCCCCTCACCTTCCCCTCCCTTCCTCTATCTAACCCCCCCCCCCCCCCGGCCCTATCTAACCCCCCCCCTACCTTTGTCGGGGGATTTACGCCTCTCGGAGGGAGAATTAAATCCCCACGTGCCAGCGGGCCGCTAGCGCGCCGAGACTCAACCCGGGGGCGGTTCCGGAGGGCGCGGCCACGCCCCCGGACCGCCCCGGGCCGAAACCACGCCCCCAGGCCCGCCCCCGAAACGCCGCATCCCGCCCCCAAAACGCCGTGCTGATCGGCCCCGACCCCGACACGCCCCCGACAAGCCCCCCTCGAAAAACCCTGGGACTTACGCGAGTCCCAGGGCTCTGCGTGCGCCGGCAGGCCTATGTTAAATAGGCGCGCCGGCGCGCAAGACCCTGCTCGCGTAAATCCGCCCGGATTTACGCGAGCAGGGCTTTTAAAATCCGCCCCTGTGATTGTTATGTCTGCAGTTGTTCTGAGCAGCCTATACTTTGGTAATTCAGTATACATCAGTCTCCTGACAAATACAATAACTAGTTTGGCAGGAGCAGTCAGGATTTTGATCTGTAGTTCTAGATGGGATAAGATCTAGTCCTCTTTTATTATTATTACATTGGCTCCCTATTAAGCCATATATAAAATTTTAATCATTAGGCTTAGTCTTCCATGCTTTTATAATTCAGAAAACATTTATTGGATATCAGCCTTCCCGATCACTGTGCTGAGCTAATTATTGAATCCTGTTGCCCACTCTATTGGAACGTTCCAGTTAGTTAAGGCCAGGATGAGAGCTTTCTCAACAGCAGCACCCAGTTTTTGGAATCTACTCCCTATGGAGTTAAAGCTAAGCGATAACTTATTCAGTTTTGTTGCATTCTTAAAAGATGATTATTTAATCAGTCAGGGAAGATAACTTTCAAACAACTCTAGAAGGCCCGATATATATACCTATATGAGTGCATAGAGCTCTACTACAGTATTTTATAACTTGTGCATAACTAGTCCGTACAATTATAAAATATGAGAAAATGAGAAAAATTGTTAGCCGCAGAGGCAAAAACTCACAGTAAAAACTTTTTAAAATATATCCGAAGCAGAAAGCCTGTGAGTGAGTCAGTTGGACCGTTAGATGATCGAGGAGTTAAAGGGGCACTTAGAGAAGATAAGGCCATCGCGGAAGGATTAATTGATTTCTTTGCTTCGTTGTTTACTACAGAGTATGTTGGGGAGATACAAGTACTGGAGAAGGTTTTCATGGGTAATGATTCAGATGGACTAAACCAAATCACAGTGAACCTAGAAGATGTGGTATACCTGATTGACAAACTGAAGAGTAGTAAATCACCTGGACTGAATGGTATACACCCCAGAATTCTGAAGGAACAAAAAAAATTAAATTTCAATCCTATTAGTAAAAATTTGTAACCTATCATTAAATTCATCCATTGTACCTGAAGACTGGAGGATAGCAAATGTAACCCCAATATTTAAAAAGGGCTCCAGGGGCGATCCGGGAAACTACAGACCGGTTAGCCTGACTTCAGTGCCAGGAAAAATAGTGGAAAGTGTTCTAAACATCAAAATCACGGAACATATAGAAAGACATCGTTTAATGGAACAAAGTTAGCATGGCTTTACCCAAGGCAAGTCTTGCCTCACAAATCTGCTTCACTTTTTTGAAGGAGTTAATAAATATGTGGATAAAGGTGAACCGGTAGATGTAGTATATATGGATTTTCAGAAGGTGTTTGACAAAGGGGGTCATTTTCCAAGGAGTTACCGCAGGAGATAATTCCACAAATCACGCTAACGCGATTTGTGAATGCAAATTTTTAATTTAGGGGGCAGAGCATATGTAAAGTAGGAAAGAGTTATCGTGTGCCGCAAAGGCACACGTGTTGTTGCCCAGGTAGAGTGTCCATCAAGCTAGGTGGAGAGAACATTGTACAAATCTCATCTTGGAGTGAGTTTCCTCACTCCGAAGGCCATCAAATCTTCACAAGAGACCACTGTTCTGTTCGTACATCTCATGTTAAATGTGAAAGCGGCCCCCAACCCCCTACACTGATACCTAATCCCCACCTCGAGTTACTAGGTGGGCCTCCCATAGGGATACAAATACCTGTCTAGGGAAGAGGCACTATAGCAAGTCTCTCTCTCTCTCTCTCTCTCTCTCTCTCTCTCTCTCTCTCTCTCTCTCTCTCTCTCTCTCTCTCTCTCTCTCTCTCTCTCAACAGCAATGTAGCTCAAATTGGGTTAATAGTGTGATTTGCACTAAGAGCATGTTGTATATCTATTATTGCAATTTGTGATACACATGCTTATTAGCATAAGATAACACCCCTTTTTGGTATACCATGCGATATTGGAAAATGAGGCCCAAAGTTCCTTATGAGAGGCTTCTAGGAAAAGTAAAAAGACATGGGATAGGTGGTGATGACCTTTCGTGGATTACAAACTGGCTAAAAGACAGGAAACAAAGAGTAGGATTAAATGAACAATTTTCTCAGTGGAAGGGAGTGGGCAGACGAGTGAGACAATCAAATTTGTAGATGATACAACAGAGTAGTTAAATCACAAGCAGATTGTGATAAATTGCAGGAAGACCTTGTGAGACTGGAAAATTGGGCATCCAAATGGCAGATGAAATTTAATATGGATAAGTGCAAGGTGATGCATATAGGGAAAAATAACCCATGCTATAATTACACAATATTAGGTTCCATATTAGGTGCTACAACCCAAGAAAGAGATCTAGGTGTCATAGTGGATAACACATTGAAATCGTTGGTTCAGTGTGCTGCAGCAGTCAAAAAAGCAAACAGAATGTTGGGAATTATTAGAAAGGGAATGGTGAATAAAATGTAATAATGCCTCTGTATCGCACCATGGTGAGACCGCACCTTGAATACTGTGTACAATTCTGGTTGCTGAATCTCAAAAAAAGATATAATTGCGATGGAGAAGGTACAGAGAAGGGCTACCAAAATGATAAGGGGAATGGAACAGCTCCCCTATGAGGAAAGACTAAAGAGGTTAGGACTTTTCAGCTTGGAGAAGAGAAGGCTGAGGGGGGATACGATAGAGGTGTTTAAAATCATGAGAGGTCTAGAACGGGTAGATGTGAATCGGTTATTTACTCTTTCGGATAATAGAAAGACTAGGGGGCACTCCATTAAGTTAGCGTGTGGCACATTTTAAACTAATCGGAGAAAGTTCTTTTTCACTCAACGCACAATTAAACTCTGGAATTTGTTGCCAGAGGATATGGTTAGTGCAGTTAGTATAGCTGTGTTTAAAAAAGGATTGGATAAGTTCTTGGAGGAGAAGTCCATTACCTGCTATTAATTGAGCTGACTTAGAAAATAGCCACTGCTATTACTAGCAAGGGTAACATGGAATAGACTTAGTTTTTGGGTACTTGCCAGGTTGTTATGGCCTGGATTGGCCACTGTTGGAAACAGGATGCTGGGCTTGATGGATCCTTGGTCTGACCCAGTATGGCATGTTCTTATGTTCTTCTTATGTTCTTATGCATATGCCCACCTCCCCAGCATAAGCACATATGCTTCAATAAATGCAAATATCAGCATTGCATAATGAAAGCACATACATTTTTGTACCTATTTTATAAACATAAGCACCTACATTTCATAAGAATAAAAAATTGAACTTGTTCACGTAAAACCCAGATTTATATGTGGAAGTAGGTATATTTAAAAAAATGAAATATGTAATTGAAATCACGAGTTTGCTGATACCTCTAACAATTCACACAGTCCATCTCCAGATCATTGAGACCCTTCTAGTACTTCATTCTGAACTTCTATCCAACAACAAAACACAGATGTCTGATATTACTATCACTAGACAATTTGCAGATAATAATCTGCGCATAATGGGCTGTTTTTTGAAAAGGTTATGTGCATAAATCTGGAGGATTTACGCGTCTAACTGGTCATATGCACGCTGGGCCTATTTTCAAAAGGTCCGGCAATGCACGTAAAGCCCCAGGACGAGAGTAAGTCCCTTGCTTGCAAAAGGGGGTGGGAAGGGGCGGTCTGAGGGCGGGGCCAGAGGCTCCAGTCACAGCGGCCGTGTACCGCTGTAAGTTTTGAAATAAAAGAAAAATCAAGAAAAAGGTAGGGGGGGAAGGGCAGGGGAGATAGGGGAAAGGAAGGGAAGGTGGGGTGGGTGTAGGAAACGGGGGAAGGCAGCGCAGCACCCCCTTGCGCGTGCCGACCCCTGATTTTATAACGCATGCATGTTATAAAATTGCGTGTCCATGTGTGCGCACCGGGTAGCGCGCGCACATGGACGCGCTCAGACAAGTTTAAAAATCTACCCCAATATACTTGCATAAATCTCTGATGAAATAGTAATTTATGCCCATTCCTCATGGTCCCACCCCAAAATACCCCTAGACCATCCCTTTTTTGCAAGGTAAATATGCACAAAACAAAAATACACACATACTTTTGAATAAAATAGCATGCATATAGGTACAAGCTACCGGTACTTACCCAAGTGTATAGTAATTTTACATACATAAATCCTTTGAAAATGAATTCAGCTTTTTAGGCCGATTCTAATAACTGGGTGCAACTTCTTAAAACCTCTTAGCACAGTTGCCCAGCAAGCTTATGGGCATGATTTCCTTCAGTTTTTCTCACATTCTATGTCTATGGGAGCAATGCTTAGTAAATGAGGCCCTTATTTTTATTTTTTAGGCTTATTTTATTAAAAGGGTGTAGCTTGGGAATGTTAGTCCCTAAGTAAGGGGATGAGGTATTCAGGAATGAAAATGAGGTCTATTTTGTTTTACAATAATTTTAAAGGTTATCTTGGCTAGTGCACAATATTATTTATTAATTGTGTCATTTTCTATTCTAATTATGTTCTAGGCATGGGGGTAAGGTGTTTATGGTGCAGATGCCATCTGCTATGGTGTTGTATAACAATTATAAATGTTAAAGTGGCTAGTACCACAACATTGATTGTTTATATGTGTGATTTATAAGCCCAATATTATAACAGCCTGAGTAGGTCTAAAATCCATACATACAAAGTACACACAGGCTTCAGCTCTAATTTTCATGTGCATAAGCCTGCTTTAAAAATTAGGGGGACTACATTCAACATAAATGTGCACATTTGTACTTGCTAGAGGACAGGTGTAAATGTCCATGCGGACATTTAGGTGCATACTCTCGAAAACTGAAAGAACACAAGTAAATGTTTTCCTTGCTCCAGCTCCACCCACAGGAATACCCTATTTGCAATACACTTAAAAGTATGCACAGAATTGCTTCTGCATCTTCTTTTATGCATGCAATCCCTGGAGTAATTTTTAAAAAGCCATTTTACACTTGTATATGCTTTTTAAAATTACCCTATATGTGCAATTTTTATATTAAATGCAATTTTGTTAGTAATATATATTTTTAAATAAGTGAATCTGCCTTACACTAATGGCTGCTGGAAAAGATGGAATATATGTTTTTGAATTAAATTTTCAATTAAATTATACTTAGGTTGTGGCATTGTAACACGGTAAACGTGCCATTTTTACATATCTTTATCGCTGAGCAATTTTATCTCCGTCATTTTTTTTATTGGACTTTCTTTTTGGTAAGTGACTTGTGGTAACTTACCTATTTTATCACTTAAGTTCAGTGGTTCCCAACCCGGTCCTTGAGGACCACCTGGCCAGTCAGCTTTTCAGGATATACCCATCATGAATATGCACGAGAGAATCACATACAATAGAGGCAATGCATGCAAATCAATTTCATGTTAATTCACTGTGAATATCCAGAAAACAAGACTGGCCAAGTGGTCCTCAAGGACTGGATTGAGTACCATGGCTTTACTTTATTTACCTCATAGTGTGAACATGTAGTGTTGCTGAACAGTTCTGTGACATGGAGTTATGTTGCCTGGGGACCAGATTCAGATTCCCATTTCCCACGAGTTCTCTACTGAACACAAATTTAAGTCTCCAGAGAAAGAAGATTTCCACTAACCTACTGGATGCTACAGGGCGCCACACTGTCCAGCAATAATTGTTAGTTTCTGTCAAGAAGTACCACAAAGGAAATGGTTATCCCCCACTATAAAGAATAAAGCAAAGCTGGAGATAAACACATAGCTAGAAAGGCAGACTTAATAACAGCTTACTATAGCTGGGAATACTGTTCATCTCAGGCTTAAGAAATTTAAAAAACAAATATTCTGTGTTTCTCTATCTCTTTTACCTTCAAATGTACATTGAAGCACACTAGGGATGTGCAATCGTTTTTCCCGAATTAGGCAATGTCAACGAAATTGCCTAATTCGAAATGGTTCAGGAGAACTGAAAAGCAATTCGTAAAAAATTCATTTTTGAGTTAGCACGTGCTAACTCCTGATAGCGCACGCTAACCTGAAAATCAGGGCCCCTGAAAAAACAAAAACCCCAAACCACAGGAAAAATGAAATTCCCACGGGGGGGGGGCCGAAATGAAGCCTGACACAAATTTTTTACCCGAATTACATCTCTAATGCACACACAGTGTTCTATAACAGATTACATTTAAATATCTTTGCACAGGTGAACTTATCAGGAATAGTAAAAAATATATCAAAGATGGCCATGCCATTTCACCTTGAGAAAAACTTTTAGATTTGTTAGAAGATTGTGATTTCACAAACGGTTTTTGAACAAGGATGTACCCAATTTAAGGTTCCACTCATTACTTCAGATTGATATTGGTTTATTATTCTATTAATGACAGTCAACTGGATCCTTGCAAACTAAGAGTGTCATTCATCAAATAGCGTTAGGGCCCTAACGCCCACAATAATGCTATAATGCATGCAATAAATAATGCATCACAGGATGCCTATGCAAATTTTAAAAATTTAGTCAAAAGGAAGGAGTTTATGAAAATAAGGAGTGTTTAACACTGCGTGCAATAGTGTAATACATGCTTTCATCAGAAATAACTATATCTATTTTCAGTACATTATGCCCAAAATTGGATTTTCAAAATTTAACACAAATCCTTCTTTAGAGAGAGTCAGAGAGAGAGACTCTAGGGATGCACAACTATTAGTCAACTTTTTATAGCACTGTAGGAGGGGCAACTAGTAACTTGGGGTGAGGTTTTGGTGGTGGCCTAGGTTTTGGGAGGCAGTTTTACATGCACAGTCAGAGGTACGAACAGCACAGTAGATATCAGTGAAGATTTGTTGTGATTTGGAGTGGTGACTGGTACGCAAGGATGAGATTTGTACAATGTACTCTCGACCAAGTTGATGCACTACCTAGCTGCTATCAAGCTAGGTCAAGAGTACAATGTACAAATCTCATCTTTGTGTACCTGTCATCACTCCAACTCACAGGGTGATAAATGACCCCTGCTATTTCATTTAACAACATCTGGGACTCAGAAAAGTTATTTTTTGAACTTGGTAAATGAAAGCAATTGCATCTTAGGACTTAAAACTCGGAGGCCCTGGAGATTACAGAAAGCATGTGTGATAGTTTACCTATCCTTTTAGACCACATATCATCCTAAATCCCTTGATAGCAGCTTCAGTACCAAATGCATAATACCCATTATTAGGGATGTGAATCGTGTGCCCGATCGTCTTAACGATCGGGTTCGGCTAGAGGGAGAAAAAAATCTGATCGGTGGTGATGTGAATCGGAATCTGTTCCGATTCACATCGTTAATTTTTTTTTAGTGAGGCCCGACCCTTTAAAATTGACCCCTTACCTTCCCCCACCCTCCTGACCGATCTCCCGCTCTCGGGCCATCGGCGCCATTTTGGCTGCCACTCAAAAATGGCGCAGATGGCCCGATAAATAAAAAACCCAACCGACCCTTTAAAAATGACCCCTTAGCTTCCCCCACCCTCCCGAGCCCCCCAAAACATTTTAAAATTACCTGGTGGTCTAGTGGTGGTCCTGAGAGCAATCTCCCATTCTCGGGCCATCGGCTGCCACTCATAATGATGGCACCGATGGCCCTTTGCCCTTACCATGTGACAGGGTATCCATGCCATTGGCCGGCCCCTGTCACATGGTAGAAGCACTGGATGGCCGGCGCCATCTTTAAAGATGGTGGCGGCCATCTTTACGATGGCGGCAGCCATCTTTAAAGATGGTGGCACCCATTTTTACGATGGTGGCGGACATCTTTAAAGATGGCACCGGCCAGCCAGTGCTCCTACCATGTGACAGGGGCCGGCCAATGGCACGGATCTTTATGATGGCAACGGCCATCTTTAAAGATGGTGGCGGCCATCTTTAAAGATGGTGGCGCCCATTTTTACAATGGCGGTGGCCATCTTTAAAGATGCGCCGGCCAGCCAGTGCTCCTACCATGTGACAGGGGCCGTCCAATGGCATGGATACCTGTCACATGGTAAGGGCAAAGGGCCATCGGCGCCATCTTTATGAGTGGCAGCCGACGGCCCGAGAACGGGAGATCGCTCCCGGGACCACCACTAGACCACCAGGTAATTTTAAAATGTTTTGGGGGGCTTGGGAGGGAGGGGAAAGCTAAGGGGTCATTTTTAAAGGGTCGGGTGGGTTGTTTTTTTTTATCGGGCCATCGGCGCCATTTTTGAGTGGCAGCCAAAATGGCGCCAATGGCCTGAGAGCGGGAGATCGGTCCCCGTGCCCCCACTGGACCACCAGGTACTCGTAAAAAGTTTTTGGGGGGTCGGGAGGGTGGGGGAAGGTAAGGGATTAGTTTTATAGGGTCGGGGTGGGTTTAGGGGTTGTTTTGGTGTGCCGGTTTTCCCGCCCTCCCCCCTCCCCTGATTTACGATTTTTCACGATAAATCGGGGGAATTTCTATTGTATCGCGACTCTTAACAATTTTTGACGATTTAAAAAATATCTGACAATTTTTTAAAATAGTCAAAAAACGATTCACATCCCTACCCATTATCCTTGCCATAATGGGGTGAATTTTCAAGGACTTGTGGTAAATTTTCAAAGCCATCTATATGCTTTGCTACAGACATATTGCCTGATTCACTAAGGCATTCTTCCTATTCTGTGTCTATAGGAAAATGCCTTGATGAATCAGGCCCTTAGCCATCCACATCAAAGCATTTAAAAAAATACCGCTGCTGAGCAGCTACATCGAGCAAACTAGTTTCATTAGGTTGCTATATGTTAGCCACTCAAATAGTGGGCTTTCCAGGAGTGGGGTAAAGTTGGGAAAGGATCTTAGTAGGCTAACACCAATTTGAAATGCAGTAGTATAGCAGGGAGGCAAGAAGAGTATATCTTCTCTTGCCTCTGGGGTGGATAGGGTGATGTATTAGAAGGAGTTTAATGTTGGGGAAGAGAAGGGTCTGGGCCCTGGATGGGATTTAGTTTCTAACTCAGACTGGCATTTGAGCAGTGAAAGAAAGAGAAGTGTAGGTTTGGAGACTTGTTTTATCATCTGGTGTTTGGGGAATGTGAGAGGAGGAGGAGATGAAGGGTTTGAGAAAGGTTTGGTTTACTATTGGGGGGTTTGGGAATGGGAAGGAAGAAGATTGTAGGTCTAGGGAGGTGGAGAGAGAAGAGTTGTTTTACCTTCGGGGTGTCAGAACGTAAATCTTTAGCGGGATGCCCAGTTTACATCTAGTCAGCTATGTTCTATTAAGCTAGGTTAATTTAAGTGAATATTTCAATCACAACCTAACCAACTTTTGTCTGAAAAGGTTTCTAAATCTAGCTATCATTCTTAAACATAGTTCAGTAGAATGTAGACTTGTTTTCCAATTATGTGAGTAAAAATAGAGTTGCATAAGACAGACATATGTGGCTAAGTAGATTTTCAGCTTCCTCAAACTATATGCATATATTGATAATATTCACTGACTTGTCCACATAAAACAAGGCATTCTGGGGAACATTCTGGGTATGTATATTAGATGTCCATGCATATTATATTTTCTAAAGTTATGCACAGAAACAGTATGTTACTAGCATAATAACCCAATTTTCAAACTCTGTATACATTAGAGATGTGAATTGAGTGCCAGAATCGGTTCCGGTTTCGGGATCGTGGACCCGCGGGAAATCTCATATATTTTTATTGAAAAACTACTTTTTTGTTTTTTTATGTTGTTTATAAATTTTCTTAAAATATTCTTGGCACATACTGAAAAACTATCGCAATTGTGAAACTGGCTGTATAAGCTCTGATATCGATTGAGTTTTTCTAATTCAGAGCCGGCAATTAACTCTGTTCAATGAATCAACAATTCAAAATAGCCGGTATCACTGTGTGTCTTTAAACTTGCAGTCTATACAATACCATTTGCCAGGTAAACAAATCTGAATGGTACTACAATGAGTTGCCAGTGAAACAATTTTAAATATGGTTGTGACAGCTTTGTCAGCACAAAAACAGTTGCCTGAGCAGCATCAAAAGTGCTTATCTTTGAGAAGTAATTTCCTTCTTATAGAAATAGACACCAAGGGTTGCCTATAGATGCCAAGACACTAGAAACCACCGACGTTGGCAACGTTTTGCAATATGCTGTGTCAGGGCAGTGTCGCATCTAGAAAGAATCTTTAACAACAAAATACATTGATTAATGACAAAGAAACGATTGCTGTCTTATATATTCATTTTGGTCAAAGACTTACTTACAATTGCTATCATGCCATGTCTTCCTACTCATTGGGCTTTAAATCTCAATGGCAAGCAGTGCATACTGAATGCCTGTTTTTATTGGCTACTCTCAAGTAACGTAATGATGTCAACATTTGAACTATTTAGGCCTGATGCAGAGCGAAAAACCATCAGACCTAAATAGTTCAATAGACTGGTCTAGTCTATAGTGGGTAATGTTTTGTTGTAGATGAAGGTAAAATGCTTTGTTTTAGATTTAGACATAAGGTTTCATAATTGAGTTAGACACCTGAAGAAAACACCTGAAGAAAACATTGACATCATTACGTTACTTGAAAAGTACCCTCCTTAGAACTCTTATTTTTGTTCTGAAATCTATTTAAGTCCTGAAAAGAACTACTTTAAAAGCCAATATGTCCAAATTCCGATCTTTTATTGAAGAATAAAATATAACAATGCCCGACTCAGGCCGAGTTTCACCCTAAATCAATGGGGCTGCATCAGGGGCTTCATTAAAATGCAAATAATATCGGTACAGGTGGGGTATGATGAATTGCATCAACTGGTCTTCATGTACAAGTCATGATCATACATTATGTTGAAGTAAATGTTGCTCTTTCATAAACACATACAGCTACAGCTTGCCATTCATTTTTAAACAGCAAGTGCGCGTCCGCTCGCGGTGCATTTGACAAGTGAATTCACTGTGTTTATGAAAGAGCAACATTTACTTCAACATAATGTATGATCATGACTTGTACATGAAGACCAGTTGATGCAATTCATCATACCCCACCTGTACCGATATTATTTGCATTTTAATGAAGCCCCTGATGCAGCCCATTTGATTTAGGGTGAAACTCAGCCTGAGTCGGGCGTTGTTATATTTTATTCTTCAATAAAAGATCGGAATTTGGACATATTGGCTTCTAATCTTCCTTTTGTTGCCCCAACGGCTTTGTTAGACAGCCTTCCTTGTTGCTTTCTCAACCAAGAACTACTTTAATCCTAGCTATCTATTCCCATCACTGTGAATTTAAGTAAATCTGTATTAGTATCTCATATAGATGTGAAAATGTTACTTGTAAAGCATGAATATAGCCTACATTTGAAGGTAGGCCACTAGATATCCCTAGTTCCCAATTAGATAGGACTAGAAATTGGCAGCTCCTCCCCTATGGGATAGCTGAAGAGGTGGCCCTGGATACGAGAGGGTCAAGGAGAGTTTTGCAGGAGGAGTCGAGGAGTTTCGATGGGAGAGGATTCCTAGAGTGAAGGGTCCTTTCCTACTGGAGAGGGGTACAGTCTTTCCCAAACTTTTGGGGGAGAATCAAACTGGTGGACATCCTGCCTGGTTAGGAGCTGTGTGTAGGGAAGTAAAGCAGCTCCAGAGTTTGGACTGAGTCTGAAATATTTCAGCTTGAGATTTGAGGAAGTTTACCCTCGATTCAGCGACAAGGTCAACAATTCTTGACGACAATCTGCGAGAACAAAGAAGGAGAAATCCCCTACTACCAATCAAGGGAGCTTTTTGGAAGACCTTTCCCAGGATCTTCAGGCAGGAGACAGGTGCAGGTTGGGATATCCTATGAGGTCTGTGTTGGACCCATGTAGGGAAAATAGGGGAAAATTCCCAGGGAGTTGGTGCCGTTCGGGGCCTGTCAGGAGTAGGGAAGCCACCACACTCCCCAGTTCAAGGGAGTCAGGACCCACCCCTGTAGCCAGGAAATCAGCACTTACTCAAGGAAAGCAAAAGGATAATCCTTGTACAGACAATTACCACACTTGGAAATTGATTTGCTGTTTAACAGAATCGGAAAACTTCATTATTTGAACACCCTCATCCTATGTTCAGTCTCCTTGATTACACATCCTCAGAAAATACCTATCACAAGCAGCAACACCAGGAGAGGTCACTTTCCCCCACCTGGACCTTAGCAGAAGCTTTCCTCATAGAAAGAACTCACCCCTGGGACCAGTGGCAAGGAAAGAAAGCCCCAAGAGACTATAAATTATTTTATATACCCTCTTAGGAGATGCCCCTCAGGAGAAAAGTGTTACACGCAGATCTTACAAGAACACCAGAGAAAATGGAAGTGGAAGGCACTGCTTTGGTGGAACTCTCAGATATGGAATTGGATTAATGGTACCATATTCTAATCCTTTACCTTGAGATGATAGCTCTTGTTGCCCTTCGACACTGGAAACCTCCTGTAGGATTTTAGTTTTTGCTTGTTGCTATTTTATTTTTCTGCAAACAAGGACAGAGGGCTTGCAATTTATGGCACTACAGTGGTGAGAAGTCAAAAGATTTCTTTTTAAGCCTTATAAGCTGAGAACGCTGCAGCTCTAACATTAACAGCCCCTGGGGGGGGGGGGGGGGGGGGGGGGGGGGGGAGGGGTGACGCAACAACTGTACAACAGAGATACCTAGTGGCAAAACTCAGGGTATTCATTTACTGGGATCTGGAGGGAGCCATGATATTACTTCCTTGTTGAGGATGAGGATTGCCTCTGTAATGGCTGGGGAAAGTTGGGAGGAGTTACAAATAGAAGAATGTCCCTGGGTAGTTGCAAACGTAAGCTCATGATTTCAATGTTCAGTAGAAGCTATTGCTTGTTGAGGGAGGAGGAATAGCCTAGTGGTTAGAGCAGTGGACTATGAACCAGGAGACCAAAGTTCAAGTCCTGCTGTTGCTCCTTGTGACCTTGGGCAAGTCACTTTACCTTACATTGCCTCAGGTACAAAAACTTAGATTGTAAGCCCTCTGGGGATAGAGAAATACCTGCAGTGATATCTCAATTGAGATGAATGTTGGTATATAAATAAATAGATGCTGAGAGGAGAAGGAAGAAATTTCATTTTTGGGCCAAAATAAAAATGAAGTAGAATTGGCAAAGTTTTTAAAAAGATGATACATTCATAATAAAAGAAGTGCATCTTTATTTTAAAATTATTTAATATTATAACTAGACAAACAGAATGACCTGGAAGTAGGAACCACAGAGGAAGCAACAGAACTAAGGAAGAGACACTTTTATAATTTCAGAAACCCAACTAAATATTTCTACTAACAAAACAGGAGAAATCCCAGAATGCTTAGAGAAGAGAGATTTAAAAAAAAAGAAGCCATACCCATCTCATGTCACACATGCATTGGAGTTAGCTGGCAGATTTAAAAGAGCAAAGTAATATGTAAGGAAAACAAAAGGGAAAATATCTGTAAATGCTTAAGTAATCCCTGTGGGGTTTTGTTATGTATGCCACTGATTCAGCTGAGCTGTAAATCATTGTTTGTCTTTCAAACATGCTCATCACTCCAAGGAGCAATTCACAGACTTCTATAGCAAATACAAAGAAAAACTAGATGAAAGGAATCTTAGGCTTTTGCTTTCTAAATGTCTGAATTTATGGAAATGCATCTACTGAAATCTCATACAAGGCTCCAGAAGAGAAGAATTACTGTAATCAACCTGCACTGTATCCAGAATCGACTTTAATAAAGACTCCTGAGAAATCCTAATCCATTTACAATAACAATCAGGGGCTTAAATTCACAGAACTCTCAGGCCACCATTTTTGGGTGAGGTCACTGAGCAGTGCAACACTGCGGGCCCAATAGCCTAGTAATATTTCCCTGACTTTGCATCCTGCACTGGCATGTATGTGGCTGGATATCACTTGCGAAAAGCATTTAACTCCTCTCCTGCCCAGCTAACTTTATCTTTCAATTTATTTCAACCACATTCAGTCATGGTTCCAATCAGTGTTCTCTGCTGCTGCAAAATCCAATACTATATCACTTCAGAATTGAGCAGAAGATGAGCTGATGCAATACACTAAGCCAGGCTGCTACCATAATTAACATGGATCCATGCCATGTACAGATCTTACACTGGCAGGACCATATTATTTTTCAGAAACAATTTTTTCTACTCATTTTTTCACTATATTTTGGCACAGCACATGATGGCATGCTCTTAAACCAGCAACCACAGCAAAAAGGAGTTTAAAAAATATTCATGTGTTTGAAACAGGGGGGGATCCTAGAGAGCTTGCAGAAGAACAGATGTGTCAAATCTGTTCTCTGAAGAAAAAGCCAAAAATCTGTAAACTATGCAAGTAACATTATTATCGCCTCCAAATACTTATTTTAAGAGAGAAATGTCATGACTAATGGTAAATTCGACAAAACAGAAGCAGCTTTTGCAATATCACGTGAGTAAAATGATCTAAGCAGTAGCACTGTACAACCCTAAAATTTTCATTTTGTTTTTTCATTTTATCAGGAGATTCCGTTTTTCAGTTTGTTTAATGTTTTCAGGTTCTGTTCATCTGCCGAACTGAAAAGAAAAACATTAAATCTAAAAAAAAAAAAAAAAAAATGGTCCTCCCATGGCCCTAGAAACCTCCTTTACCTTGCAAAAACTAAACCCAGAGCCTGTTCCTGACTGACTGGGCCTTCCTGGATCTTTCTGACCAACTCCTAGCCCATAAAATAAATCTAGTCTGGGGCCAGAAGACTGGCGTCCCCAAGCATCTCTCACCACCCTGCTTAAAGCTTCAGGGGCCTGGGAGCTCACTCTCTGTCCCCTACTTATCCACTTCTTGGATCCTGGATAGTTCTAAAGGGCAGGAGCAAAGATCACTCACTCCTGCCAGGGTCGTAGAACTTTAAAAATGGTGCCAGCAGCAGCACCAGAGGAATTTGTCAAAGTGTTATCACTTTGGACCCCATCCTTCAGGCAGACAGCACCATTTTTAAGGTTCCAGGAACTCGGACAGGAGTGAGTGAACTTTGCTCCTGCCCTTTAGGACTTTCCTGGACTCAGGAATGGGGTAAGTAAAGGCTGAGGAGAGAATTATCTTGCCCCTGAAAATTTAAACAGGACATGTGAGGGGACTAGGGAGGCCCTGGCTAGGCCCAGGCTGGCCCTGGATGTACTCAGGCCCCGCATCTGGCTCCAGACTAGATTTATTTTGAGGGCCAGGAGTTGGAATCAGAGAGGTCCTGGGAGGCCCCAGCTGGGTCTTGTCTGGTTCTGGCTGGGCCCCAGCCCTCAGTCCTGGGCTAAATTAATTTTGTGGGCTAGGAGAGGGGGTTGGAGAGGCCTGTGGAGGCCCAGCCAGGCATGCCCCGGCCATGTGTTCATTTGTGTAGGTTATTTTTTCAGGAAGCCATTTTTGGTTCGTTCCATTCAGATTGGCCTAAGAATGGCTTCATTTGTTATATTTTTTTTTATTTGTTTTAAACAAATACACATCGCTACTGAGCAGGCCCTTCTATCACTACAGACAAGAGCTGCTGGCAAGGAAACTGGAACCTTCCTTTTGGAGAAGTTGCAGTTCCTAAGATACTAATGATAAAAAATCATGGTGCAACTAAAGAAATTAACATGCGTATGGTTGCTCTTACAATGAAATTCACATTATTTCAAAAGAAAATGGATGAAGTTGAGTAATGCTTGCCAAAGATACTGTGACAATGTTCTAGTATGTACTAGTTAAAAGAGGAGGACTACATGGTCATTTTTTTAAATGGAAAGAGGTAAATACTGAAATGTCCCAAAGATCTGTAGTGCAGGGGTAGACAACTCTGGTACTCGAGTGCTCCAAACAGGTCTGATTTTCAGGAAATCCATAATGAATATTGTGGTAGCCAACCCTCTCATCTTTGTCTGGAAGCAAGGGTAGAGGAAGAATCAGAATGAGTGGATCTGAGGGAAGACCGATAGCATCTTATTATATGTTACAGATACACCATGTCGTATACCTCAGTTCCTCTATCCTAGTATTATTTAATCCATTGTTGTCTTTATCCCCAGTAGTCTGTTCTTAGCCCAAGATTTGAGTCTCTGATATCACGGGCTTATTTATTTATACGATTCGTTTTATGATATTGGAATAACTTGTATACTAGTATCATTGTAATTACTCTATTCTGATGCTCTGTTACTGCTTCAACTTAATCTGCTCTTCTGCAGCTCTGTTTCCAATCAATGGAACTGCTCTTTAGGAAGCATTTACTGTTCAATGTATTACTGTTCAACTTATTCCGGACTGTTACTGTTCAATGTAATTGCTCTCTTCTGAAGCACTGTTACTGTTCTTTTAATGCCCTTTTTTGAAGCATTGTTACTGTTCAATGTAATCCGAACTGTTATTGTTCAATGTAATTGCCCTCTTCGGAAGCACTGTTACTGTTCAATGTAAACCGAACTGATTTGTAACTTTTTACAAGAATTTCGGTATATAAAATTGTTAAATAAATAAATAAATAAATAAGACTACATTTCCCAGGTTGCTAGCGGCAGGCAGGAACCAATGAGACTCAAGGGAGGATGTTTCCAAGTTAAGAGAGGGCAAGCGGGATCACGTGATATGGTGAGCAGGGAAGAGGTCTTTCCTTGAGCTCCGGGCGTCTGCTCCCACAATTGCTCACCATCTGACTGACATCCGCGACGAGCATACAAAAAACCTTCTTACCAGATACGAGCATATGTCCATCGTCCGTTATATGAATAAATCGCCCTTGGCCATGGCTGCTAGAGGCACAAAAAAAGACAAAGAAAAATCGAGAGGAGCCGAGGCCAAAATGGCGACCGGGACCGAATCGGCGGAGGAGAGCGCTCATGCAGGCATTACCCTGGCTGATATCAAAGAGACTGTCCACTCTGCCCTCGATGAAAAATTTGGAGAAAAAATTGCAGGGATCGAGGAACGGCTCACTGAAGTGTGTTCAGCCCTCACTGAATTTACCCCCCGGATAGAGCACGTTGAAGGCCGCTTATCAAAGCTTGAAGATGACTGCCTCGCGGTGCCCACTACTCTTCAGGCGCATAACGCTAAAATTCAGGTACTTGAGCAAAAGCTGGACGATCTTGAGAACCGTGATCGCAGGGTAAACCTGCGTTTTCTCGGTTTCCCTGAAAGTGTCGCAGATAGCGAATTGTGCGCTCTACTCGAAAAATGGCTACCGGAGGAGCTTGAGTTGCCAGCGCTGCAGGGAGGCCTTGTGATTGAGCGGGCCCATCGGGTTGGCCCGAAGAAAGACGGCGTGTCCCGGCCCCGCATAGTAATTGCTAAACTACTAAACTATCGCCACAAGCAAGATATCTGGCAGGCATACCGAGCGAAGAAGGAGGTAGCGTATAATGGGATGAAAATCCGAGTTTTTCAAGATTACTCGCTGCGTGTTTCTGAACAGAGGAAAGCGTTCTCCCCCATATGCACAGAGCTCTACAACCGCCAGGTACGTTTTTCTTTATTGTACCCAGCGAAACTGAAAATATGGGGTGCAGATAAAGTCCAGCTCTTTGATACCCCGGAGGCCGCTAAGAAATTTATCCAGCAGCCATAGGGAGCTTACGGACTATTTGGACATTTGGCTTTTTACAACGCAGTCCCAAAACCGGTTTCCTAGCCATCAGTCCCCTGACTATACGATTGCTGGCTGAACTTCCAGGGAGGCGCATGACATACAGACGTGTTTGGGCAATAGTTCCAACTGCTGCGACATGGCTCTATTGGAATATACATTTGAGTTTCTAGCAGACCTCTGCCAGGGAGACTGTTCCCTAACATTTTGGTTTGAGTGCCTTGTTATGAGGGTTTTTCTCTTGTTATACGAAGCCATATGGCGCCGGACATGAGGGGCTCTAATGGTGACATGGACCCCCATTCGACGAAGACACCTTTGAGTCCCTGCTTATTTTGCTTATCTTGATTATGGCCTATTTAGGTCCTGGATTATTGGACTACAGCAACCGTGCAAAGGAGGACTACCTTACAGTTTTGGTGGAAGTTCCACTCCTTTATATACCATGTTTTTACAGTTATGGTGCCTCTAATTATCCTCATGCGCTACTTCTTTTTTTTGTTTTCTATCCCAGTTTTCATTTTCCTTATCCTCCATTGTTTTCCAGGGTATGCAATTAATACCATGTGCAGGGGAATATTGTATTGTATTGTATTGTTTTGGTTATGTTTTTATTGTGTATGCACCCGTCATAGGGGGAGTGAGATGCCCGTACACATTTAATTCGTGATCTCCCAACCACGGTGGTAGTGGTTTTAGTGCAGATTGAGAAGGGGAAAGGGGGAAAGGGGGGGGACGGGGGAAGGGGGTGGGAGGGAACCTGCTGGGGCGGGAGACAGTCGCAAACATTTTTCCGAGGAGCTGGTTTTCTTGCTGTGCTGGGGGGTGGGGAGGTCAGGCTGGGGGCCTTCCTGCGCTTAGATAAACCAACTTGTCAGGGACCTAGGTCCTGGGTGTCCTGGACCCACTTTGACAATGGATAAAATCTTATCATGGAATGTAAATGGACTGGGTTCGCCCATTAAACGAAAGAAAATCCTTAATCATCTACACCGCCTACAGGTCGACATAGCCTGCCTTCAAGAAACGCACCTGTCAGCGTTGGAAAGTGCAAAATTACGAAGAGATTGGGTGGGCACCTGTATTTCCTCTGCAGCACAAGGGAAGAAAGGAGGGGTGGCGGTGCTCATCCACAAAAATATTAACTTTAAGGTTACTACCCAAATTATGGATTCAGAGGGCCGATACGTTTTGATTTCTGGCTCGTGGAACGATACCTTAGTTACCATCTGCAATGTCTACGCCCCCAATGAGTATCGCCACAGTTTTTTTGAGAATCTGGGAAACCTACTGCTTACTCATATGCAAGGTACTTTGTTACTTATGGGAGATTTCAACTGCGTCCATGATGCCAGTGTAGACCGCAGTCCACCTGTACTTAAAACACCTTCTAAAAAGTTAAAAGGAATTGCGTATCTTTGTTCTCAACTGGGGCTAGTCGATATATGGAGGGTGCTACATCCCACTGAGAAGGACTATACGCACGTTTCCAGGGCACATGCATCGCTATCCCGCATAGATTATATTCTGGTTTCTCACAGTAGTTTTGCCCGCATAGTCTCTGCTACCATAGAAGCACAGGTAATCTCTGATCATTCCCCAGTCATGATGCAGATGACCACAACACGCACCACAGATGGTTCCCAGATGTGGCGATTCCCCGCTCAGCTTAAAAAAAAACACTCAATTCCAGACCTTCTTGCGAGCTAAATGAGATGAGTTTCTTAAGCATAACCATCAACATACAGATAACCCTCAACTCTTATGGGAAACATCCAAGGCTGTTCTGCGTGGCGAAATACTGTCATTCACGCATTCCTTGCGCAAGCGCCTCCACTCTGACATCCTGGCCTTGGAACAACAATTACGCTTTCATAAACTCACCATGCTTTCAACTCCGGGCCACCCGAAGACGGAGTATTATAGCACGCTGAACCAACTAAACACTTTACTGCATACTAGAGCGCAACAGCAACTAGATAGAGGGGAACAAAACTTATTCCAATTCGGCAACAAGGCTGGTCGTCTGTTAGCTAATCTGGTTCGAGTTGAGCGTTCAAAAACCTTTATCTCTCGAATGAAAGATATCAGAGGTAACCTGGTTTCACAAAAAACCGACGTCTGTGAGGTATTCCGGGAATTTTACACCACATTATACGCTGCAGAGCCTGCTGAAGACAGATCAGCGGAAGCGGAGTTTTTTCAAGATCTTTCGCTTCCCCAGCTTTCTCAATCTAATCTGGAGTTTCTTAATCGTCCTATTCAACCTATAGAGGTCTCCAACGCTATCGCAGCAGTTCAAACAGGGAAATCCCCAGGGCCGGACGGCCTCTCATATGATTTCTATAAAATTCTGCGTATGCAACTCACCGATACGCTCACCTCCTTTTACAGAGATGGCCTACATAAAGACCTATTTCCCTCTGATTTTAATCTTGCTCATATCACTATATTACCCAAACCTGGTAAGGATCCCTTATTACCAGGATCCTACCGCCCGATTTCCCTGCTGAATTGCGATCTAAAAATACTGGCAAAGGTTCTAGCCGACCGTCTCAACCTGCTCTTGCCTCAACTCATCTCACATAATCAGGTGGGCTTTGTAAAAGGCCGCAAGGGAAATGCCAACATGATAAAACTGATTACGGCTATGAAAATCTGCCGCTCGAACCGGACCCCAGCGTTAGCCATCGGATTTGATTCCGAAAAGGCCTTTGATCGGGTTTCCTGGAAATACATGTTTTTTGCCTTACGTGCTTTGGGATTTCAAGGAGCCTTTCTGAAATATATTGCTCTTCTTTACCACAACCCGATCTCCAGAATTGTAGCAAATGGCCTGGTGTCCAAGAATGTACCTATTTGTAGAGGGGTTCGACAAGGTTGTCCCCTCTCTCCCCTACTGTACATATTAGCCATTGATCCTCTTCTCCGGAAGATCGACGCGAGCCCTAGGATCACGGGCTTTGGGGGGCCAGCGCATACATTCAAGGTTGCAGCTTTCGCTGATGACATCTTAATTTTCATTTTCAATCCAGAATTTTATCTTCCTGAAGTGCTACGATTGCAAGAGCTTTTCGGCACCTTTGCTGGCCTAAAAATCAACCATGAAAAATCCGAAGCCGTTGACGTGATAGGCACGATCCGACATACCTGGCCCGGCGCCTTTCCTTTACGCTGGGTCGAAACTACACTCAAATATCTGGGGATCCGGATTCCAACTGACATTGTTGAGATTTACAGTGCCAATATAACACCTTTATTAGCCCAAACCTCTAAAACACTCGAACGGTGGCAAACTTTACCGCTGTCACTAAAAGGGAGGATACAGCTTTTTAAAATGATACTCCTGCCCAAATGGCTGTACATACTCCAGATGGTACCTCTATGGATCACCAAGAAAGATCTGCAAGGCATCAACAGAGCCATCCACATCTTCCTTTGGAAAGCGAAAAAACCACGTATATCGATGGAAACACTGTACAAACCTGTAGAGGACGGAGGATTAGGGTGCCCAAACCTCCTCTGGTATAATATGGCGTGTAATTTACGCTTAGTTCGGGACATGCTTTTGTCTACCTCCACCTATGTCCCTTGTCAAATGCTAGCTGCTTGGTATCACATTGCAGGCCTAAATCCTTTCCTACAACTGGACACTGGCCAACTACCGAAGGACTTAAAACACAACCCTCTGTTGCAGACTGGTCGGAGAGTGTGGGGTCAACTTCTTAAATACTTTGCAATTCCTTCCCGTTTAACACCCCTTCTCTCAATAGCTCACAATCCAGACTTTACACCTGGGGCACAGGCCTCCCATTTCCAGGGCTGGCATCGGCAGGGGTTGCGGTATATCCATCAACTTTTTTCTGATACCTCTTCACAACTCAAGACCTTTCCCACACTGCAGAGCCAATATGGACTTTCGTCTGAACATCATTTTGCTCATCTTCAAATTCAACATTACATCACAAGTCGACGAGATTGCTTTTCGATTTCTCCATCCTTTCTCAAGCTTCGAGAGCTCTTCCCGGATTACCCTACCCAGAAATTGAATATTACGTGGTATTATAAAGCTCTGGCGAAGCTGGGAACCTCGGACCCAATACAACAGCTCTTTGGCAAATGGGGACAATGGCCATCCTTCAATCTATCCTTTAAACAGTTCCATTCCCTTTTTGAGATCACCAGGCATATCAGTGATAATGTGCTCTTGCAGGAAACGCATTATAAATTCCTTTGGCAATTCTTCTTCTCTCCATCGTTGGCCCATAAGTTCCATATTGCTCCCACGGACACCTGCCCCAAATGCCGGACACATGTGGGCACCTATGTTCATTGTTTTTGGGAATGTCCGGTCATACTCACCTTCTGGACGGACCTCGCTAACCTGTGCTCTCGGATCCTGGGACACACGATACCGGTAGAACCGAACTTCTGGCTTTTTGGATCTCATGCTTCCCTAAATTGGCTCGCCTCCTCTCCCACAACATTATACCTACATAGGGCGGGACTTCTGGGTAAGAAACAGATCCTCTTGCACTGGCTATCAGATCAACCACCCACGGTGGACGCATGGTTCTCTAGATTGATTTCTTTGTGCAGTCTAGAATATGCCACAGCTAGGAATACCTCTTTCAAGAAATTTAAAATTATCCAGGACGTATGGGAACCCGTATTCAAGTATTTACAACCCGCCATTCACTCTGGTTTGTAGACCTAGACGAGCCCTCCAAACATCTCACAAATTCTGTGCCAAAACAGAACAATTTTCTGTAGACTACCTGATTTTTTTTTTTTTTGCATTGGCATTTGCTCCCACACAGGCGATGATTGAGGGACCACATCGAATGCTCCTTGGGGCGCATGGACTGTCTCCTCAGCAGGCATAGAGGGGGGGAGGGGGGTAGGGAGGTAGTGGGGGACGAAGGGATTAAGGGAGGGTAGGGGGTAGGGGAAGGAACCGATTTATTAGTAATAGTCATGGACTTAATTTGCTTTATAATAATTGTCTGCTACTCTGCCTGTTTCCATTTATGTACACCACCTATTTAGTATACACACCTGGGAGGTTATCAGGTTTGGTACTCACACCTTTGGAACCAAGGACTGCTGTTCTGGCATTTGTAGTTGTCTGATTTTCATTCCGCATTCATTGTGCTGGTTGTATATGACTGTTACGTCTTCTTTTTACTTTTGTAAGCATCTCTATGTTTAAAACTTTAATAAACATATATTTCAAAAAAAAAAAAAAGAGAGGGCAAGCATTTTAAACTCCTGATAGACACACCTGAGGTCTCAGGGGAAAAAATGCAAGTAGATCAGGAAGAGCCACATTTAGTCAATGAGGAGTTTAAACTACACGCAGATCTTACAAGAACACCAGAGAAAATGGAAGTGGAAGGGACTGCCTCGGTGGAGCTCTCAGATATTCTAATTCTTTACCTTGAGATGATAGCTCTTGTTGCCCTTCGGCACTGGAAACCTCCTGTAGGATTTTAGTTTTTGCTTGTTGCTATTTTTTTTTCTGCAAACAAGGGCAGAGGGCTTGCAACTTATGGAACTACAGTGGTGAGAAGACAAAAAAATTCTTTTTAAGCCTTATAAGCTTGAGGCAGAAAGGATGCAGAGTTTTCACTAAGCCCCACACGATGGTTCGGATCATTGATGTTATTGTCTTGTCTGACCCTTGCACATAGAAATTGGTTATGATTTAAGATTAAGACGCTTGCACTATTTTTTTTCTGGGGACTAGACCCCACACTGCATCTGCAGGGCCAGCCTACAAAGACTGTTAGAGATACACAGTAATTGCACTAGATTTTCTGGCTGAAGTACACCACAGAAGAGGGAGGCTTCTGGGACTCCTGGCCCTGCCAGGAAGATACTGGGAATATCACGGGCTCACAGGACTACCCCAGAAGCAGACAATAGGTAAACATTTGGAGTCCTGTATTGCAGAGGACAACCAACCAACAAAGGAAGCCTAAGCTATGTTGTGTATGTCCAGCCCTATTCTGGAGGTAATGTATCGGGATAAAATGCATGAAGTGTCAGAAAAGTAGAATATGTCAAATAAATAAAATAAAACAAATGAGGTATATTTGCTTGTACTGCCTCCAAAGTATTCATATATATCTTACGCATATTCATTGTGGATATCCTGAAAACCAGATCAGTTTGCGGCTCTCGAGAACCAGAGCTGCCCACCCCTGCTGTAATGTTTGAATTATTTATTAATGGTCTGGAAAAGGGAGCAACAAGTAAGGTGATCAAATCTGCAAATGGCACAAACTTATTCAAAGTACTTAAACAGAAGCAGACTGTGAGGAAATTGCTTAAGGACCTTGCCAGATGACTGAGGTCCTGGGCATCTAACTGGCAAATGAAACTTAATATGAGCAAATGCAACATGATGCGCATCTAATGAAATCATCCTGGGTTCCATTTTAGGAGCTACCATTCAGGAAAAGTTTATTGGAGTCACTGTGAACAATACATTGAAATCCTCACCTCAGTGTGCAGTAATGTTAAAAAATAAAAAGCAAATAGAACGGAAAGAAATATTCAGAAAGCACTAGAGAATAAAACTGAGATTATTATAATGCCTGTCTGTAAATCTATGATGCAACCATACCTTCAGTATGCAATTCTGGTCACCCTATCTCACAAAGAGATGTAGCATGGTTAGAAAAGCTATTTTACTGCTTGTTATTTTAGGGATCATTGTTGTGATGGTTTTAGCTTATTTTAGAATACCATCATATTGTTTGCAGTGCTTTTATAATTTTATTATATAGTCTCTTGCTTTTCCTTAATTTTATTTTTAGCTTTTGATTTGCTAATAGATTGCTCTATTTTTATGAGATTTTAGCAATAATTATATTTTTTTCATTGACATCTTATTGGAATAAATGTTTTTATATTATACTTGCACTGTTAAAATTTTTCTAGTCTATAAAAATACAGAAAAAAGCAACCAAAATACTAAAAGATATGGAATGACTCCCTTTTGAAGAAAGGCTTAACAGGTTAGGACTGTTCATCTTGGAGAAGAGAAGACTGCGATGACAGAGATTTATATAAAAATCTTGATTGGTATAGAACAAGTTAATAGGGAAAGATTACTTCCCCTTTCAAACAGCATTAGGACTAAGATAAAATCCATGAAATAAACAGTACCAGATTTTTAAAAATATGTAAGTACTTTTTTAGACAACACAAATGTAAACTCCGGATTGGGATGCTGAAGGATGAGGTCAAATAGCATAACTGGTTTTAAAACAGTTTGGACAAGTTTCTCAGAACAGGTCCATTAGCAATTATTAGCCAGACAAATTTGGACATGAACACTATGGAATGGACTTTCCTATTAGGATTGCTAGGTATTTCCCAGTGACGAAGACAGAATGCTCAGCTGGATGTTCCAACATTAGTACTACTTGTGTTACAGAAAAAAGTTAAAAACATTGAACTAAAAATGGACTTAGAAGATTCAAATAAAGAGATGGTAACTTTCAAACTGATGCGCATGCGCAAATGTGCGAGTTTGCTGGCACATGCACACGGATACGCCGATTTTTTTTAACATGCATGCGTTTGTGCATGCAAGCTATAAAATCGGCTACCTGCACACACATACGCACACAATTTTAAATCAATGTACACATGTGTGCGCGAATCCCATCTCGAGTGCATAAGAGGGGAATTTTAGTAGGTACGCACGATGCAATAGGCCTATTTCCCAGTTCACCCCAGTAAAGGAGCAGACTTCCTAAACCCCCTACCTAGCTTGCCACCTTTACCCTACTAGCCCCGACTCCTAAAACCCTGCTGACAACCCTTTTTTTAATTAATTTATTTATTTATAGATTCTTTTATACCGTGGTACGTATAGACATACATCACCTTGGTTTACAGTGAAACAATAAATTAGCAACAGGCTTTACATGTAACAGTTTAAAAAAAAAAAACAGTAAAATATTTGACAGCAACAGGCTTTACAGAAACAAGGTTTTTAAAGATAATATGCATACATCATTAAATATCAAACAATAAAATATAAATAACCATGTATTCGCAGGAGCAAATTAACTGTCAGCAGCGAGACCAATGTCACATTGCATCCAATAGCCTAAATTGAGTAACAGTGGGGGGGTATGGAATAGCAGAATGTAAATACAAAATGCGAGGAAAAGAACTTGGAGCCAGTGAGGAATAATAAGGGATAGCTGAATTTTTAGGTTAGATGAGGTTCATAGAGTGAATGCTTGTTCAAACAACCATGTTTTAAGGTTTTGTTTGAAGGTTTTGTGACAGGATTCAAGACGCAGGTCCAACGGCATGTTGTTCCAGATTTTGATACCCGCTATGGAGAATGATCGGTCTATGGTGGAAACGTGTTTGATGTGTTTTAGTGGATGGACAGCTAATTTCGCTTGGTGAATATTTCTAATTGGTCTGTTGGAGGTGCGAAAATTGAGCTGATCAGAGAACCATTGCATCTCTTGGTTGTGAATTGATTTGTGGATGAGTGAGAGAACTTTAAAAGTAATTCTGAAGGATACGGGTAGCCAATGTAGGAACATGAGTGCTGGAGTAATATGTTCATGCCGTCGAGTATTAGTAATTAAACGAGCAGCGGCATTCTGCAACATCTGAAGAGGTTGAATTGTGCTTTTAGGGAGACCCAGTAGTAGTGCATTACAATAGTCAATCTTTGGTAGAATTGTGGCTTGTAACACCGTCCGGAAGTCCTGAGGATGTAATAACGGTTTAATTCTTTTCAAAGTATGTAACTTGAAGAAGCCACTCTTGATTGTGGTTGAGATGAAATTGTTCAAAGTAAGGTGATTATCAATAATAACCCCAAGGCTGCGGACCTGCTTTAGCTTGGTATGGTCTGTTGTTGAGGAGGGATCATGTTGCGTGTTAGTTGAGGTGTTCTTGTGTGGTGTTATTTTAATTTAACTACTTACATACTGTCCATAGCAGAAGTAATTTATGCAGTTGTGGGATCCCGGCGCGTGCTAGTGCGTGTAACAGATTTCATGGGTGCAGTCCCAGCCCGCCCATGCCCTACCCAAGCCCTGCCCATACCCTGCCCCATTCCACCCCTTTTTTGCCAAACCTTTTTTATCTACATAACGGGAGATATGCGTATGGCTGTGGGCCTCTTAAAATCCACATGGCATGTATAGGGCTTTTAAAATTCACCTTTAAGAGTCAGAGAATAAATTTAGAGGTCAATATTCTGTGCTAGCTAGCTGGATAAGTGCTGTCTTAACCAGCTAAGTGGCGACGGCTGAATATCTGGCTCCATTCAGCAGTCAGTATTTAGCTAGATAAGTACTTAATCGGTTAAGTACTTATCCAGCTAAGTGGTTGGTAGGAAATGGCCATTTCGGAGAGGATTTACTTATCTGATTAACTTAGCTAGATAAGTGCCAATATTCAGACTTATCCTGTTAAGTTAACCAGATAAGTTAGATATGTTCAATAGCAGATCTAAAGTTAGTTGGATAAGACTTATCCAGATAACAAATTTCTTTGGGGATATTCAGCAGCATAGCCGAATAAGTCTTATCCAGCTACTTTACTTAGATGGATTTCTTTGATTATCAAGCCCTCTAAAATTTTGGGCTTTTGAGAGAGAAATTTATGGAGACATGTCTTTACTACAGTTGCTAAATAATCAAATTATCAGATATGGGCACCTGTGCTGTGGGAAAGAAAGGATCTAATTAATGTCATTGCAGAGAAAAAGAAGAAGTTGCTGGCAATACAAGAGCAGTAAAGAAATATGGAAAGTAGATTTCAATTGTTCTATCCAGCAGGGATGAAAGTCACTGTGAATGTAAGACAAAATCAGTTGAAGATCCTAAAGAACTAAAAGGTTATATCAGTTCTCTTTCTTTAAACAAAATGGAGACTCTGTGATCCATATGTGAAAACCGACAATATATCATAGTAATTTATATGGAAAATATTGTAGATTATATATTGACACATCATCTAACGAAGTATGGACTGATGGATTTTGCCAACAAATATGGAGATGAAGATACAAAAATGCATAGCATAATGGAGATCATTTATGAAGCATAGTTTTGCATTATAAGGAGCATGAGAAAATGTACAGACTTAAAAGTGACATCCCTAATAGGGTACAGCTGTTAGCAATGGCTTCATGTTTTACTGGTACAAAAACAAAAAAGGAAGTTGGAAAATTCTGGAGAGAGCTAGTGAGTCCTGCATGACATGGGATTTATCAGAAAAACTGCTGTGCATCATGTTAAACAGTGATGTCATGATTTGCATGTTTGCAACAGTGAATCTAAGTCAGGAATTAAGATGGACAAATATATATGTGAATTTGTGAAAACAAAGAGAGGACTCTGCTAGTATATTTACAAAATATAGTAGTTACCAAAGATTTCCTGAGAAATTCCTCAGACATGTGGAGCAAGATTTTGCACAATTATTAATAAATACATCTTGACTTTAAATGTGACTCAATAAGATTTGTAAATGATCATGGTTTCATTTGAGAATTTGGAAGACAGGACATAAAATTGCATGATGTAGTAGGGAATATTTATTTTTTTATTTTTATTTTAGAACCCACTCTCTATGGGCCAGATTTTAAAAAGCCTACGCATAGGTGGGGTTACGCGCGCCAGGCCTATTTTACAAAGGCACGGCAACGTGCGTAAAGCCCAGGGACAAGTCTAAGTCCCGGGGCTTTGGGAAAGGTGTGGGGAGGGGGTTGTCCAAGGGGTGGGGTGAGGCGGGGCCAGAGGCCTCCGGCACAGCGGCCATTTGCTGCTGTGTCAGAGGATCGCGTGCCGGCCTGGTGCCGGTGCATGCAACCTGTGCCTGTCCCTAGGCAGGCGCGCAGCAGGTAAAACAATTTTTTTTTGGGGGGGGGCCTAGATTAGGGATAGGGGTGGGTTGGTTAGGGGAAGGGGAAGGGAGCTTAGGGTAGGGGTTGAGAAGTTCCCTCCCAGGCCGCTCCGAAGCGCATGTTATAAAATCGGGCACGCGCGCAAGTTCATAGAATCTACCCCTATAATTTTAGCCCGAGGTAGCTTACAATAAAAACATTCATAATAAAAAGTATTTATGGGATTATGGAGTTCTTCAAATTGCGGGTGCTACTGCTGCTACAGCAGCACTCAATAGGGTATTCCAAACAATCACCATGACAGCAGTATTTCCCATTGGCATCTTGACCTAGATATCAGGTAAATGTTTCTCAAATTTTGCTGCTTCAGTCTTACCTATAATTGCAGTTACAACCTTAGAGGGCTGAACTCCTACACCTCTAAATTCCAAAAAAAAGCCTGAGCTTGATTAGGGAGTGCTCTAACCAGGACAGTAAAATAGAAACAATTTAGACCATCAAGTATAATATGGAAACAGTGTATCTGAAACACCAGATCAAATGGAGTGACCTGCAGTGTTAGTGGGAAAATCCACCACTTGAGAGAAACCAATTACCGTATAGGCATTGTGCATAAAAACTCACCAGCTTGTTGACGGCTGAACTTATTGACATGAACATTAAAATCCCCTGCCAGCTGCCAGCTTTGATGCATGACTTCTTGTAAGATATAATACCCTAGTCAGGACAGTTTTTGCTGTCTTCCTCCTTAGCATTTCATCATCTTGGGTATATGAGTGTACATGATCCTCAATTTAGTTCACATCCGGTATCCTTCCCATCCTATATCAAATAACAAAACTGTTGCCCTAAACTCAGGTCTGCTGCATAACCTGTCAGATGGACTGATTAAATGAGTGCCAGCAATTCTGCTAAGGCTTCTAGTTATTACAGTGCTTGTAGCCTGCCATATAGACATACCTGGGAACTTTTGATTTCCAGTCACTCTGAGATTACCGTGAATGCAGTGGGGGAGGGGATTGAGAGGGCAGGGGTGAGGGACCAGATGTGCACAAAACTTACTCTCATTCACAAACACACATTAACACTCATATGTTGAAAATCACTTTCCACACACACACGTGCTCATTTATAAATGCTAACTCTCATTTCTCATTCTCTGACACATTCTCACATGCTCACTTACAGCTTTACTCCCCTCATTTTCCCCACATACACATCCCTCTTACACATATGCTTGCTCACTCATTTCTCTCCCTCTTACACACACATGCCCACTCACCCTCACACTGGGTAGCGCGCACACATGGACCTGCACACGTACTTTTTAAACATTTACCCCAATATGAAATGGAAAACATCAAATACAAATATACATGAAATAATAATAAGGCAACATTAATGATGATATTTAACCACTCTAACAAAGGAAATTGAGGAGGAGGCAAGGAAAAAACTGAGGAGCGAAATAAGAAATTATTAATGATAATCACCATGCAAGCCTATTGCTGTTTAGAGGGGACAGGAGATGATGTTAAATCCCTGTTAGTATTAATGAAAGATCTAAGTTGCTCAGGAGAGAAGAAGATATAATTATCTGATAAATATTTAACATGATAGTTACAAGGGTACCATAGCATAATGGAAGCCCCCAATGCTAACACCTCCTGTCTAAGCATAAAAACCCTCTCCTCTGCTCCTGAGTAAATCTAGATAAATCTAGAGAAATACAGACTTTCTGACCATGAAATTCAGAGTCTAAATTATGAAAATAAGAAGGCATGACCTTTCTTATATCCATATCAATTACAAAGGAAACAAGCAATGTAACATGTTCAATTATTTTATATCCAGATGTTAACAAGAAGTTGAGATACGTTTAAAGACAGCAAATTGGAGCGTGACGAAACAGGAAGAAAATTTGCCTTGTTAATAAATGGTAAAACATCAGCAGAAAATTTCAAAAGAGCCAAAAAATAATCTCCTTAAAGTCATGATAGGAAGTTCGCCCATAATCTTAGGAAAGTTCAGACAACATAGATTTAAGTGTCTAGATGAATTTTCCAAGTGGTCAAGCCATCTGGAAAGGTTACTACGCTCCTGAGCCAAACTAGACTGAGCAGCAACCAAATTATTGAGATCTTGCTGCAAGGAAACAATTTTATTGTCATACTCTGTAATCTTAAGGTCATGAGAGGAAATCAATGGATCCAGTTTAGATGAAAAAGAATTCAATTTATGAGAAACAATGGTTTGGTCTTGACCAAAATGAGAAACTAAGTGCCACAAAGAATCTAACATTACCTCTGCTGGTTTCGGGGGAGGCTTCTAAGTCGTCCCAATTGCAGATGAATTTTCCAAATCCGATGCAAAAAAAGAAGAAGTCAATTTAACAATAGAATCCTTAACAGGAACAGGAAACGGGAAGATAGACTTCAGGGAAGTTGAATCTAATCCCTCCGATAAATATGTAAGGAACGCCAAATGCATGATGACCCCCTCCCGCACAGCTTGCAATTCATCACTCTGCGCCGCAGCGATTGACGAGGGAACTTTGCATCCAATAACTGGCAAAGAGACTTGAAGCTGGGGGCTGAGAGAGAACTCTCCCCCCAGAGAGTCCACTGCTTCTCCGCTGGAACTCTCCATAGGGACCAAGCTGCCAGCAACATCAGGGGACAGAAATGCAAATGAGGTGATCAATTGCTGCCCCTCAAGGTAAAGGGTTTTGGGAGGATAATGTTTCCCTTTCATTTAGGTGCCATGGATAAAGGAGAGAAGTCAAAAAGCAATTGAAGGACGAGGAGCAGCTTTTGGCGTCTCTATTCACATGGCCATCTTGCCTCCCACACTTTCTATATTATCCAAGGTACAGTGACTGACAGCTTCTGCTCTCCTATAGGTGAATTTTAAAAGCCCAGTGTGCACATCAATTGAGGGGTTGCATGAATAAGCTGGGCCTATGTATGGTGACCCTATTTTAAAAAGCAGCTAGATATGCTTGTAAAATCCGATGTGCACGTATATGAAAAGTTTCCAAAATGGGGGCGGGCATGAATGTGGTCTGGGTGGAGCATGGGCGTTTTCGGCATGCTGAGGTCCCCTGCCGCATAACTTTACTTCTGCTATGGAGGATGTGTAAGCAATAAAATAAAATGATGAAGCCATTTCTGAGGGGTTTAAAGAAAATGGCGTGGGCTATCTATTGCTCCTTCCATGTGACAGGGGCCGACCAATGGCACCAGTAGCCCCTGTCATATGGTAAGGGCAAAGGGCCACCGGAGCCATTTTGTTTACTGGCAGCCGACGGCCCAAGAGGGAGAGATTGCTCCTGGGACCCCGCTGGACTACCAGGGCTTTTAGTAAGTCTTGGAGGGGGATCAGGATGGTGTGTGTTGGGGGGTTGTATTTAAGTAAATTTGAAGGGTTGGGGTGGGGTTTTTTTCTAGTGAAAATTGCCGGAAAAAAAAAAAAAACACCCATTGGAAAACAAAGTTTTCCACGGGTCGCCCGACCTGAAGCCCGACCCGGCAGATAAAAACTAAGCACATCTCTAGTCTACTGTACTATTCATACCTCTGACTGTGCATGTAAAACTGCTCCCCATAACCTAGGCTACCACCAAAACCTCACCACGAGTTATTAGTTGCCCTACTAACAGTGGTATAAAAAGTTGACTAATATGTGCACCTCCCCAGAGACTCTCTCTCTCTCCCTCTCTCCCTGAAATGGGATTTGTGATTTTTATCAAAAATCCCATTTTGGGCATAACGCATAGCATAAAGCCAGGAAAAATGATGTAGTTATTTCCAGCATTAAATCATGCAATAGCGTGCATTATTGCTATCACACTCGATGTTAAATATCCCTCATTTTCATAAACTCTGCCCAAGCTCCTCCTTTTTAACTAAATTTTTTTAATTTACATATGCGATGCATTATTGAATGCATTATGGCATTATCGCAGGCGTTAGTGCCCTAACACCTGCGATAAGGCCCTAATGCGATTTGATGAATCACCCTGTAAAGAATTTATGCATTCACTGTTAACTGTATTGAATGTAAATTATCCACTTATGCAACTGATATACTGATGTAGTTGGCAGCGTTAAATGTTTCCAATTCCTAAACAGTTAGACTCTACTGGGTTTTTTTTTTTCAGATCTGTCACATTACAAAATCAATTGGGAAAAATAAGCTCTCCCCCTCAATATTAATTGTAGAAAGACTAAATTAGATTAGTATTCATTTCATTGAAAATAGGAGGGGATAAAGTACTTGGGAGTGATATAACATAATGATTTAGGAAATATATTTGTTATCAACAAAGGAAAAATGGAAGGTTTACTTAAAGAAATAGCTTTAAAGTGGTCATTAATATTCTTTTCATGGTGGGAAAGATTTAAAGCTATTAAAAAAGCTTATTATGCTACAAATACATTATACAATTTATTAAGTATATTACCAATAAATTATCCCAATATCTTTTATAAGAAGGTGGACTGCATGCTTTCTGAGTTACTCTGGAAAAGAAGCCACCAAGTATAGCCCTCCAGATACGTAAAATGAGAAAAAGGGTGGATCTGAAGCAAGGCAGGAAACAAATCTGAGAAATAAATGAACCTGGCAATGATTGTTTTTATGTATCACCATGCATATATCATGTGACAAGATGCGTTACACTTTAGACAGAGAGTAATCCTTGATGGGGAAAGAACTAGTCTTTACTTGTCTCCTGTGTCATATTCCTGATCCTGGAATGGTTTCTAAAAATATTCCTATGGAAAAATTGTATTAATATCAATCTGTACAGCATTTGGAAACTGGTTAATTCATTGAAAATTAAATGGACGCTACCAAAATGTTCCTATGGTACATCCTAATATTTAATATTAATAATTCTTGCATTAATTGGTCTGGGTGGCAAAGATGGGGCATATGGATGTTGGATCAAGCATGAAAAGCAAGACTTGATCTTCCAAATGATAAGGATGACATTTAACTTAGCAAGATTTAAATGCCTTCAGTCCTGGCACTGTACATTAGCAAGGAAATCTGATATCCATTCATTGTAAGATGTATTGAGATTTTGTTAAACTTCTGAAAATGAGTTGGCATCCTCTAAAGTAGCTTCAGAATTCTATCAATGTTTTCAGAATGCACTTATTGGGGATGCTGAGGGGTAAAACTTAATTTTTGGAAAAAGACTTAGAGAAACAGTAGCCTCCCATTTGTGGTGAGGAACAGAAGGGGAGAATTATTTTCATTATGCCCAATTTAATTTCATTTTTTATTTAAAGTTATATTAGTGTGTACATTTTATTTGTATTTCTTCTTTCTTAGCCTCTCCCATCATTCTGCCCTAAAGGAAATGTGGGTGCTTCTATGCTGATTCTCATCAAAATCCCACACAGTCATTAAAGTGATAAGGGAAGTGAATCAAAGTAGATTCAGGAAAGAACCAATTATTATGACACCTGCCCAATTATCCCTCCCCCATCAACCTTAGTAACTCCGAGAAGAGTCTATCAAAACAACTTTGAGGGAGAAACAGTAGGCAAAGCTGACCCAGGATAAAAGGAGAACAGTTTTGTGCAGGTAGCCCTTGCCCCTTTTGTGCTCCTTATTAGAATAAAACCTGTTCACTGAGAGCATGGGACTTTGGCTGGAGGTCAGCAGTGAGGAGAGAGAGGACATTCAGTACATCAACTGAATCTTGAATCAGCAACATTTTGTTTGAGTATTCAAAAAGGACCCTGCTGAGCTAAGTGGGATAAGTAGGTCCCAATGTGTAAAACTAACAAGGAAAATGTGGGCACCACCAGTACTCATTGTACCTAAATATGGCAGAAGACAGACTGGGAAGTCCTTGGCCTGCATGTTTTAAATAAAGTACTATACCACCTCACCAAATCAGCCTAACAGGATAATCCAGGCCTGGTGCTGACCCATTGCAAGTATGGAAATATAGTCCCACTTTTGTTAGGGAAATCAGCATTACAACTCCATGCATGCAATGGGACAAAATCAGTATAAGATCAGCCTATTTTGATGTGAATGAGGTACCAATCCTAATGGCCAACAATGTTAGGCCTAGAAAAGGCAGGACTTTGTTAGCTGGCCTTGGGACCAGGCCTAAACATGGCAGATATGATGAGACAGCTAGGTCTAAGGATGACATAATCAAATGACAAAATATGGATATTGAAAATAAACAACCATCATGGGGCATGTAAAATATATACAACAATGCAGGTAATTGTAGGTATTTGGTTTGTTTGTCATAGCATTGTCATTATATGACTCAAAGCAAATAATTTTAATACATTGCATACTGAATATGTAAAATGAAACTATGGCTCCTATTCTTCAAAGAAGCTCCCCCTTAACGTATGTATTTACAAGGAGTCTTTGAAGAATAAGGGCAGGGAGCAACCTGGTTTAGACTCCCCTTAGTAATAAATGACTGCAGTTAGCACCAATAGCTAAAAAGTGACCAAAAGGAAGTATTATTTTAAAAATAAAGGACATGTACTATGTTGCTGGCGAGGACCCTTGGACCGAGGAGGAGATGCAAAAACATGCAGGGTGGAGCGCTGCATGACCCCTTTGTCGACAGGTGGAGTCAGATGAAGCAGAAGCCCACCTGGAGCTTCGCCTATACCAGCCCACATTCCCCTCAGGTTAAGCCTTTGGGTGCCAGGGCCGGTGGTTGGAAGATCCATTGAGGACATTAGGTAGTACAGGCGAATCTGGAAGTAGGCTGGGGTCCGTGGCAGGTGGCGTTCAAGGATGTCCAGGAGGCAGGGGGTGGTCAGTGGCAGGCAGCATTCAAGGATGTCCAGCAAGCAGGCTGTGGTCAGTGGCAGGTGGCGTTCAAGGGAGATCCATGAGGCAAGCTGAATTCAATACCAGATATCCATCTGAAGGGAAGGTGGGATGGATAGGCTGGGCAGGAAGATAAGGAGCAGAACAGGCAGGCAGATGAGGAGATGTGGAACACTGAAGAACTGAAAAACTGAACACGAGAACTGAAGAACAAGGATGAAGAATGCTGGAAATGAACAAGGATGAAGAACACTGAAACTGAAGATGAAGACACAGGATCAAGAGAATAAGATGCTGGAGCAACTCACAGTACTAGAACAGTAGGGAGACCTGCTGCCGAGGCAAATGGGAGATTCATCAGTGGCCTTTTATAGAACTTTCTGAGTGAGGTCATTATGGGGCACCACTGGCCTTTTCCCACCGCGAGCCTTTCTTGGGGTGACATAAATAGGTCCCTTAATAAGCTGCAATTCAGGATGTTGGAGGCTTGCTCCCACAGTTCTTCTCGTGGCCACATCCCTTCCAAGAAAGGAGATACTTGATCCTTTTTCTCCTCAGGCATAAGTCTAGGATTTTTTCAACTTCATAAATGTGTTACCATCTCTCATCACTTCTTGAGGCTTTAGGGGGGGTCCCAAGAGGGCCAGGAGAGTATCACTGGCTTATGTAATGACACATGGAAAACATTACTTATCTTCAATGTTGGTGGCAACATCAGCTGATTCGTCATGCATCCATCTTGCTGAAGTACTGAGAAAGGCCCAATGCAGCGCGGAGCAATATGCATGGAAGACACTCTCAGGCATAGATGTCGGGTACACAGCCACACTTTCTCGCCCACCTTAAATTGAGGAGCTGGCCCTTCTGTGGGCATCAGTAGTTCTTTTGGCCTGTCAGCGGCTTTTCTGCCCATAGTTCTTGTAGTTCCTGGGCAGACAGTTGGGATGCTGGTGAGGATGCTGCCACAGGGAGTGGCAGAGGTGGTAATGGCTGTTTTTCATAAACCAGTTGGAATTGAGAAGACCCAATGGCTTGTGCGAGAACTCGGCCCAGGGAAAGAGAGTGGCCCAGTTGTCTTGGCACTCATTGACATAGGCTCGGAGAAAGGTTTTTATAGTGTGATTCATGCGTTCTGTTTATCCATTTCAATGGGGGAGATACACTGTGGTGAAATCTAGCATGATGCCAAATTTCTTACAAAGTGAGCGCCAGTATTTTGTGGTGAATTCCACCCATTGGTCTGACATATGTTTTGGCAAGCCAAGCAGGCAAAATAAATGGAGCATAAAAAGCCATGCCAATTCTGGGGCAGAAGAGAGGCCCGGAAGTGGCCCGAAGTGAGCCATCTTTGAGAAATGATCTATGACCACCCAGATCACTGTGGCACTGTTTGAGATGTGGAGATTGACAATGAAATCCATGGACAAGTGGGTCCAGGGTTACCTGAATGCTGACAATTGCTGTAACAGCCCCCAGGGATGACCATTCAGCATGTTTTGTTGTGCACAGGTAGGGCATAAGTCAATGTAGGCCCTGACATCTTTCTTCATTTGGGGTCACTAGTAATATTGCTGAAGCAATTCAAGGGTTCGAGCCTATCCAGGGTGGCCTGTGACCCAGGAGTCATAGCCCTATTTCAACACTTTCTCATGTAATCCGTAAGATACGACCATCTTCCCTGGAGGGTCGGTTATGGAGGCAGCCAGAAGAATTTTAGTGGAGTCAGATATGCCTGGGAGGCTCTGGATGTCCTTGGGTTGAAAGGAGCATGACAGCATCTGCCCATAGGTTCTTAAGCATTGGGTGATACCACAGTTCAAAGTCGACACAGGCAAAAAACAAAGACCAGCAAGCCTATTTTGCATTCATTTCCTGAGCATGGTGAAGGTATTTGGGACTTTTGTGATATACATATATTGTAATATGATATTGGCCTCCTTCAAGTAGATGGCACCAGTCTTCAAGAGCTAATTTGATGGCCAAGAATTTTCTATCACCAATATTGTAGTTGTGTTCCATGGGAGAACATTTCTTTGAAAAGAATGAGCAGGATGAAGTACTCCTTCTGGCAAGCGTTAGCTTAGAAATGCCTTTATCCTCAGTGAGAAGCATCCACTTCTAGGAAGAAGGGACGCATGGGATCTGGATGATGGAAACAAGGTGTTTTCAAAAAGTCATTCTTCAGTTCTTGGAATGCCTCTATGGCTTCAGGAGGGCCAGTTCTTAGCGTTGCACCCTGTTGGGTAAGAGCCATGAGGGGGGCTGCCATGGAGGAATAATTTTGGAATAAACTAGTGATAATAGTTGGCAAAGCCCAGAAATCTCTGCAATGCTAGAAGCTCCACTGGGCAGAGCCAGTCCTGGATGGCTCTCATTTTATCAGGATCTATATGGAATCCATCATGGGAGACAATGTACCCTAGGAAGAGAAATTCCTCTTTTTTGAAAAGGCATTTTTTCAACTTGGCATATAAGTTGTTTTCTCGCACATGTTGCAGGATTATGTGCACCTCCCGACAATATGTGCCCAGATCCTGGAGAAGATTAATATACCGTCTAGGCACACAACCACACAAATGTCAAGGAAGTCGCAAAAAATTTCATTGACGATCTTTGGGAAGACTGCAGGTGCATTGCAAAGCCCAAAGTACATATCAAGATACTTATAATGCCCATCGGGAGTGTTAGAACTTGTTTTCAACACATTGTCAGCCTTAATTTGGATGAGGTTATATGTTCCCCTGAGATGTTGTTTGGTAAAGAACTCTGTACCCTCGAAGCAGTCAAAGACTTCTGATTTTAATGGCAAGGGGTAGCATTCCTTTTTAGTGATGGCATTAAGTCCATGGTAATCAATACATGGCCTGAGAGAGCCATCATCCTTTGCCATAAAGAAGAACCAGGCTCCTATCGGGGAGGAAGACTGTCAAATAAAACCCCGCTTCAGGTTTTCCTGGATATAATCCAACATGGCTCTGGTCTCGTGGAGTGACAATGGGTAAACCCTTCCCCATGGAGGCTTTCTATCTGGGAGAAGGTTGATTCCACAGACACATGAATGGTGAGGTGGTAGTCTCAGCTCTTCTCTTTGAGAAAATGTCTTCGAAGTTGGCATACTAAGGAGGAAGGTTGGAAAGTGTTGAAGCCATGGTGAGGGGGTTCCATATGTTCCTGACAAGTGTCCCTATACTCTTAGCCCCAAGGGGTGAGCTGTAGGGCAGTCCAGTCAAATTGGGGATGATGATGCTGTAGCCAGAGTAGTTCCAGGACATTGGGATGGATTGCCCTGGCGATGACATGGAAACAAATCTCCTCTTGGTAGAGGAGGCCCGTGCATAGTGTTAGTGGCATGGTAGTATGGGTAATTTGGCCAGGAAGGGGGTCCCTGTAGATAGAGGAGATTATCAGAGGTGAAGCCCTGTGCATGGTGGGAATCAGTAGTTGGTCTACGAGTTTTTTCATAATGAATTTTCCTCTGGAACCAGAGTACACAAATGCCTGGGTATGACTGGGTTTGAAACTTAGGGAACCCACTCTTATGGTCATAAGGAGTAGTAGTTGTGAAGCTGGGATGGTAAAACCTAAGGTCATCCCCCCACTGGACCCTAGGTGCTGGCGTTTCTGACATCAGCGGGCAATGAGCTAGTAGATGGCCCTGGGCCACACAGTACAGACCTAGGCCTAGTTGTTTTCAGTGGAGCCTCTCCTTGGAGGCTAAACGGCTTCAACCCACCTGCATGGATTCTTCAGGAGCACGGATGGTTGGAGGAGTAGGGGCAGGGTTGAAAGTGGCCATTTGTACCGGGGTGCCAGCTTAACTGCTCTTTGAGGTGTTCAAAGTTCTCTTGCCCTTTGCTGTACTCAGTGTTCAATCTTACCTGTCAGTTCAATAAGCCCTTCCAGGGAAGTGGGATGTTCTGAGCAGCAAGCTTATCTTTAATTCTGGGGGACACATTTTCCAGGAAATGGTGAGGAGACAGTCCTCCTGACAATTAAGTTCCATTACCAGGGTACGGAATTCAATGGCATATTCCGCTAAAGTTCTGGTGCCTTGGCAGAGATGGAGTAGATCAGAACCCATGATGGCTAACTGGCCAGGTTCTTCAAATACCATCTGGAATATGCCTGTGAATTGTTGCAGGTTGTATAGAAATGTGTCTGCATGCTCCCAGAAGGGAGAGGCATATGCCAGTGCCTTGCCGTCCAGAAGGGAGGGAATATATGAAGACTTGGTGAAGTTGTCTGGGAACAACGGAGGCTGCAATGTGATGTGCATAAGGCACTGGTTAAGGAACTCATGGCATTGCTTGGGGTCCCAGGCATACTAGGGCAGGGCTATTAGTTACAGTATAGGGTGGCTGGGTGCTATGGAAAGTGGTGGTATTGAAACAGGTGGTAACTGGGTCAATGACGTCGTGGAAACCTCAGATGAGTGGAAAGTCATTCTATAGAAGCAGCCAGGATCTCCAGAAATTTCTGTTCTTTCAACTTGTGTGTGAGACCCTGGATAGCCTACAAGGCTGAGACATCCGCTGAGTCCATGGCCTCGGCAATCTGTTGCAGGCATAGACCCTTGGACCAAGATAGACCTGGTGCAACC